>NC_136057.1:1450066192-1450593692 GCF_964261635.1 Lissotriton helveticus
CAGCATACGAAGGAGAGAACAACACAGAGTGCTGGGGTGGGTATTTTACAGGGGAGAAGCACATGAGAGAGAGAGAGAGCTAGAAAACACATGCACTCTCATGGAGTGCTTATTGAAAAAGAAAAATGTAGTTCCCTAAAACTGAGCAGTGAACAGATACAAGTCAACCAATCAAAAGGATGGTAAAGAGGCTGTCGATATGTTTAGGGGAGGGACAAATCCATCTATGAGCAGGGTTGTTTTAGTCCAGGAAGGGATAGCTTTCTTCACAAAAACAACCCAAAGAGGCATATGCTTCTGATTGTGTGAGATGCAGGACTCATCTTGCATAGAAAGAGGAAGTAACGACGAGAAATAAACATATTTCTCCTCATTATACCTCTCTGGGGGTAGGCATGCCGATTTAACACAATTCTAGCTTTACAAACCTTAGCAAATATGGAATTGTATAAAATCCGTGGGTGGATGCACAGGAACTCCAAAGTTCCACCCATGGAAGGATGTATGACAGAATAACGCATTCCTTTACCATGCATGTGTTACAATGCGAATGCCTTTACCACGCATAACCTTTTACCATGCATCTTTTACGAGTATGCCTTAACCACGCATGCCTTTACAACGAATTTCCTTGTAAAGGCATGTATGTTAAAGGCCTATGCATGGTAAAGGTTTTCCCTGACCCCTGCCTTCAGCCCTAAAACTGGTACCCGGCACCCCACCCCCAGCCCCTACCCCTCTTAAAAATACCCGACCCCTGCCCTAAAACTAGACCCCAGCGTGATCCCCCCCACCCCCTGGAACCCAGCCTTTTAAAAAAAAATCCTGAGCCCTAAAACTAGACCCTAGAACAACCCCCCAACCCGTTCCAAAGCCCTTGCTAACAATACTAGTCTTCTGCCCTGAATCCAGAACAGGAACCCTGAGTGACCCCCTCCCACCCCCCAGCCTCCAGCCCATGTCAAAATCACCTGGCCCCTGCCCTAAAACCAGACCCCCACTCCAACTCCCCCCGGCCCCCAGCCCTTTAAAAAAATATCCGACCCCTACCCTGTCCCATAATGCCATACCCTGGTGCAACCCCCCGCACCCAACCCCTAAAAAAAAACCATCCCTAGTCTAAAACCCTAAATCCATACCTCCCCTGCCCCAGGCCAGAACCCCCTTACCTTAACAGGATGATGAGGCAACTCTTCTGAGGCGCGGCACAGGTCGTCAAGAGGAAGGGTCTCTCTGTTTCCTCTAACACCAATAGTCATGACCACACCGGTGCCTTTACCACCGTTACCAGCATATTCCTGTACGACATATATATGCCTTTATCATTCATACCTTTGGAACATTAATTCATTGTAAAGGCATGCGTGGTAAAGGTATATACGTTGAAAAAAATGCATGGTAAAGGCTATGCATGGTAACAGTGTATGCGTCGTAACACATGCGTTGTAAAGGCTCTGAGTGCTAACAGCTGCGTTGTAATGTCTGTTTCCCCTCATGGAACGCTTAACACTAAGAAATGTAATGCAACACAACACAAGCATTTCTTTACAAAGCCACGCAAGGCCATGCAAATTAGGTATTGTGTGGCCTTGTAAACCCCAAATAACCCTTTGCATTGCCTGCATTGCCTTACGCAGCGAAAGGGCGACACAAAGGCTGAGTAAATCTGGTCCTAGATTTTCAGGATTTCTACTGCAAGTATGTTAACATACAATTGAATGAAAATTATTTACATACCCAGTGGATAGCCTGAAAATATGGCAGGGATTCTGATGGAAATCCAATGTAAACTAATCCACTTGAGCTGTAGCAAATTTACTTTTTGTCTAGGTGAAGGTACTCTCACCCCATTAATTGGCCATCCACCAAATGCAAATATCCAAGTATGAAATGAACTGCCTGTAAAGGAGTCAGCATCACACATGCAGATGTGCACCACCTAATAAAAATTAATGTTGAGAATAAACAAAAAAGATAGTGTTTACTAATTCAAATTCAAATCATCTTTATTCGGTTTCCATAATTCGTAGAAAGCCATAAAAGTACACATAAAAAACGTATTTACAGTAAAAATCTTTAAAAAAGTTACATGATTTGGTGTGAACTTAGTTAATAGCAGCATTTAGTTAGAATTGAGATTGGAACGGTGGTTAACACAAAATAAAAATAAAACAAGCAATAGATTTAGCATATAATTAATTGTCCAACAATTGCAGTGCAAAAAAGGCGGGGCGGCAGGTTCGAAGCCCCATTATTCTTAGTATTGGAATGATCCAACGTCTACGTGGGATTTCGTAGTGTCTGCTAAATGGCTGTGCCTTTACAGTGAGATTCCTCTAGACCTGTTTAGTGCAGAACTACCTTCATTAGGTTTCTCTGCCTGACAGCCATTGCGGCGGTCAAGTGGACACCAAGCCCAGGAGAAAACTCCCTGCGGGTTGAGGTAATTATTATTTTTTTTCAAAATAAACTCCTGCTTTTCAAGAATAAATTCCTGCTTTAAGAGTCTATTCTTGAAAAACCAAAAACCCTGCTAAGCGGGACGTGCATCAAACATTTACGCTCAACCAAGCTACACTGATTCAATGGAGCTACCAAATATTAAAGTCAAAGTACACTTCTTTTATGTTCCATATAGGTACCCCAATATAAGCTCAGGGAATCACCAACATTTCACCTGTATTCTCTCCTACCATTGCAATGCACAACGGTTCTTAGTATTGACCTTTTCCCAAATTATGGTAATGTCCAAAGATGGCATGGGGTTTTCTCTGAAAAGCTTAAGCCTCCTTCATTATGGATAAGAATTCTTGAAATCACAGCAGGACAGTAGGCCTACCATCTCTTGCATAATAACTATGTACAAGGGTCATTCCTTCCGTAATCCTAGCCCGACATGACACAGCAAGGTATATCCCCAGGGGGTACCACTTTAGGTATAGATACATCATCTCTTGCTGAGATAGTCAGAGGAGAAAAGGACTTCTATGCCGAAACACTGACGCGAGACACTGAGGCTCCTGTACGCAGATACTCCGGCTCACAGTGGTCTGACAAATCCTTTTGGGGTGTCCATCTCGAGAGCAAGACGGGGTCCCACAGTCTCTCACTTCAGGTAATGGGGTTGACTTTATCCTAGATGGATTCTTGGCCTTTACACCCACATACATGCTAGGTACATTCAGGTATATCTAGTTAGGGACGCATCATAGGAGTACGCATTTATTACGGTCATGTATTTTATATACTTGCCTGTATTCATTGTTTTATCACAATGGTAGAAATCTATCATCCTTTTACTCTGTTGGTGCTTATAAGCATTTATATCTGTTACTGTCTAATGGTTGTGTCAGCACACCTATTTTACACTAGAAGGATGCTGGTTCAATAAATGCTTATTGAGAAACGTCCCCACCGTTATTCTGTGTATCTCTCTGAGACAAAGTGAGCACGAGTGACTGAGCGAAAAGTGGCACTGTTTCACGATCCCTGATGGGACACAGTCGTCATGTTCGATAGTTGCCAAGAACTATTCTCTCCTTGATAAGAGGGGTTTCTGGTGGCACTGTAAGCTAGCTGGTATACAGGCTAACATATTCGGTAGGGGTGTCTAGAATTAGTCTGACTCCAATTCTACAGTATATGTTGTCTAACCGCACAGATCCTATATAGGTTTGTAGGTTCTACACAACACTTCCATTTCTGGCATTCTATTTCTAGTGAAACACATCACTTCCCCATAACCGACTTCAGTGCACATATTCTTGCAAATTCTTTCACCATGGGATTAGAAAAATAACATCCAAGCCAAGTCAAAAGCAACAATACCATTCAGGCAAAGTTTTAAATCT
Organism: Lissotriton helveticus; assembly: GCF_964261635.1. Taxonomy (NCBI): domain Eukaryota; kingdom Metazoa; phylum Chordata; class Amphibia; order Caudata; family Salamandridae; genus Lissotriton; species Lissotriton helveticus. The sequence goes on from NC_136057.1 coordinate 1,450,070,044, forward strand.
TTTACATTAGCAAAATATCATCAACGTCTGCTTCATATAAAGTGAAAGCATCTTCTGACACATATTTCACTCTGACTATGGCTCATTTCAGGAGTATACTTTGTCCAGACACAAATACTCCACTCAAAATCAGTGAAACCAAAACACTAGAGTCCTGATAACGAGTTTAGGTGTTATTTTTTGTATATGATAAATAAGGATATCATGGGGTACTTTATTTATCATGTGTGATAACACCTATCACAAGTTGTGGGGAATAACATGCTGATTTTGGTGCTTAATGCACCAAAATCCGCATTGTACAGCAAATAATGTACAATTTCCCCTGATAAATTTCGGCAGGTATAACCTGCCAAAATGTAATGACAGCTAAGGTATTTAGCGCATCGAATAACTATTGGTTGCGTTAAATATAGCCAAACTCCTAATTCCGACCTGTGCATAAACAAGGGTTTACACACAGGGCAGAATTTGCCAATCCACTCGTTATTAGGGCCTAAGAAGCTTAAAATAATGCATGAATTAAGATATACAAATTAACCAGAGTTCTTTTTATCATGGGTAAAAATCAGGATTCACTTCTAGTGGTGTAGATTATACCAAAGTATGTGCCCTTACCTTTCACCTTCGAATTGCAGAAAGCAGCACCATACTACCTGGCCAAAGTTTATGTTTCTCACGCACCTGAGTTTTATTTTAACGCAATACAAGTGTGGTCAAAGCCTCCATCTACTAACTTCCAATCATTTTTCAAATGTCTGTTTAATTATTCACGTATTGCCTGGATGATAAGACATTATCTACCATTATCAACCTAAAATTCCTTAATTCAGTAGTACTAAATAACACAGTCATATTATACAATTTCAAATACTCAAATTGTAAATGGGTAGTGTGGAGCCAAAGGTATGGGATGGCATTATAGCCAATAATGTATTTCTGATCCTCAACAGTCATTATTGTAGTTGTACTGCCATCACGGGTCCAGGGCATGTCACAAACGAGTTGCTCTGCCTCCAGCCAGTTCCAGGTAACACAGTGTACATGGACACCTTCTAATTATGTGACACAAAGCAGACACCAACTATTTATAATTAACATGATGACTCCACTTAGACTATGTGTCCATGAACCAGAGATGCAGTCAATAGATATTGCTTAAAATACACAATATCTGGGTCATTAAAAACTTCTGAGGTAATATAAACACAGTCTACACATCAGTGTATTGATTTTATGTCAGGTCTCTAGACACTGTAGCCCATAAAATATTCTGAAGATTTCAATCTTGGAGAATAAAGACTTGCATAGGAAGACTTAATGCTTCCATTGTCAGGCAGATCAGTTGTGCAGCACCAGCCACATTAGAACCAGACATAGCAGTAGCACATCCAGGTAATTAGAAACACAGGTGGTAGAACACCCTACCTTAAGCAGAAGCGTGCTGCCTGGCAACAGCACTTGTTATGACTTATATGCTTCATTTCAGGACACAGTCATCCAATTTGTTCCCTCACCTTTGCTTCTTTTCCTCTTCTCAGTTCCCTCAGTTCTTAGCCCTTATTGTTTCAGAGACTTAACAAAATACTATCCGTGTTTGTTTTGTCCCCTTACTCCCAGGTTCTCCCCTTCCCAGTACTGCAGCGGTGTTACTTCTTACTTCGGCTCTTGAGCTGGCCTCCTGGTGTGCTTGGGGGCTAACATGCCGTAACATGTAAGTCTGGATCTTATTCCTGTGATAACTCTATTCATATTTCTTTAGTGTGTTGTTCCTGCACAGATTTGTGCTAACTCTTCCCTAGGTGGAGAATTGCAGACCCCTTGACCCTTGGTAAAAGAGGCTGTACCCTAACCATCATGTCTGGGTTTTCCAATAACCAACCTCCAGGAGTGTCTCTCTCTTTCTCTTTCTCCTTCTCCTTGTCCCCTTTTCCCCTTATACTCAGATCCTCTTCTTAGACTTTGAAAGAACCACATGGTGAGAGTGGAGCCATAGTTGGAAGGAAGAAAGATTGGTTGAGACATCCTGAACGCTGTCAAGTCCCAGATTTTTCAATGTATTGGATATCTGATTTACTGATCACACTTTATAATCAAATTACAAAGAGAGCAGACAAAGTCATTGTGAGCGAGTGCCAAAGGAAAAAGCAGGAAACAATAATGCAAGACCAATGTATGTATATCTTTTATTTATTTATTGAGAGTTTTATAAAACACATACATGCCCCTGGGTAATCAGAGCTCTATACATTATACAAAGAAATAATAGGTTACAGTTTTGAGTATAAGTACAACTATGGAGCAAATTTAAATTGTTTAGATACAGGAGAGAGAGAGCGAGAGTAGAGAGTCAGTTCAGCATCCAGGGGGATTCAAGGGATAGCAACTGGTCAGTTCAGTAGACCTCTTTCAAGCACAAGGGATTATCGGCCACATGCATCAATCTAGGATTTTGCATTTCCTAAATAGCGAAAATTAAGGAATCGCTATTTAGGAAATGCAAAATCCTATGCATCAAGAAATCCTAAAAGTTTTTAGGATTTCTTAATTTTCGGAAATTGCGATTCCTTAATTGCGAATCGCAATTAAGGAATGGCATTACATTGATTCCTATGGGCCTAGAGGCCCATAGGAATCAACGCCGTTTTGCATTTTTTTTTGCACTCGCAATTTGTTGATGCATTGCAAGGGTGCAGAGGGGGGTCCAAAGGACCCCCCCTGCACCCCTGAAATGTATTTTAAAGTGCATGTTTCACACACACATGTCCTAAGGACATGTGTGTCTGTAACATGCAAGTTTAAAAAATGCATTTTTTTGCTTTTTTAACAACCTCGTGTTAATTTGCACTTCCTATTTCAAAATTCGCAATTTTAAAAAAAATGATGCATTGCATTTAAGGAATCGCACAAATGCGATTCCTTAATTGCATTCGCATTTTTAAGAAATGCAAAAAATAGCGAATTTTGACACTCTGTTTCATGCATCCCAAAAACGTATTTAGGAAGTGCAAACGGCCGAATTTACCGATTCGCACCGTTTGCACTTCCTAAATAGGTTGATGCATGTGGGGGGTTAATGCTTTTCTTGAAAGAAGCAAGAAATGGGTTTGTGTGAATCTCAGAGGAAAAGAGCCCAGATCCTTGGAGCATTTCCTCTGAAGGAGCAGGAGTTGGATCTCTCTTTCTTGACTCAAGACGGCTCAAGGAGTAGTGTGTCCGAGCTTCGCAGAGAGTGACTGCCTCTGCAGGCCAGGAATTTAGGGGTCCCACAGTGAAATGCTGTATACGTAATGCAAACCACTTTGAGAATGCACCAGGCTTCATTGTAGTCACTAGTAAGGGAGTAATGTTGTTAAAGCGTCTGGATCCTAAGACTAGCCTTACAGCCACAGTGAGCGTGGCCTTCATGGGTGTGAGGTGAGATTTTGGTGTGTCAGCTAGAATCCAGTAGCCGTAGTCAAGTTTAGATATTACAAGTGCCAGTAAGGCATTTTGGAAGTCAGGTGGCAGGATGAAAGGTTTGATCTTTTTTAGTAGTCTGAGTTGGTATAAGGAGCTTTTGCCCATGGAGTTGATATGTGTAAGCATCTCCAGGTTTTTGTCCTGTCTTATGCCAAGGGATGAGGTGCAGTCAATGATTTTTGGAGTGCCACTCGGTGCATCAAGGCAGCTGAGTCAGCTTCCAGTTTGAGGAGCATGTTTAAAGTATTATTTAGGTGAAGTGCATCATTTAGAGAAGATATTTCTAGGTAGAACTGTGTGTATTTATTTTTTGCTCATTTTATCTCTGTTTATCCATATTTAGTTTTGGTTTTGTACATTTTTTTTACCCAAAACTAGTATCTTTCCACGTGTATTTAAGTGATGACTTTACACTTTTACTTGGATGCTTGACACATTTACATTACATTAACCCTCAGGAATGATACATTAATACACTGGTATGAAAGCATGCATATTTTAGTATCAACCTTGTGCACAACCTTGTTTAAGCCTCATTACTAACATTTCTCTCTAAAGCCCCTTTACCTGTCAATCTGCACAACTATTGGACAGGCAATTGTGACTGACAGCATTTAGAATCACTCAAAAAACAACCTAATTTCCACTTTTATCTACATTTAAAGTAAATACACGCAGGAAAATAAAACTGAAATCAGGGAGCCTCAGTTATAACATAATCCAGTCAAGAGAAAAAAATGTCAAACATGCGGGCCTTACATTGGCACACGTCATGCTTGTTAGATTTGATAGGTTTTTTTTCTCAGTTCATACTGTAATCTTATGACGTGCCCCCTCTAAATGATGTCTCCAGTGTGAAAAGGCTTCTTTAATTGCTCGGGGTTCTTTATCGTGTCTCATGTTATTCTGTTTGGTATCCATCAAGGACCGGAAATATTAAGTAACAGGGTGAAGTTCCTTAGTATATGATGTCTGTTATGAGAGAACTACTCTGATTGCAAAGTCTGGTAATAAATCAATATATTGTCCAGCTATATGACCATAAAGCCATCTAGTAAATCTCTGATTGTATCATTCACAAAATGTTAGTGGGTGACAGATGAGTTGCAAAAAGCCAAAGGGCATTACAAGGTATTTAAAGTGGCCAAAACAAGTGTTGAAGGTTGTTTCCCAGATATCCCCCTCATATATGAATACTAGGTTATAAGCACCTCTGAGATCCAAGTTTTTCAAGATATTGACAGATTTAATCCGATCGAGGAAAACAGAAATGAGGGATGGGGTAGCGATAACGAATCATGATGGCATTGAGTTCCCTGTAATGGATACAAAGTCTGAATTCCCCATTGGTCTTAGTAGCAAAGAAAATCAGTGTTGCTGCTGCAAAAGTTGAATACCTCTTTCTCAAGATTTTCTTGCAGATATTGTAGAAAAATTTCATCTTCCCTCACAGTTAGAGTATAGATTTGACCATGTGCGATGGCTTTTCCCAGAATCAGATTGATTTGGCGGACATATTCTCTATGAGGAGGAAGGAATAGGCACTTTTTTTTTTACTGAATGCATTGTAGCATTCAACAGTATGTTCATCTGTTTTGGGTCCTTCAATGTCGGCAGCTGAGAATCATTGCAGGACAAAACAAGTCAACAGTGCAGTCCTTTGGTGTGTATTGGTTTGAAGGCATTATTTCTCACAAAAAGATGAAGCAAAAGGAATCACCTGTGATCCCACTCAATTTGGGGATTATGCATTCTCAGCCTCTTAGTACTAAGTTTCATTGGGAATGAAGGCTTATCAATCAAATCAAAACAGATTTCCTTAACATGACTAGTTTTTGTATGGCCATCACTAGTGATAACCTCCCCTTACACACTGCTCCAGATGTGAAAGATGTGTCATCTGTTCCCTATATTTACACTTTTACAGATTTGTCTCCAGTGTGAATCTCGAAATGTGTTTGAAATTGGATATCCATAGTGTCCAGAAGTGCCTGAATCCACTAAAGCATGCACTGTAAACAGGGCTCGTGTCGGGGTACCACGCGGGTGGACGGCGTCCCGCCACTTATTTTACCGGTAGCTCGATAACTGAAGCAAATAGAGCCACACATTCACTCTTTGGCCTCTCTTTCGTGATGTCACTTCCTGTCGTGACGTCAGCGCCCCCCCCCCACTTCTTTTTTTAGGACTTGTGCCCTGACTGTAAATGATCCTCTAATGTGACCATAACTACTTTCAGGAAAAAGTGTGCTCTCTTGTCAACTGACACTTTGGTAATCAATAAGCTACTCCAGGATCCATCTTTCAGAGAGGAGCTAAGCTGTTTCCTGGCTGTTGTGGTCGATTTTGAACAAAGTGGCCCAGATTCCCAGAGTTGAGGCATAATTCTGCTTTTCTCCATTTCTCCTCTTCCTTGGGAGTAAGGGTCTTCTGTGTTTCTCCTATTTGCAGAGATTTTTCAGGCAAGGCCATAATGTCATTACTCTCCAGAGGCCTTGGAACCCATGTTCCACTGTGTATATTTCTGCCCTTGGGACTGATTTAGAAAAAGGGCAGTGACCAATACCAATGCGTTCTTGTTTAAGTAGGACAACACAAAGCTGATTTTGGAGGTACTAGTAACAAAAAACGTGGTTTAGCTAAACAATGCAATTGACATTGATCCATGAAGCTTTGCATTCTGAGGGGAACCACCACATTTCTCTGGGGGATGCTACAAACACTCTAGTGTTATTCCAAAGATGCTCCTTAGCTGCACTGCCTCTATTATTAATATTTGGTGTGTTACTACTTATTGCCGTACTGTTAATTGGCTTTATAAGGGAAACTGGACTAGTGGGGCTGTGTGCGAGTGAATTAACAGGAACACTCTTTCCTGGCTAACCACCTCTAGTTTTTCATGAATTTAGTTATGGCTTTGGCAAACACTAAAGTGAATTTTCAGTTGGGTCAATAGTGGACATAGCAAACTTTCAAGTTCAGAGGACCTAGACCCACTGAAAATCTCTGCCATCGCTAATACCATCAATTGGTGTGCAGCAACGCTACCAGTGATAGGAATGTGGAGAGAAACAGACAAAGGGGGAGAGAGAAACACCAGACAGGAGCTCATGCCCAGATATAATTTTCTCGTTCAAGGGACCTCGAAGGTACAGACAATGGGGCATATTACCAACGATTAGCGATATTTATCGCTATCGAGGCTTAGCAACGAATTTTTTAACGCTAAGCATCGCCGGATATTATCGCAGAGATAACTTGCTATTAGCAAGGTTTATCTCAGAAGTGATAAAAATCCTCGCGCTAACTGCCAAATCAGAGATTATCGCTGGAAAACCAATGATAATCTCTCTAAGTTTGGCGTTAGCTTGATGATAGGGGCTCACAAACTTAGCCATGATATCCACCTTCCATAGGATATCATGGCTAAGTCAGGAAAATACCAGGTGTAAAAAATCAGCGCTAACCGCGGTTAGCGCTGCTTTTTTTTATCACTAACAGGGTTAGCGAAATCCTTGATAATAGGAGAAATGTCACTCAACAACATTTCTCCTATTATTTTTCTCTGGAACGCCCCCTTTGCATCTCATTAGAGATGCAAGGGGAAGCGTAGAGAAAAAGGGTGCTAACATGCGAATTTGCGTGTTAGCACCCTGTAGCTGATAGGGAGATAAGTTTATCTCCGCTTTCTTGGCTTTTAAAGCCAAATAAGAGGAGATAAATCCCTTGATAATATGCCCCAATGTTTTCTCTCACTGGCTGGAAAAGATAGAGGGGCAGGGGAGTATATCAAACCATCCGGAGATAAAAGGTAATCACAGATTAAAATACAGGTTTATGCGTTTTGGCAGCGGAGGTTGTTGTGTTGAGCCTCGGGCTAACCAGGAATCCAGCTGTAAGCCCGAGGCTGCTGCCACAAACACACCAGTACTATAAAAATACAAGAGGCAAACACCCCAACACATGGTAACAAAGCTTAGAGAACTAGGGGACCACGAAGGGGAAAGACCAACGAAACCAAGAGGGAAAAAAGAAGAAACATGAGGGACGGGCGCAGATGCAAACTGGTACATAAATGGTAAGGCAGCTAACAAAACGTTGCAAGGTGAAGACTCTAAGCCAGAATGATCTCAAATATGAGTCTTCCACTGCTGACCCAGACGTGACCTTAACCCCAGTAAGTGCGCATGCGATTTCATGCAGTTAGCAGTCTAGTGTTCACGATTTCCTGAGTTTCCACTGACTTGCCTTCTAACGTTTCCAGCCTCCAAGTATGCTATACTGCCTAGGTTTTCTCGAAATCCTGACTGTGTTTCAAACAAGCAGAAGTCTGTAAGTACACTACCCTTAGGTATTTAACCAGCTGAGGAGAAAAATAACAGTTAGCGAAAGGAAGAGTACCTACTTTTAACGCAAGCAGAGGGGACCACATGGCTGTTCAGCCCGTTCCATCATTTTAGGAGGAGTGCTTCTAATCTGAGATGGCAGGGCATACAGAGATGGTCAAATCCTTTCAATCTGGCTGGGTGAAGAGTGAGTAGGTTCAAATCCAAGCACGCAGTTGGGTGCTACGGCTTGAAGACATTGGTGAAGTAGATAGCAGAGGGACCAATGGCCATACCTTGCTTTGTGCACTAGCGGGAGAGTTTTGAATTGAGATGTATCTTTTATAGGGAGGCATTGTTAAGATCTTTAGACCAGAGTGTTGTGGTTGCAGCATCTCAGGCCAAAAACTGTGGCTCTCCATGGTTCTGAATTTGATTAATTCATAGAAGATCATTTTCAGCAGTGTTGTGTAAAGATCTTTACATTAGTTTAGAAACAGTCCACACTGTCCAATATCTCAAACACCAAGCCATAATGGCCTGGTAGTCCAGTACCTGGGCCTGGGCTGAGAAGTACTGATACCTGGGCATCAGTACTTGTGAGTGTGAGCAAAACAAGGAATTCTCCGGCCCCTTTGAATGCAGGCTCACATGACGGTACGATTTAAACTGACATCCTCAGCACACAGCCTGTTTCTTATTCACATCTCATTGTGATCTTTCACACAGGATGGGAGTGGAGTTAAGATTCATTTATCACATCGAGTGGTCAGTTTCTTATTCTATGTGCTTTTGTGTTGTAAATAGACTTCATTCTGCTCTGTAACAGCCTCTAAGGTCCTCTGCCCCCTCCTGTCCCACCAGACAGTACACCATTATCTAACCTTAAACATATTTTTTTCTACAGTGTGTAGATACTGGAAAACATATTTTCATTGAAGAGTTTGTTCTAATGATGTGTCCTCTCAGTGCTGCGTAAAGTGTTTGTCTGTTTAGGGCCCGCCTTCCAAGTGTTCTGCCAAATATATAATCTCCTAGGCGTTTGTGTAATACCAGATCTGTCAGTGCTGTTTGGAGTGCCTGCCCACACAGGCCCTTCCCTCTCAGTACTGCGCAAGGCGCCTGCCCACCTGAGGCATGCCTTCTCTGGGACTCTTCAAGCCTGGTTGTGTAAGCCCAGTGCTGTCTGCCTGTTGGATTGCCCAAGGCCTGCTTCTCTGTGATTTGAAGGTTGTACTTGCCAAGACTGCCTGTGTAAGACCTGCAGCATCTTCGTTTTGGGAGGTGTCTGCCGTTCAAGGACTCCCCTCAGTGCTGTATAAGGTGTCTGCTCATCTGAGGCTGCCTCGATCAGATCAGACTTCTCAGTGGCGTGTGAAGTGTCTGTCCAAGTGCGGCCCTCTCAGGGTTCACCAATGTGCCTAAGCACGCACGCTACTGCCTCTGTGAAACCTTTACTGCCAGCCTTATTTAAAGTGCTTTCTCGTCCAAGTTATCAGCTCGAGCTCCTTGCCAAAGTGCCTGTCCGTCCAATGACTTCCCTCTCAGAGCTGTGTCAATTACCCCCCAATCCAATGCATTTCCTGTCAGTGCTGTGTGCAGTACCTACCCGTCCAGGGCCTCCCTCCTGAGAGGGGTGTTAAGTGCCCACCCTTCCAGGGCCTGCCACTCACTTCTGTGTAAAGTGCTTGCCCATTCAATGCCTTCTCTCTAAGCGCTGTGTAATTTACCCCCCCCCCCCCATCCCACGCATTTCCTATTAGGGCTGTGTGTTAAGTGGCTGCCCTTCCATGGCCTGCCACTCACTTCTGTGTAAAGTGCCTTCGCATTCAATGCCTTCTATCTCAGCGCTGTGTAAATGACCGTCCATCCCAGGCATTCCCTATTAGGACAGTGTATAAAGTGCCAGCTCATCCGAGGCCTGCTCGAAGCTGTCTCAGTGCTTCATGGGACTCCCCCCTCCTGTTGGTGATAAAAATTCGCCTCGCAATGCCTCGGTTCTTGGGGATATTGAGTTTTTTTTGAAAGGCGCGGCTCCTTTTCAACAGTGGATTTTACGTATCGACAGACCCTTGCACAATCCGAAACTCTGTTGCCTTGCTCGAGATGGTTGCTCTTCGGCGATGGGGGTGTGTGTGTGTGGGGGGGGGGGTGGGGGGGGGGGGGCTGATTTTAAGGGTTTGTGCTGTGGTTCAATAAATCACCGCTCCTGCCCTCTTGCCCTGTCAGACAGTCCCTCTCTAATCCCTTGGTGGGCAGCGAGAGTCTGTCACCAGGCCTGTGTCGGGCACACCTCACGCAGTGCCCGTCCAAATCCCTGGGTTAATTAGAAAGAGATTAGGGCGACGCCTGGGAGGACGGGCCGAGAGCGGGAGCCGGAAAGATGAGTTCGGTTCCCACTCCACCCTTTACCCCGCGCACACTTTATTGAAATGAATTTTGGATAAAGGCCTCCTAATCCCATTAGCAGTGATCTTCTGTGAGAGGGTGGGGGCTAAGGTCGTCGCGAGCGTTGAAGGCCTGCTCCCAGACCCGGCTCTGACACTATACACTAGATGGAGGCAGGGCACCGGCAGGGGGCGCGCAGGGTATAGCACCTGACGTCCTGTGTCCGTATGTGCTCTCCTTGCCGCTGGAGCCAAGCTATCCTAGCTGCTGAGGGGGTAAAACCCCGAAACCAGTCCCTGGATGCTGGTTTCAGGTTCAGGGAATACCTGGCCTGGCAGTTCGGGCTGGACTGTTCTCATGATGGACAGGGTCAAGACTGATTTGCATATGGCTGGGTTCAAACTGGAATGACATGGGCAGCAAAAAACAATGGATTTAGGCCCAGATCTCTGTACTGGGGTGAATATATGACATTGTTCTGCATTCTGTCCATCAATTGTCCTTTTTGCATTTGTCACCCGAGTGGGACGGGTATACTCAGACGTGGGTCCTGTGCTCTCCATGCCACTGGAGTCAAGCTATCCTGGCTGATGAGGGGTGAAACCCCAAAACCGGTCCAAGGTTGCTTGTTTCCAGTCCAGGGAAGACATGGCTTGGCAGTTGGGTTGGACTGTTCCCCTAGGGCGCAGGGTCAAGATTTGTATATGGCTGGGTTCAAACTGTCTGGGTTCCAACTGGTATGGCATGGGGAGCAAAAAACTATGGATTTAGGCCCAGATCTCTGTCCTGGGGTGAATGTATGACATTGTTCATCTTTCTGTGCATCAGTTGTTCTTTTTGCATGTGCCTACGTGCACCAAGGCACGCCAGGGCACCGGAGGCACACCCAGTCAGCACACCAGGTTACTTAAGTGCCAGGGTGTCTTAGAACTTGTGTAGCTGTGTGTCAGTGTATACCACAGCCAAGGCAGAGGGGGTCAGACTCCTGCCAGGACTCCTGGGTGTCAGGGTATCTGGCCGTAGCGAGAAACATCCTTTACCACGCAACTTTTACCACGCAGTGCCTTTACAATGCAGGTTTTTCAACGCAAGTCATTACAACGAATTGCGCTGGGGGGCGCTCTAGGATATGGAATAGTTTAATTACTATCCAACACCTTCCTTACTATCCACGGGGACTGGAGTTGGAATAGTAAATTAAACTATTCACTATCCAGCACCCCCCAACGCAAGTCGTTGTAACGACTTGCGTTGAAAAACCTGCGTTGTAAAGGTATGCGTAGTAAAAGCATGCGTTGTAACAACGTACACCCGGCAGTAGCATAGCCAGTGTGTCATTGTCCTTAGTGCAAGGAAGGAAATGCCCCCTGGGCCACTGTTTGAACTGTGAAAGGTAGCAGTAATCAGCGTTTAATGGGCCCCTCTGGGCCCCGGTGCCACTGCAGCTGATGCGCTGCCCCACTGGAAGCTACGCCCCTGGTATCTGTGCCTCAGCGGGTTGTCTGACGTGTCAAATGCTGAGGATAGTTCTAAAATCATGAGATCAGAAAAGATCTGGTGGCGTGCCTGAAAATTAGAAACCTATTACAGAACAGCTGGAGTAGAGAAGCCTGGCCAAAAAAAGCCTGAGTGTGCAGGGTCAAGCTATGATGACGACGACGAAGGAAAAAAGTTTCTTGAGGAAAATTCAAGGGAAAGAACTGACGGATTTATGAGAATCCATGAAAACCACCAGGTGAGACTGAAACACTGAATAACACAGAGCGCAAAGAAAGAGACGAAACAAAAGAGGTCACTAAAGAGGATGCTACCAGCCGCGGGTTTGGCGCCAGGCAGACATGTTAAAGTCTTATCTTATGACGCCAGTGGAATTAAGAACCAAAGGAAGGCAAAACCAGGTAAATCATGAAAAGAGGAGGGAGGTCGCGAAAATGGCGAACCTGCGGGTTCAGGGCAGGGAGATGAACGTCCCAACATGGGTCGGCCACTTGCGGCCTCCTCAAGTCTGGCTCTACCGACTGTGCGCGCCACCACCCTGTCCCAGACCTGGATTTTTCTTGGACCCTCTTCCCACCCCTCCACACACTCACACACCCCAGCCTTGCCTCGTAACCCCAGATACCGCTTGCCCCCGCGGCCTGGCTCTGTCAGATCTCCTCAGGCCCCGGCTGCGGCCACCCCACGCTGCCCCCTCCCCCCCGGCCCTGTCCCCAGCACGCACCTTCTGTCCCCTGGCAGGCACATCCCTCTTGCATTGTTGGCAGCGGGCATCAGGCGGCTGGCAGGGATTGGTAGGGACTCGCCCGCGGCTGACCCTCAGCCCGTGCAGGCCCCGCCAGCCTGTCTTCCCCTCAGCGGGGCCCCTGCGGCGGGCCTGACACATGAGGCCCGGACAATGGCACCAGCGCCGGCCGGCCCCATAGCTCGGATTCCAGGGCATCGCCAGGGGCGAGGGCACAGGGCAGGCCCTCGGCTGGCGCTGCTGCGCGAGGGTTAATGATACGGAGATAACTAGCGCCAGGAGGCGGCCTGTGTGGGAACAAGTGTATGGCGGTGCCGGCCCCACGCACGCCTTTATCAGAGAGGCCTCTGCTGCGCAGCGTGTCATTCTGTAGGGAGCCAGCAAAGGTCATTTAATGTACATAAAGTGAACGTATCTCAGACTGCCATGTCTGCCCCTCACCTGCGCCCTGCCAACCGTGTCTGTCTGTCCTCTGCTTTCTGCCCCTCTCCATGCCTGTCTCTCCATTGCTCCGCTCCGCCTCTGCATGGCTGTGTTTGTCCCCCATCTGTACTCTGCGCCCCTCTTCGATCGTCCCACCTCTGCATCACTGTTTGTCAACCATCCACCCCTCCCTCCGATCTGTCCATCGCTGTCCCTTCTGCCAGTCTCTCCTCTGAACCAACCTGCATCTGTGCTGCTCTCTGCAGCTCTCTTCTCTCTACCTCTCCCCAAACCCTGCCTCTGCCCCCCCTCTCTGTTCAGTCCTGCCTGTCCCTTTCTACCTGTATCTCTTCCTAGCCCTCTCTGTCCATTTGCTCGCTACCCTTGTCTGTGCCGGATCTGCTTGGCCCTCTCTGTTCTCCTCTGTCCCAAACCAACCCCACCCTTGCTCGCTGCCCCTCAGTATCTGCCACCCATCACCCCCTGCACCCATTTCCTCTTTCTTTTATCTCTGTTTGTCATTCTCTCTCTCTCCCTCTCCTTCCCGGGTCCCTCTGTCACTGGTTCTGTGTCCTGCTCAGTCAGCCTCCTGCTTGTGTATCTCTTGTCCTGTGAGCGTCTATGCTCTGTTTCCCTTCCTCACCTTTACATTGCAATTATATTGTACATCATACCCCAGATGAGGCGCTGAAGCGCAGTGGCGGATGGGTAGCAAGCTGCACCGTGGGGGAGTGTTTGGTTGCAGGAGTGCTGGTTTGTAGTTTGGCCTGTGTAGAAGTGCTTCTGTGTCATGAGTGCTACAACTCCTCGTGACACTGTGACGCTGGAGTGCGGTTAAGTTGGGCGAGAGATCGCTGCACATGTACTCTTGCCTAGTATTCAAAATGGGGGAGAGGTGATAGGTCTTGAGTTGTGCAGGAGTGGCCCAGAGGAATGGCGGACTGGGTTACAGGCATCTTTGGCACATGATACTTAGAACCCCCCCACAGGCGATCAAGGGCAGCCCCGGGATATACCCACCGTGAAGGATCCACGCGTCCACCCAAGAGCGATGGAGGGGTGACTCACCGGCATGCACAGGGCGAAGCATAGCTGAGCAAGGGATGAGCAGCCGAAAGGCACGCATAGCAACAAAGGAGCAGCCCACAGGCACGCTGAGCGACAGGAGCAGGCCACAGGCACGCTGAGCGACAGAGGAGCTGCCCACAGGCTTGCATAGCAACAGAGGAGCTGCCTACAGGCATGCTGAGCGACAGAGGAGCTGCCCACAGGCATGCAGAGTGGCAGAGGAGCAGCCCAAAGCACCCAGAGCAACAGAGGAGCGGCCGACAGGCACCCAGTGTGACAGAGGAGCGGCCGACAGGCATACAAAGCGACAGAGGAGCGACAGAGGAGTGGCCTACAGAGCAACAGAGGAGCAGCCCACAGGCATGCAGAGCGACAGAGGAGCAGACCACAGGCATGCAGAGCGACAGTGGAGCAGTCCACAGACATGCAGAGTGACAGAGAAGCAGTCCACAGACATGCAGAGCGACAGAGGATCAGCCTACAGGCACACAGAGCAACAGAGGAGTAGTCCACAGGCATGCAGAGTGACAGAGGAGCAGTCCACAGACATGCACTGGATGTTGGCACCCATTGTAATTGCCTACTACAGTTCACCCAGGAGTGACAGTGGAGCAGTCCACAGACATGCAGAGCGACAGAGGAGCAACCCACAGACATGCAGAGCGACAGAGGAGCAGCCCACAGGCACCCAGTGCGACAGAGGAGCAGCCCACAGGCATGCAGAGTGACAGAGGAGCAGTCCACAGACATGCAGAGCGACAGAGGAGCAGTCCACAGACATGCAGAGTGACAGAGGAGCATCCCACAGGCATGCAGAGCGACAGAGGAGCAGCCCACAGGCATGCAGAGCGACAGAGGAGCAGACCACAAGCATGCAGAGCGACAGTGGAGCAGTCCACAGACATGCAGAGTGACAGAGGAGCAGTCCACAGACATGCAGAGCGACCGAGGATCAGCCTACAGGCACACAGAGCAACAGAGGAGTAGTCCACAGGCATGCAGAGTGACAGAGGAGCAGTCCACAGGCATGCACTGGATGTTGGCACCTATTGTAATTGCCTACTACAGTTCACCAGGAGTGACAGAGGAGCAGCCCACAGACATGCAGAGCGACAGTGGAGCTGTCCACAGACATGCAGAGTGAAAGAGGAGCAGTCAACAGACATGCAGAGCGACAGTGGAGCAGTCCACAGACATGCAGAGCGACAGAGGAGCAGCCCACAGGCATGCAGAGCGACAGAGGAGCGGCCCACAGGCATGCAGAGTGACAGAGGAGCAGCCTACAGGCATGCAGAGCGACAGAGGAGCAGCCCACAGGCATGCAGAGTGACAGAGGAGCAGCCCACAGCTACGCGAGGCAACAGAGGAGCAGCCCACAGGCATTCAGAGCGACAGAGGAGCGGCCTACAGGCCTTCAGAGCGACAGAGGAGCAGCTAGCAACAGAGGCGGGGCCTACAGGCATGCTGAGCAACAGAGAAACAGCCCACAGGCACGCAGAGAGGGTTCAGAGGAGCAGCCCACAGGCATGCAGAGCGACAGAGGAGCAGTCCACAGACATGCAGAGCGACAGCGGAGCAGTCCAGAAACATGCAGAGCGACAGAGGAGCAGCCCACAGGCATGCAGAGCGACAGAGGAGCAGCCCACAGGCACGCAGAGTGACAGAGGAGCAGCCCACAGGCATGCAGAGCAACAGAGGTGCAGGCCACAGCTACGCGAGGCGACAGAGGAGCAGTCCACAGGCATGCAGAGTGACAGAGGAGCTGTCCACAGGCATGCACTGGATGTTGGCACCTATTGTAATTGCCTACTACAGTTCACCCAGGAGTGACAGTGGAGCAGCCCACAGGCAAGCAGAGCGACAGAGGAGCAGCCCACAGGCATGCAGAGCGACAGTGGAGCAGTCCACAGACATGCAGAGCGACAGAGGATCAGCCTACAGGCACACAGAGCAACAGAGGAGTAGTCCACAGGCATGCAGAGTGACAGAGGAGCAGCCCACCGGCACGCAGAGGGACAGAGGAGCAGCCCACAGGCACACAGAGCGACAGAGGAGCAGCCCACAGTCATGCAGGGTGACAGAGGTGCAGGCCACAGGCATGCAGAGCAACAGAGGAGCAGTCTACAGACATGCAGAGTGACAGTGGAGCAGCCCACAGGCAAGCAGAGAGACAGTGGAGCAGCCCACAGGCATGCAGAGCAACAGAGGAGCAGCCCACAGACACGCAGAGTGACAGAGGAGCAGCCCACAGGCACGCAGAGCGACAGAGGAGCAGTCCACAGACATGCAGAGCAACAAAGGAGCAGCCCACAGGCACCCAGTGCCACAGGCATGCATAGCAACAGAGGAGCTGCCTACAGGCAGGCTGAGCGACAGAGGAGCTGCCCACAGGCATGCAGAGTGGCAGAGGAGCAGCCCAAAGCACCCAGAGCAACAGAGGAGCGGCCGACAGGCACCCAGTGTGACAGAGGAGCGGCCGACAGGCATACAAAGCGACAGAGGAGCGACAGAGGAGTGGCCTACAGAGCAACAGAGGAGCAGCCCACAGGCATGCAGAGCGACAGAGGAGCAGACCACAGGCATGCAGAGCGACAGTGGAGCAGTCCACAGACATGCAGAGTGACAGAGAAGCAGTCCACAGACATGCAGAGCGACAGAGGATCAGCCTACAGGCACACAGAGCAACAGAGGAGTAGTCCACAGGCATGCAGAGTGACAGAGGAGCAGTCCACAGACATGCACTGGATGTTGGCACCCATTGTAATTGCCTACTACAGTTCACCCAGGAGTGACAGTGGAGCAGTCCACAGACATGCAGAGCGACAGAGGAGCAACCCACAGACATGCAGAGCGACAGAGGAGCAGCCCACAGGCACCCAGTGCGACAGAGGAGCAGCCCACAGGCATGCAGAGTGACAGAGGAGCAGTCCACAGACATGCAGAGCGACAGAGGAGCAGTCCACAGACATGCAGAGTGACAGAGGAGCATCCCACAGGCATGCAGAGCGACAGAGGAGCAGCCCACAGGCATGCAGAGCGACAGAGGAGCAGACCACAAGCATGCAGAGCGACAGTGGAGCAGTCCACAGACATGCAGAGTGACAGAGGAGCAGTCCACAGACATGCAGTGCGACAGAGGATCAGCCTACAGGCACACAGAGCAACAGAGGAGTAGTCCACAGGCATGCAGAGTGACAGAGGAGCAGTCCACAGGCATGCACTGGATGTTGGCACCTATTGTAATTGCCTACTACAGTTCACCAGGAGTGACAGAGGAGCAGCCCACAGACATGCAGAGCGACAGTGGAGCTGTCCACAGACATGCAGAGTGAAAGAGGAGCAGTCAACAGACATGCAGAGCGACAGTGGAGCAGTCCACAGACATGCAGAGCGACAGAGGAGCAGCCCACAGGCATGCAGAGCGACAGAGGAGCGGCCCACAGGCATGCAGAGTGACAGAGGAGCAGCCTACAGGCATGCAGAGCGACAGAGGAGCAGCCCACAGGCATGCAGAGTGACAGAGGAGCAGCCCACAGCTACGCGAGGCAACAGAGGAGCAGCCCACAGGCATTCAGAGCGACAGAGGAGCGGCCTACAGGCCTTCAGAGCGACAGAGGAGCAGCTAGCAACAGAGGCGGGGCCTACAGGCATGCTGAGCAACAGAGAAACAGCCCACAGGCACGCAGAGAGGGTTCAGAGGAGCAGCCCACAGGCATGCAGAGCGACAGAGGAGCAGTCCACAGACATGCAGAGCGACAGCGGAGCAGTCCAGAAACATGCAGAGCGACAGAGGAGCAGCCCACAGGCATGCAGAGCGACAGAGGAGCAGCCCACAGGCACGCAGAGTGACAGAGGAGCAGCCCACAGGCATGCAGAGCAACAGAGGTGCAGGCCACAGCTACGCGAGGCGACAGAGGAGCAGTCCACAGGCATGCAGAGTGACAGAGGAGCTGTCCACAGGCATGCACTGGATGTTGGCACCTATTGTAATTGCCTACTACAGTTCACCCAGGAGTGACAGTGGAGCAGCCCACAGGCAAGCAGAGCGACAGAGGAGCAGCCCACAGGCATGCAGAGCGACAGTGGAGCAGTCCACAGACATGCAGAGCGACAGAGGATCAGCCTACAGGCACACAGAGCAACAGAGGAGTAGTCCACAGGCATGCAGAGTGACAGAGGAGCAGTCCACAGGCATGCACTGGATGTTGGCACCTATTGTAATTGCCTACTACAGTTCACCAGGAGTGACAGAGGAGCAGCCCACAGACATGCAGAGCGACAGTGGAGCTGTCCACAGACATGCAGAGTGAAAGAGGAGCAGTCAACAGACATGCAGAGCGACAGTGGAGCAGTCCACAGACATGCAGAGCGACAGAGGAGCAGCCCACAGGCATGCAGAGTGACAGAGGAGCAGCCTACAGGCATGCAGAGCGACAGAGGAGCAGCCCACAGGCATGCAGAGTGACAGAGGAGCAGCCCACAGCTACGCGAGGCAACAGAGGAGCAGCCCACAGGCATTCAGAGCAACAGAGGAGCGGCCTACAGGCCTTCAGAGCGACAGAGGAGCAGCTAGCAACAGAGGCGGGGCCTACAGGCATGCAGAGCAACAGAGAAACAGCCCACAGGCACGCAGAGAGGGTTCAGAGGAGCAGCCCACAGGCATGCAGAGCGACAGAGGAGCAGTCCACAGACATGCAGAGCGACAGCGGAGCAGTCCAGAAACATGCAGAGCGACAGAGGAGCAGCCCACAGGCATGCAGAGCGACAGAGGAGCAGCCCACAGGCACGCAGAGTGACAGAGGAGCAGCCCACAGGCATGCAGAGCAACAGAGGTGCAGGCCACAGCTACGCGAGGCGACAGAGGAGCAGTCCACAGGCATGCAGAGTGACAGAGGAGCTGTCCACAGGCATGCACTGGATGTTGGCACCTATTGTAATTGCCTACTACAGTTCACCCAGGAGTGACAGTGGAGCAGCCCACAGGCAAGCAGAGCGACAGAGGAGCAGCCCACAGGCATGCAGAGCGACAGTGGAACAGTCCACAGGCATGCAGAATGGCAGAGGAGCAGCCCACAGGCACACAGAGCAACAGATAAGCAGCCCACAGGCACCCAGTGCGACAGTGGAGCAGCCCACCGGCACGCAGAGGGACAGAGGAGCAGCCCACAGGCACACAGAGCGACAGAGGAGCAGCCCACAGTCATGCAGGGTGACAGAGGTGCAGCCCACAGGCATGCAGAGCAACAGAGGAGCAGTCTACAGACATGCAGAGTGACAGTGGAGCAGCCCACAGGCAAGCAGAGAGACAGAGGAGCAGCCCACAGGCATGCAGAGCAACAGAGGAGCAGCCCACAGACACGCAGAGTGACAGAGGAGCAGCCCACAGGCACGCAGAGCGACAGAGGAGCAGTCCACAGACATGCAGAGCAACAAAGGAGCAGCCCACAGGCACCCAGTGTGACAGAGGAGCAGCCCACAGGCACCCAGTGCGACAGAGGAGCAGCCACAGGCACGCAGAGTGACAGAGGAGCGGCAGACAGGCATACAAAGCAACAGAGGAGCGACAGAGGAGTGGCCTACAGAGCAACAGAGGATCAGCCTACAGGCACATAGAGCAACAGAGGAGTAATCCACAGGCATGCAGAGTGACAGAGGAGCAGTCCACAGGCATGCACTGGATGTTGGCACCCATTGTAATTGCCTACTACAGTTCACCAGGAGTGACAGAGGAGCAGCCCACAGACATGCAGAGCGACAGTGGAGCTGTCCACAGACATGCAGAGTGACAGAGGAGCAGCCAACAGACATGCAGAGCGACAGTGGAGCAGTCCACAGACATGCAGAGCGACAGAGGAGCAGCCCACAGGCATGCAGAGCGACAGAAGAGCGGCCCACAGGCATGCAGAGCGACAGGAACAGCCCACAGGCATGCAGAGTGACAGAGGAGCAGCCCACAGGCATGCAGAGTGACAGAGGAGCAGCCCACAGCTACGCGAGGCAACAGAGGAGCAGCCCACAGGCAAACAGAGTCACAGGGGTGCAGCCCACAGGCATTCAGAGCGACAGAGGAGAGGCCTAGAGGCCTTCAGAGTGACAGAGGAGCAGCTAGCAACAGAGGCGGGGCCTACAGACATGCAGAGCAACAGAGAAACAGCCCACAGGCACGCAGAGAGGGTTCAGAGGAGCAGCCCACAGGCATGCAGAGCGACAGAGGAGCAGTCCACAGACATGCAGAGCGACAGAGGATCAGTCCACAGACATGCAGAGCGACAGAGGAGCAGTCCACAGACATGCAGAGCGACAGCGGAGCAGTCCACAGACATGCAGAGCGACAGAGGAGCAGTCCACAGACATGCAGAGCGACAGAGGAGCAGTCCACAGACATGTAGAGCGACAGCGGAGCAGTCCACAAACATGCAGAGCGACAGAGGAGCAGCCCACAGGCATGCAGAGCGACAGAGGAGCAGCCCACAGGCACGCAGAGTGACAGAGGAGCAGCCCACAGGCATGCAGAGCAACAGAGGTGCAGGCCACAGCTACGCGAGGCGACAGAGGAGCAGTCCACAGGCATGCAGAGTGACAGAGGAGCTGTCCACAGGAATGCACTGGATGTAGGCACCCATTGTAATTGCCTACTACAGTTCACCCAGGAGTGACAGTGGAACAGTCCACAGGCATGCAGAATGGCAGAGGAGCAGCCCAAGGCACACAGAGCAACAGATAACCAGCCCACAGGCACCCAGTGCGACAGTGGAGCAGCCCACAGGCACGCAGAGGGACAGAGGAGCATCCCACAGGCACACAGAGCGACAGAGGAGCAGCCCACAGGCATGCAGGGTGACAGAGGTGCAGCCCACAGGCATGCAGAGCAACAGAGGAGCAGCCCACAGGCACCCAGTGCGACAGAGGAGGAGCCCACAGGCATGCAGGGTGACAGAGGTGCAGCCCACAGGCATGCAGAGTGACAGAGGAGCAGCCCACAGGCATGCAGGGTGACAGAGGCGCAGCCCACAGGCATTCAGAGTGACAGAAGAGTAGTCCACAGGCATGCACAGCGACAATGGAGCAGTCCACAAGCACGAAGTCCGATACATTGATAGGTACAAAGTGTCAATTGGCTAACCTTAACATGTTTCTATTACAGAGCTATTCCTATCGTAATCTAAGCGATGAAGATATTCTCTTCTTGCTTATCCCTGTTAGAGCCTACGGCAAGGTCAACGACTAGCGGCCCCAGATCCTGATCAAGCAGGGTCCCAAACTCCTACCGGAGTGAGTGACCTTGCATAAGGGGCCCAGCTTACCAGATAGATACCTCCCCCGGTCCCCCAAATTCCCTTAAAGTTAAACTCCATAAAAGGGCGCTGGAGTTAAGCGTCCCTACGCCCTTGAGCACATGCACGTGCGGGGATTGGCCAACCAGCCCACTGGTGAAGTCAGTGCAAAGTTACCCAATTGCCGCCGCATTTTTAATTCAGGGCTTTCATTTAATTTATCAGTGTATTGTGGGTGTTGCAGTCTTTATTGGCCCATCATGGCGGCATGGATCATTTTTCAATCCTAAAGTGGTTCCTGCTATTTATGAAGGAGCTATTTTGGGGGGAACATGCGACCACAGTGTACATTTAAATTAGGCTGTCCAATCTATAAATGAATCTCTGCATATCTTGTGTTATAGTAATAGACATATGCAAATACTACATGTGATCATACCAAAGCAGCTAGGAAATAATGGGCCTACAGTTACCTACAGGTGGCCAGTACTATGATTTCCACTCTGTAGAAAATATTTCACCAAGGAAAGGCCGTGTATTATAAGGGCATTGAAATTTCACCCCTTTCCCAACTTCAAATGTAATTTTCTCCACAGAGGAGGTCAATTGAAGTGGACATAAAGGCTGTACCCATCTGTCCACCATGCCACCTATTCATCCATCACACCATCCATTGCACCTTCAAGTATTTTATGAGTGTGCCCTTTTGTGCTCAACAAAATGGTAGGGAGCTGTTCCTCTAGAAAAGGGACCATCCACCAGTCAAGTTTAGTGGTGGTTGGTTGGGTGTCAGAGGGACTAGTAAGGAGGAGGAAGTGGGATGGGGGATCCCGCTTTTGCTGAACTAGGGTCCTCACACACCCAGCAAGCTAGTTGTCATGCTTCATCATTTGGACCTGCTCCTCATTGGACCAGCGCTGCAATGTCCAACGGGCACCCGCGAAGGGGCTCTTTATCGGCTCTTTATCGGCTCAGACGGCTGTAATGCCAGAAACCGGTCCTCGGAAGCTTGTTTCCGGTCCAGGGAAGGCATGGCTTGGCAGTTCGGGCTGGACTGTTCCCATGAGGCACAGGGTCAGACTGATTTGCATATAGCCATGTCTGAACTGGGGTGGCAGAGTGGGCTAAAGAACGGTGATGGATTAAACCCAGATCTTTTGACTGGGTGTGAGTGTTTGATTGAATCAGATGCTCCGTCCATCACCACCCCCTTTTATACTACTACCCCTGATGAGGCATCAAAGCACTTTACGCCAGGCAGCGCACTCCTCCGGGACCCAAGGTTGATGGTTAGTTCAGTGTTATTGGTTACCGTTTGTTATTTATTGGGATTAGTCTCGTGCACTCAAAGCAAACCATTCCATGCAGTCATTTCAGTTTATTATGGTGGACTAGTGTTAGCTGTTGGTCGCTGTGAGTTTGTTGTTGTGCTTGGGTGAGGTTATGTCTTGTGTCCTTTGTGGAAGGAAGCATGCATGTCAGAGGGCCTGTATGCACAACTGAACATATGACTATTTGTCTCTTTATATGGGCTGCTTATCCGGTTTTGCCCTAGTGGTGTCAGTATTTAAGGAGTTCCAGGTTATTTATGTATTTTGTGTGCATGTATGTATTAGTAACAGTCTCAGGCGCTCTATAAAATTAAAGCCCACTTCTGTGTTTTCTTCATCCTGTTATGCTCGTTATCTTCTCTCCTCACTTGAGCTGTTCGTTCCCTTTCTTGCGTCCTTCGGATTTTTGTGCTATTATTTGTCCATTTTATATGATAGATGTTCCGCTTCCGGGACACATTTCGAAGTGATCAAGTTAAGCCTTTCGTGACCTGCACATGATTTGCAATAACTAGTAAGCAGCAGGTCATTTCTTTGCTGGTATTTTGCTGCCCAGAGTTTAGTGCCTCTCAGAATAGGGGTGACTCCCTAGTTGTTCTTACATATGGTCAAAGTCATAGTTCTCGTCGTTTGTGCAGCTAATGTTTGGAAACATTGCCACTGTGTGGCTAGTATCAGAATTGCACCATGTTTACATATTTCTAGTGGAAACTTGCTCCCGAAGGTTTCTTACATTAAACTTGTCCAGACTGGCAGGCTCGAGTAGATCCTGAAATGTGCGTCCAACTCTGCGCCCATCAGAATTATCACTACCAACCGGAAGTGACATGCAAGTTTACATCATCTATACGTTTAATTCGTTGTTATCCAAAGTCGACAAAGCCTTTCAGTCACCTAAAATAATTGCTTTGCCTGGGAAGTGTCGATTTGTACTAAGACCACAAAGTACTTAATTATAATTAGGGCTCTCGGGTTTTATGTTTTTTTTTTTTTACATTTCCGTCTGTATTTATCCATATTTATTTTGGGTTTTGTGGAAAATGAAGCTGAAATTAGTAAATTTCCGCATTTATTTAACAGGTAAATATGCACTTATGCTTGGATGCCCACTAGGTTTCAATGCAGCAAAGACCCGCGGACGATAAATCAATGCACTTATAAGAAAATATGCAAATTTCAATATCAACCATGTGCATATCTACTGCTGTTAAAGCCTCTTTACTAAAAGTCCTTTGGGGGCTTATTTACAATCCCCTTGTGCTGCAGATGCGTCACTTTTAACATAGGAAAAAGCCAGCACATCTCATTCTTTAAAGAGACAGCTTTAGAGGCATTCACTGCGTATCACTGTCACTTTGAAAGGCAGAAATTGCTTGTTCCAGTGAGCACCTGCACCATCTTCTTATGCTAGAAAGTCTACTGAGCACTTCTTAGGTCTCCTCAGAGTTCATTGGTGCTTGTAAACTCGCACCATGCCTGGATCTCATCCATTGGCTTTACATTGCAATAACCTTGTGTCCGATGGACTCTCAGGATGCCTGTTAGTCGTGTCACTAGGCACATGTACAGCTCAGCATTCACCAACTATTCAGCCTCCTGGCCCTTTGTACAGACTTCAGTTTGTAGTTGTGATTCAATCTATGGTGCTATTGCACTGTGGGGGCCAGCAGAGAGGATGTTCAGTGTGCAGGGTGATTTTGGTGATAGGATGTGGCTTAACAGGGCGGTTGACCTCGAAGCTGGGTAACCAGGTTCGAGTCTTGGCAAGGACGCTCACCATCTTGTGATTCTGCACAAATCACTTAATTTCCTTGTGCCTTACATAATGAATGTGTCTATCTGATACCTTTGGGTCAAGTTCGTGCTATATAAAGTAAAACAAAATCCTTATACTGGAGTACCATGTGGGGGCTCTTACAACCCTCCTACACAACCAATGAGAATGTAGAGTGTGTATTGAGTTGTCTCTGTATCCCTAATATAGAATCACATGTGACAAGCAATGATGTGTTGAATCTGTCCTGTCTGCAGTTTCCTTAACGTCAGAACACCGGACATCCTTGTCTCCCATTGGGTAAATAAATCCTTTGGTGTGTTTAATCGAAGTCTGCCAGTGCCTGAAATGGAAGCCTAGAAGTGCGGGTACCCTGTACCAGAGTACCTGCTTGTTTCTGAGAAGTGCCGGTACTCTCCAATTAAACATATTATGACTCTCTTGAGAAGTGCAGGTACTCTCCCTCTCAAAATAAAAATGTGCCGGTGCTCAGTACCGGCCCATTTAAAGCACTGCACATCTGCCATATACCTGTTGAGATGCTTAATAAAATTCTTTATGAGTTCCAGGATCATTTCCTCCTTAATTGTCTTAAAAAGGCCACACTCACCTTCAGCTGAGGCTGGGAGGGGTTGCATCCCCTTCTCATCCCACAATCCAGACTCAAGAAGTACTGAACTTACCTAAACTAATTTCATGACCATGATACGGGGCTTCCGCCATACCACACAGTAAAATTTTGTTCCATACAAAAGAACCTTCAACTTCAAGAGCAGAAATGTTTAATCATGTTAGCAATGCTGTGACCTCATATCTGCCCTCCTCACATACCCGAAAAATCTTAAAATGTGCAGGTAGCCTCAGAAGCAATTGGTACGTGTCACCGCTCCAATATGCTTCCTTCACCAAGAATGTAGAAAAGCACCGAACCTTCCTCACACTTGTCTAGATTCAACTACACTTATATGTAGCGTCCATACACTTGACCCCAAGCACCCCTAGGTTGAGGTGCTGTAACAATGTTTGGAGTGGGGATGCTGCCAACTATATGACATCACTGAAGTAATAAGGATTGTGAAAAATGTACGCATTACACAAATGATAAGCATAGCAAAAGAGCCCTGACAGTTCAGCAGGAGAGTGGTAAAGGTGTGGTATGTAGTAGTGGTGCACTTGGGAGCACATTGTCACAAATATGTATCATTGCAGCATGGTGGCAACAACATTGGCACTGACATACAGGTTTAAAAGTAAAACTATGGGGTGCACAAATTGTTGTAAAATATATAGGAATATCTATATAAATTTATGTGTATGCAATTCAAAAGATATCATACTTAGATAAGATCACATTAACATGAGGCCTGGAGCTCAAAAGGGCTTCCTATCTGACCTTGACTGGACAAGCTTCAACAAACTATTCTGTACCCCCTTACTGGTCACCTTGCTTGTCCTGACTACATGATATTTCTTATTCTGGTTGTGCAAGTTGCTTACACAGTGCAGAGGCTGACTTTCTGGTCTGCCCATATCTGGCTGTTTTGCATGGTGCAGACATTGCACATCCATGTCAGCCATATTTGGCTTGGTGCCTTATTCTAGTTCCACTGACATGGCATTTCGTACAGTATATAACACCTAGAAACTTGTCACTCTGGGAAGAAGCGGTCTGAGGGTCCCTAAGGTGGCAGATCTGACTTCTTCCTTGCTAATTAGCAATGATGCATGCTCTTGGTACCAATAAATACATTTCTCTCTGTTTCTGAGCAAACCTGCTAAGTCTGGTGAGTTTCATTCATTTGCTGCTGGGAGGGTGCCAGTATTTCCCCATCAAAATGGTGTCAGAAAGCGGGACATATTGGAGGACTGTGATGTCACCAGTTGGTAAGTGAGATTTAAGCTAAATAACTAACTTGCCTTGCTGCAAGTGACCTTTCAGTCTTTCAAGTGTGTATTTAACACATAGTATTAATAAAAGGGGCATTAACTGGCATTTAAAATAGACAGGGGACTTAGAGAATGTTTTTAAATATATTCTCTGTATCAATACACTAATTGATATGTGGATACACTGCAGGAGAGCCTGGGTTAGAGAATAATGTATGTGTACCTACACATATAAGCAGTAGTGAAGCACGTGACTGATAAGTAACTAAGTTACTTTATGTGAATAAATATTGACAAATGGCTAGACCCTTTGGGGGTTTTTATAAAATTCATTTTCAGGAGACCCTATGCTAGTAGGGGGTATTGATTTTACCCACAAAAAGAAACCCTCCCAGAATATAGTGAGTGGAGCTTCTGATTTGCTGGTTGCACCGGAACACAGGGAATCATTTTGAAATATGCGAAGTTATGTCATTGATGAATGACTGCATTTGAATAGGGTATTGATCTTCAGTACTGAACCTCTATGTTTCCTTGATCTATTAAAAAAATTAAGCGAATTAGTGCATGAGAGAAGGAAATTGGTTTTATATGTGATGTCTCTGACTGCTCCATAACTGTTTATTTCCCTCTTTTTAACTCATTCTATCCCTCACCTAACAACTTTTTCCTTGCAAGAGACCTTTTGAATTTATCTTTCAGGGTGTAAGCGCACATTGTGAGTAAAAAATCAAAATTTCAAAAGACAGGATCTCAGATGAAAATCATGGTAAGCTCACTAGAAAGCTGTTCAAAAAACCGTCAGGAGAGAAAAATTCAAATGAAGGTACGAATATAAATTATAGAAAATATGTTAAGTAGCTGTACTCTACTATGGACAGTGAAGTAGTTACAAAGTATAGCATATAAAAGGAGACTGGTTTTGCATACATTGTCCTGTATTCCACTTGTCCCTTTTGTGCCATGCTGCAACAAATTATGACAGCAATCTCATTATATAAATGTTTTGTTATAGCAGCTCTGATTATGCCAGGGCTCATACCATAGTAGGGTTTGAATACTAGCAATTCCCTTATGTTGCCACGTTTCTGCAGGTCTACATACTGGGGCTGAAGTTAGTGGTAAGCAATAGTTCCAGGGTTGGAATGCCCTTTTGAGTCTATGGAAACCTACTAACTTGTATGTTTAAAGGTTTTCACCAATTCTTCTCAATTATTTTCTCATATTGAAAAAGGTTGGAAATTTACTTTTGACAGTGGCAGACGTAAAACTTCTTCCAGGGTTAGAAAAAAAAAACTGGGTGGAGGATAAGTGAACTTGGAAACATTCAGATTTTCACATGAGCAAATCTACACATGCAAATTTGCTCATGGAAAAATGCAGTTCACAAATATTTTCTAGGAGTACTATTTCTTGGCCTACTACTGTAAATTCTTGTGAACTCAACGAAACAGTATATATGCAAGGATATATACCATGCATGC
Organism: Lissotriton helveticus; assembly: GCF_964261635.1. Taxonomy (NCBI): domain Eukaryota; kingdom Metazoa; phylum Chordata; class Amphibia; order Caudata; family Salamandridae; genus Lissotriton; species Lissotriton helveticus. The sequence goes on from NC_136057.1 coordinate 1,450,097,702, forward strand.
ACTTTTGAGACTTTCTTTATTAAGTGGGCTTCTAATTAGGCCTGGCGTGGGAAACATCCTTTACAACGAAACCTTTACAACGCACTACCATTACGACGCAACTTTTACAACGCAAACCATTACGAACTCAAGGGGAAAGCGGACACCAATCTTCCCCAAGCCCTGGTTCTCCTCGACCTGTCCGCTGCGTTTGACACGGTCGATCATGCCACTCTTCTCGACCGTGTCAGCGCAGCGGGCATTTGTGGCGTAGCCTTTTCTTGGCTGGCGTCCTTCCTTTCGGGCAGGTCTCAAGCGGTTCACCTCTCGGGCTTTTCTGCTCCCCCGCTCAGTCACCTGTGGGGTCCCTCAAGGCTCTTCCCTTTCCCCTCTTCTTTTTAACCTTTATATTCATCCTCTCATTATTTCCCTTCGCGAGCTGGGGGTCTCTGTGTATAATTACGCGGATGACCTCCAGCTCGTCTTTGATCTTTCTTCTCCCTCGATCTCTCTTCCTAAATTCTGCTCCACTCTAGTCTTTATTTCTGATTGGATGTGCACCAATCATTTAAAGCTCAATCCCGATAAAACGGAGCTTGTCCTCACGGGTGGTCCCTCCAACCCTTGGTCCCCGATCCACTGGCCCCCCTCCTTTGGCTCCCCCCCCTTCTCCGGTCCCCTCTGTTCGGACCTTGGGCATCAAGGTCAGCCATGACCTTACCATCCACACCCAAGTCAGTTCCGTTGTATCCTCTTGTTTTTTGTCCCTTCGTCTCATCCGGAAGATTTCCCGGTATTTTTCAGCGGACGCCCTTAAATCCATAGTCCTGGCCCTTATCACCTCTCGCCTTGACTATGGGAATGGTCTGTATGTAGGCATTCCTGCTTATGAAACCCGACGCCTACAGGCCATTCAAAACCAGGCTTCCCGTCTCATCCTCCGCCTCCCCAAATCATCTCATATCACGCCTGCACTTAAGTCCCTCCATTGGCTCCCCGTGCACCTCAGATCATTTTTTAAATTGGCCTGTCTGACTTTTCGGGCCTACACTGACTCAGCCCCCTTCTTCATTAGTTCTTTGATTACTCCTTACACCCCCACCCGCATTCTTCGTTCCTCTTCTCTCTCCCTCCTACATGTCCCCCGCTTTCGTAAATCCAGAACGGGGGGCACCCGCTTTTTGGTTCTGGCCCCTCGGTTTTGGAACACCCTCCCTCTCTCTATCCGTTCTATTCCCACCTATGCTCACTTTCGCAAAGCTTTGAAAACATTTCTTTTCTCCCAGGCATTCCCCTGTTAGCTCCTTTGGTTTCCTCAGTTGAGTCTAGTTTGGTCTCAGCGCCAGGAAGCCGCTTGGCCGCAGTGCGCTTTATTAAATTTCTTTTTCATTTCATTTCATTTCATTTCATTACAACGCATAGCGCTGGGGGGCGCTCTAGGATAGGGAATGTATTTAATATACTATCCAACACCTTCCCTACTATCCACGGGGACTGGAGTTGGAATAGTAAATTAAATAACTCACTATCCAGCGCCTAAAAGCACTATGCGTTGTAATGGTATGCGATGTAAAAACCGCGTTGTAAAGGTAGGTGTTGTAAAAGTATGCGTTGTAACGTCATACATCACCTGGCGTTAGCCATGACCTTTTGTGTATATTAAAATTATGCCTGTCACTCTCTCGCTCTAACAGCTGGCATCACTGTGAGTGACAGTATTCTGATCTTTCACAAGGAGCATATTGACACACAAAGAAGTTGTGTACAGTGCCCAGAACTCCTGTGGCAATGTATACTTTTTGAGACCAAAAAACGATTTTGGCCTTTACCAATGCTTGTTAGAATGGTGAGGGCCCAGCAGCTCCAACTCTGATATGGTTTTACAAAAACCATGCCTAGAAAAAGGCATGCATTGAAAAAAGAAGACTGACCTCCAATTTCAGACCTACTGGCTTTGGCAATGCTTATTTATTTTTGTTTTCTATAAATGTATTTAAACTGGTTAAACTGATTTTCCATTATGAATATTTTTGGGAAATACTAGCATACATCATCATGTTACTAGGAGCATTATACATAGCCTCACTGGAAACACGTCAGTAGAATAAGAGGCTTTTTGCAGCAGCTGTTGACCCAGGACGTGTCAAAGAGGGCAGAGAGGGTCCTGGGGTCAGGCTGGAATAGATTTGTAGGAGTGCGGGCGAGTGGTTTGGTAGAGACAGACCTAGTTAGCTCAGTGGGTCTTTAATACTAATTGTTAAATGATAAATGTTAAAACTGACTTTTTCTAAGCACTTTATAATGACATTTCAAGAAAACTCAAAATGTCAGTAGTGTAAGCTGAATTTATCATTGATGTGGAATAGATTTGACTTTCCTTAGATACATGATATTAAATATTTAAAGGCATTCACATTATATGAGTAATTTGTGGCTGCTCAGAGGATGAGCTGCTGTAAAATAAAAACTGCTAACAATAGATTTAGACTGGTTTGGAATATTTAGCACTGTTGAAAATGATTCTGTGTAAAGTATATATATCCAGATTTCAATGTGCACATTAAGATTTATCCCAACTGGTTAAAATATGTTGTTGCACCACATAAAAAGTGTGAATATTAGTTTATCTAACAACACCAATATTACTGTCTCTTAGTGACAAACTTAAAATTTAGTATGGCCTAATGGCTGCAGTGTCAAATACAAAGGCTTTCAAAAATAATGCAAATAGTAGCTCCAGAGACCTGAATTACATTGCACGCCTTAATGCACAATAGTTCTGGGCGCATTATGCCAGTTCTTTAGGTGCTAGGAAGCACACTGCACACAAATAAAAAGAAGTTATTCTCTTACCTCTAAAACTGGCAAACAAGGGAATAGGTCTGCTTTCCAGCTCTCTGTCTCCAGGGAAACTTTAAACTGGGAAAACAGCATGGAAACCCTTGCACACAAAATGGTACAGCTGCTAATGGGTTAAAGGTCGATCTACATTTAGAAGCCTAGCAAGGTTTGCCTTTGACATTTTGACCTCTGAAACGTTTTGAAAGACAAGATGGAAGCACAGGGAAAGAAGGAGGAGTTGTGCTTATTTTGTTTGTTGGCAAAAGCAAGTTCTTATGCACTCATATGAATAAACAGCAATACAATTGTATATGTGGGCTTTGCCATATATACAGCACTAATGCTTTTAGTTTGGCGCTTACTGTACAAGGGCTGAGGAAATGGAATTGAGTTTGACACCGCTTGCATTTTTTTGAGGATTAGCGAGAAGGACGACGCTTTGCCCGTGAGCCTACCTGACTCTGACGCCGCAGCTCGCCGCACCCGCTTTGCGGGTGCCGCTTCGCGTCTGGGGTCTCTGGTGGGTCTGGAAGGCCGCTGTTGGGGCCGCTGAGCCTGGGACCGAGGGGGAGAGTGTGCAGGCTGCTGGAGCATCGCGGGGACTCAGTCATCCAGGAGTCCCTGCGCGAGCCTGCACACCTGGGCGAACTTGATCGATTGGCCCCGCCTAACCACCACTACCACGGGCTCAAAATCACCAGCCCTGCATTACTGTTTGGGACACCGCTTGCATTTTTTGGAGGATTACCGAGAAGGACGACGCTTTGCCCGTGAGCCTACCTGACTCTGACGGCGCAGCTCGCCGCTTCGCGTCTGGGGTCTCTGGTGGGTCTGGAGGGCCGCTGTTGGGGCCGCTGAGCCCGGGAACGAGGGGGAGAGTGTGCAGGCTGCTGGAGCATCGCGGGGACTCAGTCATCCAGGATTCCCTGCGCGAGCCTGCACACCTGGGCGAACTCGATCGATTGGCCCCGTCTAACCACCACTACCACGGGCTCAAAATCACCAGCCCTGCATTACTGTTTGGGACACCGCTTGCATTTTTTGGAGGATTAGCGAGAAGGACGACGCTTTGCCCGTGAGCCTACCTGACTCTGACGCCGCAGCTCGCCGCACCCGCTTCGCGGGTGCCGCTTTGCGTCTGGGGTCTCTGGTGGTTCTGGAGGGCCGCTGTTGGGGCCGCTGAGCCCGGGACCGAGGGGGAGAGTGTGCAGGCTGCTGGAGCATCACGGGGACTCAGTCATCCAGGAGTCCCTGCGCGAGCCTGCACACCTGGGCGAACTTGATCGATTGGCCCCGCCTACTCATTATCATCAATATTAACGACCTGTCAGCGCTGCGGCGGAGCACGCGGGAGTGCGCCGGGCTAAGCCCGGGCAAATGGCGGGCCCTCTGTGGCCCTCAGAGGCCAGAGGAGGCTGGGCTGGGCCACCTCCCTATCTGTGACACATCTACATTAAGGATGTCTCCCACTAAGGACAAACCGTCTATGGCAGTGGGCGATAAACGAGGTAGGCTTGACAATTTTGTTACCCGGCCCATATCAGTAACTGACAGGGAAATTGCACTTTCTGAGCGGCGATCTGAGAGACGCCGCTCTGTTGAATTAATTAAAAACAAACTATCATCCCTGGGACGTATACAGCACGCTGCCTCACCCCCTCCCGCCACGATTCACGAGAGCAAGGGATATGACGTGTCCCTTAATGACAGCATCCCACTACTGTTTCAAGATATAACCTTCCCACTGGCGAATCCTGTTGGAATTAGCTTATGCGCAGAACCTTTAAATTGTTCTGCTACTCCCTTCGTTCCGGCAGAGAAAGCAGGGAATCAGTTAGTCACAAGAGCAACTGTACATGCAACTATAGACACAAATGGCGCCTCACTGGAAGATAACTCCCCCTCTCAATTGGGCCCTGTAACACCAGATAGGCAACTTTTTTCACCACCACTAACGCGCAATAGGAAGTCAAGGGCAGTTTTGACCACTAAGGCCACAAAGGCAGCCTCTATTGGGGCTATTAAACACACGCTAGGCAAAAGAAAGGCCTGTAATCCTCCAAAGGGTAGTAGGCAAAACGCCAAACAGCCTAGAATTACAAAACTTGCACCGGAGCCATCAGAGCAGAGGGCGGAAATCGCTAAAGATAGAACGGACAAGGCCACGGCCACGGTTGAAGTAATAGATCTAGAGAAGGGTCCACATGAGGGAGGGGGTCTCAAGATAATGGACTTTGTTACACTCTTAGATGAGCGATTAGCACATTATATAACACCAGTTATGGTTAAGTTGAACCAAATAGAAGCGAGGCTAAGTTTAATGGAGAAGAGAATATCAGAAGGCACGGGACAAACAAAAGCAAAAACAAACATACAAGGTGTTGATATAACCCTCGCATTGGATAGGACCACATCTAGAGTAAATGACCGGGTAGACCCATTGATAACTCCCATGACCCCAATCACTGTATCCAATATTGGCCCTGTCAATCATACGACAAACATTCCTTTAAGGCAGGACACACAGGATGGCCCCATGACTATGGCTGGGAATCCAGGCTCACGGGCATATCAAGCAAAAAGGGAGTTTTCTCTTAATCTCCCACCAGAGGCTTGCCCTTACACAGTTGTATTGGCAAATGTACCAAAAATTAAGGAAGCTCGTGCTGAAGATTGGAATGCCCTTAAAAACAAAGTATTACATTTCCTTTCTGCCAAAACTGTGTTGGGGGAACACCTGTGTAAGCACATTAAAATGGTGCGTAAAGTGTCATGGGTGGGTACTTCAAGCAAAACGATGGAGGGGGATTGTGTGGTGGTGAATTTTGGCTGCCCAAGGTTGGTCGCTGATATTTTAAAGCAGGCGGGCTCGGGCAGAATCCAACATGATTTTGTTAACGTTTTATCTCTGGGCTTCTTTTATCACCCATCAAATACAGGAATAGGGGTGAGTAGACAAGCAAACTCCCTGACACCCCCATTGCTCAGTGGAATTAGGCTAGTAATCGATATCAGGCACTTAGTTCACTGGATGGCAATGATTGACTGCCCACCAGGAAGCTTATGGGGCAGGAAAATAGAGGGAACAAAACGGTGAATGATCAAGTAGAGTGGAATGGTAGGGCAAAAAAGTTATCTGCATCCGTTGTTATAGGGAATAATGATAACCAACACATAGGAAGGGCAGTCAGCTCCTTCACAAGTGCTCAGATACCAGAGGATAGAGTGGTACTAGTGGAGGGGGTTTGTATGCAGAATGAAACCAGTACAGAGGTTTTGAGTAAGGATTATGGTGTGGTTAAAATCATTTCATGGAATATAGAGGAAATAGCAGCTAAATTTAACAATCATGAATGGCGCACACACATTAGCCAATATCAAGTCATTATCTTGCAAGAGACGTGGGCCCTGGATAATTGCCCATTCCACATGCAGGGATATAAGTGTTTTTTCGAACCGGCACAAGAAACCAGATCGGGGAGAGCCAAGGGTGGCTTATCAATTTATGTGAATCTGAGCTTGGAGGGTAGTTGGTCAAAAGTGGGCCGGTCTGCATGTGATTTACAGGTAGTACAGTGTAGGGGGAGAGGACTAACTATGAGCATTTTTAACGTTTACAATAGAGTCAGTGATAGTAGGAATCATTCAGTTCTTCTAGAATTGGCAACAAGACAGGGTGAAGTAAATATAGATAAGAAGGGGGTTACACCCAGCATTATTATAGCAGGTGATTTTAATTGTCATCTTTGTCAAGCGCTGGTTAGCACTGATGAAACATGGTCATCTTGCCCAGTAACAACCGGACCCCACTTTGAACACTCAGAAGCGGGCCTAACCCTCAGTAGGATTATAGATAAGCATGACCTTGTGCACACTATTAGTATGATGGCTAGGGAAGAGAATGGTACCTTACCACCCACATTCAAAGGAAGAGGGTGCCAGTCAAGTATTGCTTTTATATTGGTGTCAAGGGCACTTAAAAATAGAATAATCACTGTAGGAATCACATGGAGCATATTCAGTGACCATAACCCTTTAGAACTTAACCTGCAGTGTGAGGAAGCGTTTGTGGGCCGCAGAAAACATACTGGGATTATGGAGAAGGTTACTGATCAGGGACGTCGGCTCAGGTGGGTCAATTTAGATGAGGCACGTTTTTACAAGTTATTGATGGAGGTAGGCAGAGACAGCATAGAGGGCTGTTTAGACATGGAAATAGAGGGACAATTGTTGCTGAATACATTTGGACAATTAACTGACATAGTGGATGGGTTATTGAGAATTAAGGCACCATTGAGAACCAAATCAGCACCTAGATGGTTCGATGGTAATTGTTCTCGAGCCTTAAGGGAACTCAAATTTTACCTTAAAAAAGACCTAGGGATAACCTGGAAATACTACGGAGCAGACAGGCTTATAAAAAGGAAGTAAATAGAAGGAAAGAGGCATTAAAGGTGGAGGCCTGGGTGGATCTTAGAGAAGCCGCAGAGAGCAAGGACATGTCAGAGTTCTGGAGGGTAATTAACAACCCTTGTTTTAATGAGACTACTGTCAAGAACATAGGGTCTAACATCCTACCGGAACAATGGATTAAACACTTTAAGGGCCTATACAACCACGAGGCTGCAATGGAGGGGGATGATGTAGGTAGTACACTTCATCATGTACCAATAGAATTCACCCTTAAAGAGATTAAAGATGGGATCGAGAGCTTGTCAAAAAATAAAGCCCCAGGCCCAGATGGGCTCCCACCTGATTTATTTTTGAGCTGTACGGACCTTTGGGCACCAATAATGACACGAGTCATTAATGCTGCTGTTAAGTCGGGCCTCCCACGATCATGGTCGACCGCCACTATAGTTCCCATCTTTAAAAAAGAAAATAGGGACAACCCGAAATGCTACCGGCCTATCTCCCTGATAGACGTGTCAGCTAAACTATTAGGGAGGGGGATTCTTAATCGCCTAACTGAGTGGGCGGAGGTAAACAATATCATCTCCAACACCCAGTACGGGTTTAGGTCAGGAAGGTCTACGGGTGACCAATGTTTGAATCTTTACATGTTAACAGCCAAATACACTAAAGTAAGTAACGAGAACATGTATTTGGGCTTTATGGATCTGGCGGGCGCATTTGACCATGTAAACCGGAAACAACTTTGGGCCATGATGCTGAGCATGGGTATTGAGGTGGGCCTGGTTAATATCTTAAGGGAGCTCCATACTGACACCTCGGCAAAAGTACGGTACAACATGGAGGGGGGTCTGACTGATTCGTTCCCCTGTAGGAGTGGGGTTAGGCAGGGGTGCAGTGGTTAGAGGCGGCAGACCCGGAAGCTGAGATCGGCCGTGGACCAGGGTTCGGTTCCCCGCCTCGGCGGGTCTCGGGCTCAAAAAAAAAAAAATGTCCACAGACTCGACAATTCTCGCTCCGGTGCCTACTCGACTCACGGGGTCACACTCTGCGACTCTGGGCAATAGCTTGCTTAATCTCCACTACGGCCCCTCGTGGCGGGATGCCTGGCTTTCACCTTATGGATACCCTGCCGGGGTATCTCACAGGGGAATACCAGGACGGGTTCCCTAAGCAAGCGCTTAGATACCGGGTCGGTGATTTGCGCTATATAAATACATGTACATTTACATTTACATTTACATTCTTGCCCCCTTCCTATTCTCACTCTACATTAATGGGTTAGAACAGCACTTGTTAAACCTGAAGACTGATTGTCCCAGAGCTGGTGCACGCTTTATCCCAGTACTGCTATACGCGGACGACGCGGTTTTGCTCGCCCGTACCCCGAAGAGTCTTCAAATCCTAATAGACGGGTTTGTCAGCTTTATGGGAGAACTGGATCTGTCTGTAAATCTGGGCAAATCATTTGTCATGGTAGCAGGGCATAAACCAGGGGTAAAGCCTGCGTTCACGATTGGAAATCATAAGATTAAAAGGGTGAAGTCATTCTCATACCTAGGCATATTGTTCGATGAAGCCTTAAAATTTGATAGTCTGGTAGAAGACCGGTGTTCCAAAATGTTATCCACCAATGGAGCCATTGCAGGTTACGGCAGGAGGGTGGGCAGATGGTGCCCTGAGCAAATAATGAACTTGTACAGCTCCATGTGATGCTCAAAACTCACGTACGGGGCTGAAGTATGGGGTTCTGTCAATGTAAGCAAATTACAAACGGAAGAAAATAGGCATTTAAGGTCTATTCTTAAAATTCCCCAAAGTGTTCCAGCATCAATAGCTCACAGTGAATTGGGAATGCAATACTTGGAAGATTTGATCAAAAGAAGACCAATACTGGCTTGGATTAAAATATGGTGCAATCCTGATGCCACCTTGAGTAGAGAAATCCTAAGTGACTGCCTTAAAAAAGACAAATGCATGAGAATATCATGGCTCAGGTATGTAAAGGAAAATGTGGACGCATTGGGGTATAGCTTCCTCTTTAGTAACCCAGGAAAAATTGTTCCTTCGCACAAGCTGCATATAAAGAAGGCTTTTATAGATTTTAGAATAAAGCTTAGAGCTGAGGCAGAAGACGCTAAAATTACGGTAAGAGCACACAATTTAATAGTAACCACGGATGGTATGGAGCCTTACTTGCGCCTCATGCACAATGCCCAGGAGAGGTATTTTATATGTCGTTTTAGGCTCAATTTATTACCGTTTTTATTAGCATCCCCTATGGGTTTTAACACGTCAATTGAGCAGAAGGGAGCCTGCGGCTGCGACAATAGGTCTCCGCAGGACTCCCTTCATTTTGTACTTTTATGTCCCATTTATTCAATGCCAAGGCGGAAATTTTAAATCAGTGTTATTAAACGTGCTAAAATTAGACATGCAAAGACAGCTTTACTATTTCTGCAACAGGCCAATGACCCCTGGGTGTTATGCTGTGTAATCAACTTTATTAAAATTGCAGTGAGATTAAGGAGGTCCCTAGGGGATGAGTAAAAATTCCTGTGATTAGCCCTATATATTGTGTATAGTACTGCACTATGATTAGTTTTTATACTATGTATTAGATTGTACTATGTAATCTGTTTTTTATGAATTGTATTGCAAGTTGGGTTCATTATTGATTTAATCGTTTTTTTTAATTGTATATAATCTGCGCTTTTATGATGGTTTTTAACCATCGAATAAAGAACTCTTGACTTGACTTGACTTCATGTGCCCTCATGTTACAACTAGTATACTTACTAAAGAGTATTATTTACCTCCTCAGAGTTTGTTTATTACAGTTGCTACAAATAGGGGTTGATAGTGTTGACAGAAGTGAAACCTGTTTCAGTTTTCCTACTGTCAAAATGGGGGAAGGAGATTAGCTCCTCTACAAATTAAGGATAGGCACATTTATGTTTTCTCTCTCTTTTTCTCAATCTCTTTTGAGCCTGTCTAAACGGTCTATGAAATAGCCATGAGACATTTAATTGGCTATTCAGTAATACTGTTTTAAAAATGATTAGCAATAATAAAATACATATATATATGCTATGTCACTGCCCATTCTGTCTGATGTTTTTATGAAAGGGTGAGTAGCCTAGATTGCTGTTCCCTTATGTGACTTTGAAGGGGAACTAGATGTGGGTAGTTTTTGTTCTAAAATTCTCAGGTGATTACACCATTATTGTAGGTTATTCTCATGCTACATAGTTTTGCAAGGGCATTGCTAGTTATTATTAGCTAGTCTGTGTAAATAAGCTGACCGTGCTTATTAGAGCTGATTTTGCATAGTTTGGATTGTGAAAAGTAGAAAGCAGGAAAGACGCCCATGTGATCCTTAGCAAACATTCTTGAAGAAAATATTGTTTTATAGGAGTTTATCACAACATGTTCTGCTGGAGAAAATGTACCCACTAGAATACCTGTAAAATTAGCAGTTTTAGATTTTCCTGCTGCTCCTATAACATAAGAGCATGGTCCTAAGCGAACAATGTAGGTGCTTTTATTAATCGAAATTATTTTAGAAGTGTCTGCAGTCCTGTACAAGTAATGTAAAGTGTGTCCACGCAGGGAGTTTTTGAGCATTTTTATCTGAGGTTAGCCACTGTGTGTGTACAGGGGCTATGTTTGATTGAACGGGGAACATATTCCTTTTCAGCAAATGTGCTTCTATTTTGGCCTACAGCAAATAACAAGTGTTAAGCAAATGCAAACTCCAGTGCAAATTGTTCTAAATAGAAAAAACATAGATATAATACCTGCTTCTAATGTTGAAGGGTAGTTTAAACAACTTAAATTCCTTTGTGTTAATTAAATGTCCTGATTCTAACATTATAGGATTAAACACTACTTGTAAATGTAAATTCTGCTCTAATGATGTCTAAATCTATAATGTGCCTAGGGAAATTAGGGTCAAAAGTAATTCTCAATTCATGGTAATAATATTAGGGATATCGCCATTAGTAATTTAACTACATTTGATAAATGGAAGAATTTACCTAGTTGTTACAATGAAATTTTGTCCTGGATTATGCCTTCCTGGAACTAGATTGGACACCACAGATCTGTTTAGGATATCACTGTTTTCTAGAGAAATAATACCTTTGTAGGAGATATGCAGGGCAGGTTTATTCCACTGAATAACATTATCAAGGGGTGCAGCATAGATACCAGAGAGTAGATAAGAGTATGGTATCAGTTTTATTGTTGCACAGTGTTTCAGGCTGAAGATATCAGACATGCCCAAGGAGAATCTCATGTTTCCACTAAAGTGGAAGATGTTTCCACTAACGTGGAAGATAAAGGGATACATTTCACAACTTTAATATAAATAAATATAATTTTGCAACATTATATATATATGTATATATATATTTTTTTAATAAATAGAATTTACTCACAAATACCTAACAAGAGGTTAGAACAGGGCACTTGCTGCTTGCAGCTTCAGTAAGGATTCTCTGTTGTATGCACCCCCTGTAGAGCACGTGTGGATGTGTTGAGAGATGATGAATGATGCTGTTAGACTGCAGTTTGTTACATATGAAAAGGAAATGGATGGATGTACACATAACTAACAATGAGGATATAGATCTAGGGAATTGAGAGGTTTAGAAAAATGCCCTCACCATAAAGTGATATTTAAAATAAATAACATTTTAAAAAGAGAGGCTGGTGAAAACATGCTGTCTCATAAAGTGATTACCTTATGAGCTTGCAGTTCCCTTAGAGCCTGTCGTGCCTGACACCAGTACTATATTATTATTTATACCTGTAGAGGCAGAGTACGTTTCTCTCCTCAGTGGGTTTTAGCATTAAAGTCCTTCTACAGAGTGAAAGCCTCTTTGCCTTCATGCTGGGATACCCAGTCCACTTCATTCACTGTGAGTCCCAATGTCAATACGCAGGTAGTAAAGAGAGACTTGGACCACCTATGCTGATAACCTCCTTGTGACATCTCCATCACTTGAGGCCTGTGAAAGCTCGTGAAAAAGACACTGTAGCTCTGCTGAACTACCTCCAGAAGAGAAGCCTCATTGTCAAAATGCCAGTGCTTCCAAAAAGAGGTGACTTACCTGGATTTTGTGATATTCTCAGGTACATGCCGCATATCACCTGACAGAATTAAATTGTTTCAGGGCATTCAGCTCCTGCCCACCAAGAAAGGAATGATGTCCTTCCTGGGGATAATGAACTGCTGCCATCAATGGGTCATGAATGCAGATGCTATGACTAATGAACTTGCAAACTGGTTCAAGAAATTGAAAGAGACATTGTGTACTGCGCCATCATGGGACTGCCTGACTACAAACTGCCTTTCCATCTCTGTTTTAGAGCAAAATAACATTGCAAATGAAGTGATGCTGCCAATGGTGTGGTGACACAGCTGGAAAAGAAAGGCCTGTGGGACACAACTATGTGACTTTGCTTTCTGCAGTGATTAGGGGTCTGCAGCTGTGATGGTGGAGAGGACGGCTCTCATTGTGTTGGACGATACCTCTATTGTCTAGGTGCCATATTTGGTATGGTTGTTCTTGTTGTCTGGATCAACACAACATTTTCTGCTGAAAGGCACCCAGGTTATTAATGGCACCATGTTGTCTAATTGTCATAATAAGATGCCCACCTGTTAATTTGGCAAAAGTATTACATGCAATAGGTTATTGTGATGAGATCCATTCTCTTAGAAACAGATAAGACCCCTAAGTAAGTTGCTGTTGAGATTGCAGAAAACGGTACCACGCCAAGATTAGACATCATTAAAAAAAAAGACAGACTATATGAGCAGTACACTGATGGTTCCTCCAGCAGACTGATAGACACTGATTACAGAGCAGGGTATGCCATAGCAATAGCTGAAGTGCAGCTCTGCCACTTGGAACATCTACCCAATAAGATGAGCTGTATGAAATGACAAAAGCATGAATACTAGTCAAGGGTAAAACTGTTAACATTTAAACTGACTCACATTATGCTTTGCAGTTCTTATTTGGCCAGCTGTGGAAGTGTCACGGATTCATAAGAGAAACAGGGCGCCTTATTTAAAATGTCCTTTAGTAAGGATCTTATTTACAGCAATACTATTATACACCACAATAGCGGTAATAAAATGTAAAGCCTACACAGGAGCTACATCTAAGTTAGCCAAAGGTGATGCCATTGCTGACACATCCTTAAATGAAAGCATGATACAGCCAGTGCAGATGGGACTAATGAACAAAGCATTCCAAAAATACAGCTCATTCAGAGACAATTGTAGCAAGCTAATGTAAAGGAAGTACAATGGTCTGCAACACCAGATGAACATAGACGGAGGATTGATGATAGATGTGAGCCGAATAATGAAGAGAGTATGGGCCTACCAGTATGTTCCTTTCCCTTACAAGACTGGAGCAAGGAGCCTCTGATTTTGCACAAGGGAGGATGAATGTGCAGATGCAAGTTGATTCCCAGTGAAAGGGACCCTCTAATATTGCACAAGGGAGGATGAATGTGCAGATGCATGTTGCTTCAAGCTATTCTGTACCCCCTTACTGATCACCTTGATTGTCCTGACTACATGATATTTCTTATTCTGGTTGTGCAAGTTGCTTACACAGTTCAGAGCCTACCTTTTTGGTCTGCCCATATCTGGCTGTTTTGCATAGTGCAGACATTGCACATCCATGTCAGCCATATTTGGCTTGGTGCCTTATTCTAGGTCCGCTGACATGGCGTTTCATACAGTATATAACACCTAGAAACTTGTCACTCTGGGAAGAAGCGGTCTGAGAGCCCCTAAGGTGGCAGATCTGACTTCTTCCTTGCTAATTAGCAATGATGCATGCTCTTGGTACCAATAAATAAATTTCACTCTGTTTCTGAGCAAACCTGCTATGTCTGGAGAGTTTCATTCATTTGCTCCTGGGACGGTGACAGTATTTCCCCATCACAAACACTGTGTGGAAATCGAGGTTCAGCAAATATTTATCATTTGCACTTCAGTAAGTTATGTGTTTTCAATAGCTTTGATCCTATTAAAATCTTTGTTTCCATCACACTTCAGAATGACCAACAAATGCTTCATTTGTGCTTTCCTAGCTGTTAGTATGTTTTGAAATATTTGTACAGTTCATTTATAGGTATTTCTATGTTGTTGTGTGTTATTAAAAAAATGTTATCCTACAGCCTTTTATATTCCCTGGGTTCCAGCAGGATTGTCAGATAGTTTTCTTTACAAAATCCACTAACTTTATAGGCAGAGAAAGAGAAGTAAACACCAATACACATGCTAAGCGAATAAACAGCAATCTGTCAGAAGACAAAGCCTGACAATTGACCTCTGTCTTTGACGGCATGGCAAATGTGACAAGATTTTTTATTTTTTTTAATTTTTTTAAAGAACCTTTATTGTCATGATACGGAGATACAAACATGGGCCTACAACCAGTCCGACCGGCCGCTATTCAAATCGATTAAAAAGTAATGTATTAGAAAAACATACAGCGGTCCGGAGGTCATGAGCTGAGTAGCATCCAGGATATACCATATAATCAAAGCACCATGCGATAATAAGGACCTGAGACGGTTCATTTTGTAATAACGGAAAATAAAATGAGAATCAATGTCGCAGAATCACACACACCCCTAATACAGCTAACTAAAGCAAGGATTGTACGCCAGTGATGTACATAGATGACAAGGATGGGGGAGGGGGTATATGAATCAGGATAGATGCAATAGACACCAAGCAAGCATGGCGAACTAGCCCCACCCCTCAAGGCGAAACACAATATGGGAGACATGGAAGACGACGACATAGAAAAAGGAAAAGGGCAAAGGGCCATAGAAACAAGATAGAACAAAATAACAAACCCATCCCCTAACCCTCAACCCTGCACCCCTGCAAAAGGCTACGGCCTACCCCCCCAGCAGCGTGGCTCTCGCCCTAAATAAGAGACCCGAAATACAGAGAAGAAAAAGAGAAAAAGAAGAGAAAAAATATAGGAGGAGGGCCCTCGATCCGGTCATCCGGCCCCTCCCCCCTCCGCGTGCAAAAATCGTATAAACAGTAATGGTAAACGAAGTACAGGTAGCAGCAATCACGTAAAACGCAATCTTTCATTCATTTCATAATCTTTATTTCGATGATTGTTCATCATAAAAGATACAAAAACAATACAGTCATACAATGTTAAAAATGGTGTTACAATATTAAAACTCCCACATTAAAAAATATAAAACTATTTCAATCAGATGCTCAAGTTGACCACATTCTTAATAAATTACTTCCTAGTTTCGGAGAGCTGCATTCATACAATAGCGCCTCCTGTGCCAGACAGTGCCCAGGTATTTTGCCACAGCAAACACGATGTTTTCATCAAGGTCGGTTTTAAGTACCCTGTAAGCCACCAGGCACTCAGAGAAGCCTAAGTTTTTGCACAGTGGGACTATCCATTTCTTTCTAGCCCCACTGTACGCTGGGCAGAAGAAGAGTATGTGCATATCTGTCTCTCTATCCACTCCACACCCAGGACAGCTACTCTCAGTGGGCTTACTCCACTTGCTTGTGAGGGCACGAGTCGGCAGTGACCCGTGCCTCCACTGCACATAAAGCTTCCTTATAGGAGGCAGATAAATAATGTCTAGGACTGGTTCGAAACAGTAGCAGTCTTTAAAGAGCAAAAAAGACTCAGTGCAGGACCCAATATTTTTATTTTGCACTAGTGTCGCTAATTCATGGTCATAATAGATTTTTGCCAAACGCTTCTTGGGCAGCACTGGACAGGTGACCAGAGGGTTAGACCATACAGTATGTAAGCCAAGGCTCTCCAACCCCAATTTAACAAACTTGAGCCAGGGAATTTTACCTGCTTTAGGCAGGGAAAGGATCTCTTGCAAGGCCTCCCTATAACTAACTAATTCTGGGGTTGCCCAAATCCTGCGCCAGAACATCAGTGGTCTCAGAGATAATTCTTCATCTATTGGTCTCAAGCCAAGGTCTAGCCTCAATGGGGTTAACGGTGTGCTAGGGGGGAGTAACAAAAGCCTCCTGATCAACTTATTCTCCACCTTTAACAGATCATTACAGGGTAGATGTCCCCACAGTTCGCTACCGTACATTGCTGCACCTTTTGCCTGGATCTTGTAAATCTCTAAGGATGGGCCAACAGGTCTCATCGATGACTTGTTCTTTTCCATCATCTTTGAGATCCCACCTACAAACTGCACTAATTTGAGGTGCGCTTTTTCTTGTTGGTGGCCCCAGGCTAAGTTTTCATTCAAGGTGACCCCCAGATATTCGAAGGTACGAACCCTATCGAGTTTATCCGGGCCAATGGACGGTACAAAACGGGATTTGGGAGTTGGATTAAAGACCACATACTTGGTCTTTCCGGTGTTAATTTCCAGCCCATGTTCACTGCAAAAATCCACAAACCCGTTGAGGACGCGCTGTATCCCCATTGGGGATTTGGAAAGCAGCAGGGTGTCGTCTGCGAACATAATCGCCGACACCCTGCTGCCAGCGAGCCTTGGTGCATCACTGTCTACAACCCTGTTGAGGTGGTCAATGACCCCGTTGACATAGAGGCAAAACAGGGTCGGTGCAAGCACACAACCCTGTCTTACCCCCCTGCCAACGGGGAATTTACCAGAAAGGCCCCCGATCCTGCCACACCTGACCCGGCCGTAATTGTCAGTATGAAGACGAATTATCACCTTCAAAAGACTTGGCGGGACCCCCATTTTACCTAAGACCCTCCACAAGTTGCTGCACGGGACAAGGTCAAAAGCAGCTCTCAGGTCCACGAATACAGTATAGAGGCTGCCACCCTCCAACTGTACCGTTTTCCAGAAAATGAGTGCCAAACGAAACACCTGATCAATTGTAGAGACCCCACTTCTAAACCCGGCTTGGAACGGGCTCAGTATTTCATTATCTTCAACCCATTCTAGTAAACGGTCGAGGACCAGACGGGAAAACAGTTTCTGTGTTACATCCAGGAGACTAATCGGCCTATAATTGACTGGGAGCAGAGGACACCCTTTCTTGAATATTGGGACTATCTCTGCCCCCAGCCATGTGGCGGGGAGTGACATACCCTCAAGGATGG
Source organism: Lissotriton helveticus (assembly GCF_964261635.1). Taxonomy (NCBI): domain Eukaryota; kingdom Metazoa; phylum Chordata; class Amphibia; order Caudata; family Salamandridae; genus Lissotriton; species Lissotriton helveticus. The sequence goes on from NC_136057.1 coordinate 1,450,115,071, forward strand.
CGTTAAAGAACACCTGGAGATACGGTGCCCAGATGTCAACCTCGTGCTTGAACAGGTCCCCGGGAAGTTTATCCAGCCCCGGGACCTTTTCAGCTGCCAGATCCAGGATGCAATCAATGACAGCCCCGCTAAGCGCCCCTCAAATCACCATCAACCAGCCATGAGTCCCTCCATGTTCCAATCGAATTCACCCCTGGCCACATTTGTCAATAGTACCAACGTTGAACCATCCCTCAGACGGGATACAAGGTAGCACAAAGGGTCCGATTACACCGGGAGGATCAGGCAGTGTCGCCGCTCCATAGGACCCCAGCCACCGAAATTTCGCCGATGATGCATGGCGGAAGTCTGAGTGGAACAATGTCAACACCGCCAACAGTCTCGAGTCCGAACACAGTCCCGCCAGACACGGAAAGGGAAACACACAAAGCGGTAAGCGCCAAAACCCCGACGGGGCCGCCCAATCCGTGGATCGATGCTGTTCCTCCACTTGCCGATCAGAGAAAGGCCCCGGTGAGACAATCACATGCGCCACAGATGCATCCACAGTAGGCTCATGAGCCAAATCTATCCACGTCTCTAAGAATGTAGACTCATCCGGGGAATTTGTCGATGAAGCAGAGGCAGACACAGCGGCGCCTCCGTGCCGGTACAAGATGGCGGGACAACAATGGCGGCCATCCTTTGTCCCAAATCTCGGGCCTCCCGGATCAGGGCTGTCTGCAGGGTTGTTAGTGCAGCCAGTATAAGTTTGGGTGCGGGCGGTTTCTCACATAACCAGACCCCGGGGTTCTCTTGCGTACCGGTTTCTCTGCCCGGGTGAGGGGTGCACGGGAAAGCATCATCCGCCATTTCAGCCGTCACGTTCTCTTTCCCCTCCACCGCACCTCAGGAGCGGGCCCGACCCCCAGGATCAGCAGGATTCACAGTGGGATCCCAATAGTCAGGGCAGGCAGCAGAAAGAAGAGTCACCGAAAGGCTAAACAAGCTCCCTGCTGCCCGGGAGCCACCCACCGGTTCCCAGGGGGGGCTGTTAACATAACCGGGTATCACACCGAAGGGGAACTGGGCATCATGGACTCTCCCCGTCCCGGCTATTTCGCACCTCCCGCAGGGCAACCCACTATTGGGGGTGGGTTGGTATCATCTCTTCCGGCTCGCAGATCTCAGGTTCTCACCGACCGGCTTCCCATCGCGACCAGAGGCCGCTGGCATTGCAATCACGGCCGGACACTCCCCTCACTCGAGATCCCGGCCGCAGCACCTCGAAGGCCGCCAAAGAGACGGAGACAGTACTTCGGGTCCACTGCACGGTGGAGCCTCAAACGCAGATGGTAAGTGAACGCTTCCCTTCACCTACTTAAATTAGCAAAAACTGCTCAGGTGTATCGCCAGGATATATGTGCGGGGCGGGAGGGCTCCAGGAGCCAAGCGGTTATGCAGCCATCCCGATTGCCATCTTGGCTCCTCCCACTAATGTGACAAGATTTAAAGACATCTTTATTGCTCATTCACCTTCTGAACTTCAGTATGTTTATTTTGGGGGTGCTGCAGCACCTCCCAGAGGAATGCTTCCAGCACCTATGCCCCTAGGAGCCTCACACATGATGTCGAACTTTTACCATCCAAGGCCTCACTTCAAGTTTACTCTCTACAACCCATGCTTGCATACAGTGGTTTCCAGTCAACTCGGAAATTATAAAAAGCTATTTAAGAACAAACACATGTGTGCCACTAATGCCCATAACATTTGGTTAGTGTTACACAATTAGAAAGGCACTCTCCACCAGTTGTATCCTAGTCAACAAGTCTAATAAGTTGAGTTCACAAAATTATGAATGTCTGAAGAATATTCATTCTTCATTGCCTTTTAACTGAAAATGTATAGAAATTAATAATTCTATTTATTAAATCACCTCATAACAATATCTTAAAATCCAACAGCCAATGCATTTCATTCCATATACAGAACTTCTTCTGGTCAACAAATATTACATTTACAACTCACCACTGTAGTACATGTGAGTTGCTATTCTAGTCTTTCTCAGGAATGCTTAATGTCTACCTTCTCTATTCCACATTCCATGTTCCACTCTACCTTGTATGTTCCACCCTGTGGCAGTTGACCGGTTGTTGCTGCTGTGGGTGGTCTGCTCTTACGCTGTCTCTTCACCTGAATAAAGGAACCTGCAAGAATCACCTACTGCCTCTATACCTTATTTACCACAGTATTTTGGCGACGCTTCTTCGAACCCTGCGCTATTCCGCCACCTTCTGGACCTTAGACAGACACTAAAGAGCAGACCGTGTAGAGCTGAATCCTGTTTACGCTCCTGCATACTACCGGAGGGCACCTGACGACTCCACTTTGGACTTTCTACGAAACTGGCAAGTTTTTACCTACTTCTGCCTCTGTTTCCCGACGTTTGTCCTCCTGCCGTCTCCCTCCTGGTAGTCTCCTGCTCCTGCGGCGTCTTCCCGACTCTGATGACGTCTTAGAACTTTCCGTAGGAGTTAGCGAGCTTCTCAGTGACGTTACCATGCGCTCCTCTCACCCTGCGTGACTCGTCTCAACGCGCCGTCTCTCCCAGACAGCCAGCGCGTTCCTACGTCCACGTCATCACGCTGAGGGGGCCATTTTGAATTGCCATAGTTACGGATTCAACTCCAGCAACGACAATGCGCTCGTCTAATGCGCATTCGTAAAGAAAAGCTTCTTGACAAGTAAAGCATCGATTTTATTCCTGTTTGTAGCGTTTCTTCCTGGAATAGGTTGCCTTAATTAACTATTAGTTTACCTTTTCAGACATTTCCGTTTTTTTAGTGTGTGAAAATTTATAACATTATCTGTACTTCTCACCACAACCTGTAATATGTCTGAGCAGTCACCAATTCCGTCTGGCTCTGTGGTTTTACCACCCAGTTTTCTTTCTTCACCTGGCCAGCCCAGCATATCGTGGGAAGACTGGTTTCCCATGTTTGAGAACTACCTTGACGCACTGGATGCTCAAGAGTTCCCTGCCAAACGCAAAAAAGCACTTCTGCTGGGTTCTCTTGGTAAGGAAGGACAACGTGTGTTCAGGTTCTTGCCGCAAGTCCTTTTGACTGGTGCACAAGCCCCGTTGGATGAATATAAGGAGGCTGTGTCTCGTCTTGAGGTCAGGTATGCCAAAGAAGAGAACCTGGTTATGAACAGGTACAAATTCTACACCAAAAGTAAAAAAACTGGTGAGAGCATAGATGACTTTGTTTCTAGACTGCGCGAAATGTCAGTGAAATGCAAATTTGGCAACATGACTGATGAGCTGATCAGGGATCAGCTTATCGTACAATGCAATAACAAGAAAATTCAGGAACGTCTTTGGGCAGCCAAGAATCCCAACCTACAAACAGCAATTGATTTAGCAAAAGTTGTTGAACAGTCCCAAGGGTGTATGAAAGAGTTAGAAAAGAGAGCTACTTCAAGTGACGTTAGTGAAGTGTCTTGTCATTCACACATGTATCATAGTCAGGAAGATGATGACCAAGACGAAGTTGCTCTTCTTAAGCAGAGAAAGTTTTTCAACAAAAAGTCTGCTAATGTCAAGCCTAATAACACTGTTAAACCTTCTTCTTCTAGGCAATGTCTTAGATGTGGTAGTCTTGCACATGCTTCTGATTCTAAGTTTTGCTTTGCAGCCAAACAGGAATGCATGAAATGTGGTAAATTGGGGCATTATGCTCGTGTTTGCAGAAGTAAAGCCCGTCCTTCTGTTTCATATGTTAGTGATATCACAGTAGTTGAAGATGACACTGACAAAATTTTGGTGGTTGGTAATGACAGTGATCTTCAATGTGAAGACCACAAACGTAGGAATAGGCCTAAAGCCCTTTTCATTATTAATGAAAAGCATGTTTATTTGATGGTGGACACAGGTTCGCGATACACAATCATTCCCAATTCACTTTTTGTTGATTTATGGGGTATGGGTCCTCTTTTTCCTACGGATATTTCTCCTGGTGGGTATCAAGGGGAACCACTGAGCATCCTTGGGTATTTTGAGGCTAACATTGTGTTCTCAACCAGACAAACTTTTGGTAAGGTATATGTCTCAGAGTCTGGTCCCGCTATACTTGGGTGGATACACCAGTATGACCTTTGCATAGTTGTGAATCCCCGAGCTGATCCTCAAGTCATGGTCGTGGAAGACTCTGATCTAATTTCTTTACTCTCTAAATTTAAAAATGTCTTTGGTGAGAGTTTGGGTCGACTCAAGGGCTATTCACATAAAATAATAATCAAACCCAACTCTGTCCCTGTACAACACAAGGTAAGACGCATACCTATCATCATTAGGGATGAGGTCAAGAGTCTCCTTGATGACATGTTGAGTTCTGGGGTCATTGAGCCTGTTGAAGCCTCTCCTTGGGTTTCGCCCATTGTCGTCACCAAGAAGTCTGACGGCAAGCTCCGTTTTTGTGTCGACCTCAGGTCTCTCAACCACTGTGTTGTTGCCGACACTTTCCCACTACCTAACATATCTGAATTAGTTACCACTCTTAATGGCGCGAAATTTTTCTCAAAATTGGACCTCAGGAGTGCATACCACCAAATTGACCTTCACAAAGACTCCAAGTCCCTGACAGCCTTCATCACTCCCTAGGGTACCTTCCAATTTACTCGTCTGCCATTTGGTCTCAAGTCAGCAGCTAGCGTTTTTCAGCGCATGGTGTCAGGTATCTTCGAAGGTGTGCCTAAGGTAGTCTACTTTCAGGACGACATCCTGATTTATGGTCAAACCGAATCCCAGCACAATTTCACTCTGAATGTTGTTCTTGAGAAATTATCTGATGCTGGTCTGACTTTACGGAAGGACAAATGTTTGTTTGGTGTGTGTGAAGTAGACTATCTGGGCTACACCATCACTTCCTCTGGTATTAAACCCAAAAGAAACCTATGTGAAGCAATTCGCTCTGCACCCTCACCCTCTGACAAAGACCAGCTTCGGTCCTTTATGGGACTGATAGAGTACTACTCTAAGTTTGTACAGAACTTTTCTGATAAGACTGTGTCTATTAGATCTTTGCTTAAACGGGGTGTAAGTTTTATTTGGGGGGCTGAGCAAGAGAAATGTTTTGTAGACATCAAAAATGAAATTTGCAATGCTAAAATGCTATCTCCCTTTGATGTACACAACAGATCTATCGTCACTGTTGATGCTAGTGCACATGGTCTGGGTGCCATGTTGTCTCAATTGTGTGAGGGATCAGAATTCATTATCGCCTTTGCCTCCAGGACCCTTACTGATACGGAGAAGAACTATTCCGTTATCGAAAGGGAGGCGTTGGCGGCCTCTTGGGCTGTTGAATATTTTCGTACTTACCTGTGGGGCATGAAGTTCACTCTGCGATCTGACCATAAGCCCCTGATCAAGGTTCTTTCACCTGGTGGGGCAGGTAAGGGTTCTGCCCGCCTTATGAAGCTAGCGGCCAGACTACAAGAGTTTCAGTATTCAGTAGAATACATCCCAGGTTGGAGGAATGTCCAAGCCGATTGTCTCTCGAGATTATCTATGGATTGGCGTTCTCCTCACAATTCAGTTGTTTCACTTGACTTGGATGATATAGCTGTGGCCTCGGTGGAGGATGCTGTTTTTGTTGGCGGGGGTGTTTTTTCTTCCAGTGACTGGTCTAGAGAAATGTCTGCTGATGCCACCCTTCAGGAGGTCATCAAACTTATAAGATTGGGACCTAGACGAGAGAGTTCTGTCCCTGTCGCTGTTCGGCCTTACATTAAGGTCCTAGAGGATCTTTCTATTGTTGGGGACATTCTGTGTAAAGGTGAGAAATTTGTACCCCCCTTTGGGTTAAGAACTAAGTTACTGGCTTTAGCACATGAGGGGCACATGGGCCAGACCCTTACCCAAAGGCGTTTAAAAGAACACTTCTGGTGGCCTGGCGTTGACTCCCAAGTAGTAGATTGGGTTGAGAGTTGTTCCCTCTGCAGGGAAGGAGAGAAACGGTTGAAGACTGGTCCAAAGCTCGTTGATGGTGCACATGTTCTTTCACCAAATTTGCCCTGGCATACTATTGCCCTTGATTTTATTGGCCCAATGGGTGAGTTAGGGGAGAGTGATAGATTTGCCATTGTTGTCATTGATGTTTTCACCAAGTGGTTGGTTGTCCATTTTACCAATGATATCACTTCTTCCAACTCCATCAGGTTTTTAGGAAACCTCTTTAAGGATGAGGGCCTGCCTTCTGTCTTAATCACAGATAATGGTCCACAACTCACCTCCAAGGACATGGAGATCTTCTTGAAGGAGTGTGGCGTCTCCCATCACCATACTTCCTTATACAATCCTCAGGGGAATGCTGTTTGCGAAAGAGCCAATAAAGTTGTTAAGGGTATTATACAGATGGCATCTTGTGGTGGTCATATTGTCAGGAAGATGGTGAATGAAATGCTATGGGCATACCGTACCACCCCTTTGGCTAATGGACATCTGTCTCCGTTTCAGTTGATGAGAGGACGTGATCCTGGTTTAAAGTTATTTCCGTCCTGGATGAGGGATGTCGTTGCTCTGCAAGCCCAGAGTAATTTTCCAGAAGATTTTCAATCTGATGTAGTTGAATCCACTCCTAACGTTTCTCCTTCTCCTTCTCCTTTTTTCGTGGGAGATCTGGTTAAAATCAAACTGGGAAGGTTACAAAAAGGTTTATCCAAGTTCAAGGGCCCATTTAAGGTCAAGAAGGTGCTCAAATATTGTGTCATCCTAAATAATGGCGAATGCTGGAACTTCAGGAGAGTAGCTCTCTACAAGAGGGAAAAGGGCTCCTCCCCTTTGTCTTCCTTACACTCTGAGAGTCCTACTCCTTCCGCTTCATGTTCTGATGACTCTGTTACCAGTGTTTTTTTGCTTGCCAATGACACTAATGATTTGCTACCTTCTAATGGTGCGTCCCTTGGTTCTCATGTACAAGATAGGGTTGTTGTCTCTGGTGGGGGCGATGCTTCTGCTCTGTTGCAGAGTCCTGTCCCTGCTCAAGGTTCATCTCTCTCTACACGCCCTCTTAGGCCTCGGCGGCCTCCTACTTATCTGCAAGATTTTGTTTGTTAAGTTTCTTTTGTTTTTTTTTGTTTTCAAACAACAGAAAGGGAGAAGATGTGTAGTACATGTGAGTTGCTATTCTAGTCTTTCTCAGGAATGCTTAATGTCTACCTTCTCTATTCCACATTCCATGTTCCACTCTACCTTGTATGTTCCACCCTGTGGCAGTTGACCGGTTGTTGCTGCTGTGGGTGGTCTGCTCTTACGCTGTCTCTTCACCTGAATAAAGGAACCTGCAAGAATCACCTACTGCCTCTATACCTTATTTACCACAACCACCATGTAGAAGTTGAAAACTATGCGGTTAGTACCTTGAAAGTGTTTTCAATTATATGAAAGTAGAATATTGTCATTATGTAAAAATAATACATTTGAAACATTGACCATTGCTGAAAAAAATAAAGGGCCATATTATCAAGAAAGGGCTATACATTATCGCCGCTTTTATCGGCAGGAAACTGCAGCTAAAGCGGTGATAATGGGCTTGATAATATGCCTTGTGAATTCCCATAGAAGCCCAGGTTAACACTAGGACCTGGGCTTCTATGGGAATTCACAAGGGCGTATTATCAAGCCCATTATTACCGCTTTAGCGGCAGTTTCATGCCGATAAAAGCGCCGATAATGTATCGCCCTTTCTTGATAATATGGCCCAAAATGTGTTGCCCTGAAGATCTTCTGTATGTAAACACATTGGGACAAACAAAAACAGTGTAGCCACAAGGGTGTTTCCCCCATGGGTTACATTGCAGATGTTTCCCGATCTCGCCCTGTACCTTCGGACATAGGGGTATATTTACAAGCCCCTATCGCCACCACAACGTCACTTTTAGTGATGTTGTGGTGGCGATAGGAACTTCGACTTATTTATAAGGCAGCATTAAGTCACTTAACGTGGCTTAAGGCTGCCTTGTAAATAGGGCCCCCTTTCACACTACACTTAGCGTTTTGCAACTTCTATGTGTGCTGCATTAAGCCGCGCACACAGAAGTTACAAAACAACATTTAAATATTATTTATGTGCAAGAAGGGGGACCTTCCTGTATATAAACAATCTTCCCCTCAGCACAGGCACCCTTGCACTATGGTGCAAGGGTGCCTGCGTTGGCGCTAGTCAGCTAAAGTTAGCGTCAGCACAGGGGGAAACGCAGGGCTGCACCATATTCTAGTAAACATGGTGCAGACCTGCGTTTCAGAAGTGACGAAGCATGTTGTTAGCCATCTTGGCTTAATGACACTCTTCGCCACTTTATTGTAAATATGCTCCTTATTCACTTTGTTGGAGCTCAAAATATTTCAGCATGGGCAAGGCTGGGAGCCACAAAGTCAAATAACAGGTTTCAGCATTGAATTGAATTTGATAAAGCTTTGAGCAGGAGAAAGAACTTATGCCTACTATCTGGGTCATGCAGTCTCAACACCGTCTCCCGGTACTCTAAAGGTCAATACATTTTGAAGTTAGAACTTTACCAAATGTTGAATATGTTTCTCATGGTACTCCATGTGATGTGATCCAAAACATTCAGGTGCTCTTCTGGGGGACGCAGGCCACAGATTTGGGTTGGATGCAAGCTCCCCAAGCCCTCTATTCTGGACCACAGTTAAACGTCCAGGTCCAGCTTGGACTATTGGCTTTCTACAGGGCGGTACAGCGCACTCTGCCCTGTGCCTTCCTCCTCTTCACAGTCTCAAAGGCAGTCAGTCAGTAGCAGCGCCTTCTCCTCTTTGATTCCTTCTTCTCTCTTTTTCCTTTGGGTTGATGGGAGACCAGTGTCCCTGGTCCTCAGTGTGGCCTTCCAAAGCACAAGATACAGGAAAGAGCTGGCAGCATCATGAGTCCTCTTCTGGGCAAACAGGAAGTGTCTCCTACAATAAGTTCCTTCTGTTCCTGTCTCTGGGTTCCAAACAGCACTACTACAGTTCCTTTGCTGCTTTGCCAAACCTTCCAACTTTTCCTCTGCATTATGATCGAGGCTATCCCGGAAATCACTATTTACTAATGGTGGCACTGTGCACCTGCTTTGCTAGCCATGTTGAGTGCCCTAAGCTCACTCTTGGGCTTGGCCATTCTAGTTAGAATCTTTCATTTCCCAAAGGCGACCACCCCCTAGATTACAAGGAGTCAGGGCAGTTGGGGGAAGCCCCACATTAAAGGACTTTTGCTACTGGGTTTGGCTTGTAGAATGTGAGATGGTGCCTGGCCATCCTCGCTCACACCCTTCCCTTACTTTCTTCTGTACTACCAGCACAGTGCAGGAGTGGTGTTTCCATACGGTGGAGTCTCTTCTAACCGTACCGTCCTTCCCCTACTGCTAGTGAGTCCACACCAGGGGCTGCTGGTACCGACAGGACCATTATGTTTCCAGCAGAGTCATTGATGGCTGTAGATCAAATGTTTTAATGTGAGAGATCTGGGATCAGGGAATTCAAATTACACTGACTGAAGGAGGGTAATGTCTTGGCATAAGTACAGCGATGTTTTCTGCATTGCCGCAGTGTGTCTCTGAGCTGTGAACCCCCAGCGTGCAGCCAGAAGGGGGGAACATCCATTACGACTCGGTGTTCACACCGCACTACCATTACAACGCTGGTTTTACAACGCAGTCGTTACCACGACTATCGCTGGAGGGTGCTCTAGGCTAAGGAATAGTAGATTTACTATTCCAACACCTTCCCTACTGTACGTGGGCTGGAGTTGGAATAGTAAATCTTACTATTCCTAAGTCCAGCACCCTACAGCGCTAGTCGTGGTAACGACGTGCTTTGTAAAACCAGCATTGTAATGGTAGTCGCCAGGAGGATGCACGGAAGACATGCAGAAATCCTCTTGCACCTTGGTAAGCACCCAAGTGTGATTCTTCATCGTGGCAGCTTGTATGAAGTTACTCTTTTAAAGACTTCAGAGTATGGTGTATGACACCGACTGTGATAGGATTTCTTAATCTTTCTCGCAAGTGTATTTTGACATAGATAAATACGATTCAATATCGAGCCAATGCAATAATGGTTTATCCAGATCAGTGTCTGAAAAAGATCTCTAAATGTAATTGAGGCCTTCGGAGAGGTGGGCCAATAATCCCTCTCCTTTTGCAGCAGAAACTGGGCGGTTACTTCTTGAATTGAAGCAATTGGGTGCTATACTTTCGTCTTCTGTCAGAGGCACATGAGATCTTGCACCCGCATGGCTGTTTCTAACACGCAACCTTGATTTACACCAGATGAGAGAATTGAGGGATTCACGTCTGGGAGGGTTACACACTCTGGAAGGGTGTGTGAGACGCTGAATATGGACTCTACCAAGAGGCAAATCGCCATGAGAATGTCCTACAGCAGAATGAACTTTGGAAGATCAGGCATACGATGGTGGCAGTATTCTCACTGGAGTTGTGTCCCTGTAGGAGCATCAGTGTGGCGGTGGGCAGCCATTTGCAGGGCCCTAACTTCAGGGGGTGTTTGGGGTGTTATACCTCCCTAATAAATATATTCTGTATGAAATAGTTGGGTACAGCTGCTCTAATTCAGGTATAGGAGGTGTTTGCAGACAAAAAAAACACACACAGTCTTGCCACTTTAAAGATCTTAAAAATGGTTATTTTACAAAATATTGAGTTATAAGTACCCCTCAAAATCCACATTCTCCCTCCCAACCGCTCCTTAAGGCCCACCTCCTGCTTTGCTTCTTGTGTAATGTATTTTAACCCGCGTGTTTGTTTGAAAATCTGAAGCTCCACCCCCCCTCCAATCTTACTGACAAAGCTCCGACCCTGGCCATTTGCACGTATGCCATGACAAAGAGAATCCTTTATTCAACTCGTTTGTGAGCGAACTAAAAGGTAGATGTTACAAAATGACAGTCAAGAGAGTGGCCTGCAGGTATATCCTATCCATATTATCAATTAGCCAAAGATTGTGATTGTATGTATAGATTTAGTATGAATGCCGCGCTATGGTGATACTTATGCCACGATTTATCTGTAAATCAACACTTAGATTGCAATATTGTGGTACAACCCTGAACTTCACAGTCCTTCTGTCATAACAGAATCGCTTTCAGGTGCGGTTATTCTTTTCTCTAATAGTGAAGTAGAAAAAAGCGATGAGATATTAAAGAAACTGTGTGATGGTTTCTTTATGCAGCTCAGAATTTACCAACCGAAGAGCATGGTCCTGGCAGGAGAGATTCATCGTCAGTGCCACAGCTGGCTAAGTTGGCACAGCAGAGCTAGCCCTCTGGCTCTCCACTGGGTACCTGCTTGCCCCCCCAGCTCAAAATGTTACCTACATTGCTGTGAATTCACACCACTTTTGAAGTATTTGATTAACACCTGCTTGTCTCTCAGTTGTGTTAACTCTTCAGATCATTTTAAGGCCTGATATGGAACCTGTGTTACCCAGTGAGATTGTTTAAAAGAGGGAACGATATCAAATTCAGCCCTAAATAGAATTGTGTAACATCTTGAATGAGCTTTTTTGACTAACGCAAGAGATTTTGGAGGCCCTTAGACCTTGGCTGGAGGCCCACCAGCCCACCAAGCAGCAGAGACCCTGGCCTCTGCTCCCCTAGGACAGGACCACCTGCAATATTTCTAGTCTGGTGGCAATCTCTCTTACTACAATGCCACCGCCAGGTCGGAAGATGAGCGTGCCACATAAATGGCTTTTTTTTGGCCCCACTCACCAAAGGTTTTAGTTTTCTCTAAAACAAACTCACATTTTAGAAGTTTGTTTTAGAAAAACACACTGTTAGACAACCCCAGAAATGACGTGCACACAGGAATATATGTATTTATTCTAAACACATCCCTCTAGTCTCTTTATGAGGCTAGAGGCAAAAGTACATTCAGTACATTCAGTAAACTTAATTAGCACACAGTAAATTAGCACAAGATACGTTGAGCCCTAGGGGCGTACCAAACCATATATTAAGAAAGTGGTATAAGAACCACGACTGACATAGAGACAAGGCCTGAGGTTCCGTGAATTCTGAACCCGTTTCATAAAGGTCATGGTTTCGTTACGAATTTGATATTAGCGAACCGTAACTAGTTAGTACGACAAGTATGAGTGTTTTCATCACGTTGGACCGATGGATTCACTACGTATTTAGGGATTTCGTTCTGAACCCTTGGGTTCCATTTTATGTATGGCAGCCATTTTGTGGTTGCCCTCACAAAGGCCGATGACTGTGGCTGAACAAGTCCTTTAAGTACATGTACCTCCAGTTCGTGCTGACTCCTGTTTGACCTGAGTGAACTGACCCTGTTGCCTGAAGCTGACCTTGTTAAACCAGTTCCTGCCCTTTAGCTGATCAAGATTAAGGATCAGAGCACAGGACATCGTAAAACTTTATTGCACACAAATATGCCTTATCCTACTCGCACCTGTTTCTGCTCCTTCCTTTATGGTCTGTTTACGATTGGGATGTGCCCTTTTTTTTATGGGTTCGTTCGACCTGTCTTAAGAAGAATGTTGGGTTTGACCAATGATTGATCATGGGCCGGGTAACTGAAAAGTGGGTTTTACCGTCATGCGATACTTTGGGTGTGGATACATGTGATTGGACAGTTTGTAAATGTTAGGTATTTGTCTGGAATGTGATTTTTGGCATAAAAAGGGATGACTTGCTTTGTAAAATTGAGCAGTCTCCTGAGAACTCATACCGTGTTGACTTCTAGGACTTCTGTTACTGGCTGCAGCCAATAAATTCGATCTTTGACGCCACCAAGAAGTTTCCGTGTCTCTGTATTCTAAGACAGGTGATACCCGAAGACTTTGGGCGTGCCCCTGGCGCCGCCGGGTCTTAAATAACCCGGTTCTTCAGTTGGCGCCCAACGTGGGGCGACTTCAGCGGTACCAGTCCAAGCCTGAAGATCGTGAGGAGCTTCGTGAGGAAATTCTGGAGGACGGCCACCACTTCATCGACCCCGGCATGTCGCATGTGGACTGAAGGTCTTTTCTGCGAGGCTTCCCGCTTTCCTGACGGCTACGAAGGACTGCTGCCCTGACTATCGCCCTGTCTTGGACCCATTTGTGATGCTTTGTACGGCGAGACGATAGACGGGTCTTCTGGTGGCGTGACTGATACCTCAGTTAAGTATAAGTGGGTCGCTCCCAGTCCTTAGTTTTTGGTCCTTTGGTTCTTAGTTTGTTTGGTCCTTAGTTTTGATTTGAAAATTGCAATTTCCAAAGCCGAGGGTCTTGTATATTTACGAGTGTATCGGTAGAGATAATCCCTTGAAGTTTGAAGCTCGATTAGTGAGCGAAGATGCCTAATCGTAGCAAATTTGGTACTTGGTTTGGTTGTGGTTGTAACAGGGATTCCCGATTGGAGGATTCATGTCCGATACCTCCAGTTGGAACTCCGACTTATGAGCTATACTCTAAACACGGCGTGGGCCCCATTATGTTTAATGAAGTATGGGTCCGATACACTAGGAAAGACGGTGTTTTAAAATGGCCACATCATGGTAGCTATGACACAGAGATTCTAGATAATTTGGAAGTTAAATTATTTAGGAAGAAAGCCCGGCCGGCAATGTTTGACTCCTTTCGCCTTTGGCGTAAAGAACCCAGACAACGAGAAATTAAACAAGCTAAAAGAGATAAAGAGAAAAGGATGTATCAATAATGCAAGCTGCTAGACAGTTTAAAGAAAACGAAGAAGATAAAGCAATCGAGATGTCAGATAGGCAACATAATATGGCTATTGATAAATATTATCCAGCATTGCCATCTCTTCTTGAGAATGCATCAAAGGACCCTGAGAAGGATCCTTTGATGTCACATTTGTTGAGATTACCACCCCCTTATGCACAGAGTGCTACGGCACCTCCGCAACCTCCAGTTGCACAACCTCCTGTTGCTGTTCCGCCACCGGCTCCTCCTCAGCTGCTTGTTCCTCTTACGGCCCAGCCTCCTCTGGGGCCGCCAACTTTGCTATCGGTTTTGTCTGGAACTACTTTGCCTTATTCTCCTGTACCTTCAACTTCTCTTGCTACTAACCCTACGCTTCTATCACCTCAACATACTTTGTCTCCTGTCCTTATGACAGCTTCTCCTTCTGCTCGACAATGAATGACTGATACTGTTACTGGTCTTTTGTCTCCTTTCTTTGGGTCATTGAGTATGACCCCTGTTTCTGCACGTAAACAAATGCGTAGTCAGCTACCTGGTCCCGAAGAACGGGCAGTGTTAGATCTCTTGGCTCACAGATGGGTTTCGAATGTTTCGAGGTATAACTTAGAATCAGTTATGGATGTCTTCCAACAGTGGGAGGCACCGAAACAAAGGTACGTTTTTGAAGTTATGTGTACTTTCCTTCGTGAGGAATGGGAAGATAATGATTTGGGTTCAGTCCCTGTAGAATTGCTAAATGTCCAGTCTGAGTTTGCAAAAGGGACGATAGTGGGTCCCGGAATTGAGAATGCAGTTGCGATGGTACTTGCGTTAAGGAGCGATTTCCCTTCTCAGCGACTGTTTGAGCCTGATTCCACAGTTAGGAGGAAAGTGAGACAGTATCCGATGAGAGAAGTTCCTCCAGTGTGGCGTGATGCGGTAGCTGCTGGTCCGAATAATGTTCCCTCAGCTATACCAGCACATTTTCAAAGAGTATGGGTACATGTGCCATGGAAGAGAGTAGAAGTTTTGGCCCTTAAACAGTCTTTACCTGATCCCTGTAAAAATCCAGCTGGCTATTACAAAGAATTGTCCCAGACAGTTGACGCATGCATCATGAATTTAGCCGACATAGATATGCTGTTGGGTAATGTAGTACCTCAACCTCTGTGGGCAAAAATTCGTCATGAGGATCATGCAGTTGAATTAGGTGACACATGGCTCAATATTGCTGCTGCAGATGCTAGACAGGTTGGTGGTGCTAAACCTGAGGCTTTAGTGGCCGATCTACCTGGCAGAATTATAGATCTTATGAAAACGATGATGCCAGCGTTACGAGTAAATTGGGACAAGTTAGCAGCATGTAAGCAAAAGAAGGACGAAAGTGTATCTGATTTCTTCACTAGGTTTGAAGAGACATTTATAGATCATAGTGGTCAGGATATGAGTACGGAAGGTGGGCAAAGATTGTTTGTAGATAAGTTCGTCTTTAACTTACTGCCTGAACTATGTAATAAGTTGAAAGATTCTGAAAGTTCTTGGGCTGTTTCTTCGTCGGCCCAGATATTGGCAACTGCACAGTACTATGAGAATAGGGATAAGGACGAGAAAGATAGAGTAGAGAAAAAGACTAAAGACTTAAAGACGAAGGTTCTTTTACAGCAGGCGTATCCGCCTCGCTCGAATCAGCAAGAATCACAGCAACGCCCACAGTTTCAGCAACCTCCGCCATTTCAGAGACCGCAACAGAACGTTGGGAATTTTCCTCCAAGACCACCCTTGGGTTTGAATCAGTGTGCGTATTGTAAGGAGGAAGGTCATTATAAAAATGAGTGCCCTGTTTTACGACAACGCGCGAGTAGTATGCCGGCCCCGAGAGGCCGTGGTGGTTTTCAGCAAGTGTCAAGGGGTAGAGGACGTGGTGCGTTTCCTCAGAACGAACGTTCCTTTCCCCCACAACATTCTATGAATTGCTTTGATCAACAGAAAATGGCATCTGGTCGGTCGACTCAGTACTATGCTGATAACTATTATGTCGAGAGTGAGAATGCTGACTATAATGATTGCTAGGACAGCCATGGACAAAGAGAGGGAGTAGTGTCGGTTCCAGTAGATCAGAGTGGGCCTTATGTTGCAGTAGCCACATCGGGTGTGGTAGAGCCTTTTCTTTTGGATACTGGTGCAGCGAAGAGTTCTATCATGCACTCTAAACTCCCTGGCGCACCTTTGTCTGGCTTAACAAATGTTTCAGTAGGATTCTCTGGCGCCCGAGTTCGAAATCCAGTTTCTAGTCCTTCGTCTCTTTCTATATTGCCTTGTGAATTGGAAGCACCTCTCATTTTAACGACAGGTTGTGGTGAGAATTTGTTAGGCTTGGATTTGTTGAAAAGGTTGCATGCAACATTACGTTGTTCTCCTGCGGGAGTACAGCTTACATTGGGTAAGAAAGTGATCTCTCCGATGTATTTGTCTAAAGATCGGCTTCCACCGGAATTGCGTTCTCTCCCTGATACTCTTTGGGCTACTGGTCCTAATGATGTGGGTCTTTTGGAGATTCCACCTTACGTTGTAACGCTTAAAGCGAATGTCAAATTGCCACGTATCCCCCAGTATAGGATTTCTAGCGATGGTGAAAGAGCGCTTTTAGCGATCATCTATGATTTGATTGAGAAAGATGTGATTGAAGAAACGAGAGGTAATGTGTGTAACAGTCCGGTTTTGCCTGTCCTAAAGCGCACTGACTCTTCTCAGCCACTTGTTTACAGGTTTGTGATTGATCTTAGAGAGGTTAACAAAATTGTCGTGCCACAGTTTCCAGTTGTTCCGGATATTACTGCTTTGTTGACTTTGATTCCTGCTTCAGCTGCTTGGTTTTCGGTTATAGATCTGAAGAATGCTTTCTTCAGCATTCCAATTGCCGAGGAAAGTAGAGATATTTTTGGCTTCTCTTTAGGAGGCCGAAGCTTCCGGTTTAAGAGAGCTCCTCAAGGCTATTGTGAAAGTCCTTCTATTTATAGCCAGGCTTTCAAAACTCAGCTTGATACTCTTGCGTTGCCTCCTGGTAGTGCTCTTATTCAGTATGTTGACGATTTGTTAGTGGCTGCTGATGATGAGGAAACTTGTAAAGAAGCTACTCTTTCTTTGTTGCGACATTTGTCGGACTTGCATCATAAAGTGTCACCTTCTAAATTGCAGTATTGTCGCCAAGAAGTGACCTGCTTATGTCATCTCTTGTCAAATGAGGGAAGAAGGTTGACCCCAGAACGAATTCAAGCGATTGCTCGAATGACTGTGCCAAGTACACAGAGAGAAGTGTGTGCTTTCTTGGGTATCACGTCGAATCCTCTTCCGTGGTCTGACGATTGTCAGAAAAGTTTTTCTGAGTTGCGTGATGCATTGTGTTCTGCTCCTGTGTTGGGTACTCCAGACTATAACAAGCCTTTCACGTTGTATGTGCACGAGAGAGAGGGATGTGCATTGTCAGTGTTGACACAATCTTTTGGGGACCAGCAGCGTCCATGCGCGTATTTTTCATCAACATTAGATCCGGTAGCTAGAGCATTGCCGAGTTGCTTGAGAGCTACAGCGGCAGCGGCTGTTTCTATCCGACAGTCTGCTGGACTGGTGATGGATAATACGTTGATTGTGATGGTTCCGCATGCAGTGGATACCTTATTAAACAGGACTAAGACACAGCACCTTACTAGTGCACGTCTTTCAGGCTACGAGTTGACACTGTTGGCTAGCCACGTCCACATCAGAAGATGTAACGTGTTGAATCCAGCTACGTTATTGCCGATCTCTGTGGATACAGATGGTCAGGAACAGCATGATTGTCTTTTGAGGACGGAAGAGGAAACAAAAGGGAGAGTCGACTTGAAAGACACTCCTCTTTTGGATCCTGATGGTATACTATGGGTTGATGGGTCATGCTACAAGCTCCCGAATGGTGATACGACTGCAGCATATGCCGTAACGACATTAAGTACAGTTGTTGAAACTGCACGAGTGAGCCATAATTCAGCACAAGCAGCGTAATTGATTGCATTAACGAGAGCGTGTGTTTTGTCTGAGGGAAAGAGAGTGAATGTGTACACCGATAGCCAGTATGCGTTTGGTGTTGCTCATAGTTTTGGACGCTTGTGGAAAGAAAGGGGATTCTTGACATCCCATGGGACTAAGATTCAACATGGACAGTTGGTGAATGAGCTTCTCGAATCACTTACTTTGCCGAAGCAAGTTGCGATTGTGAAGTGTAGTGCTCATCGGAAGGTTATGGATGATGTTGGCCGTGGTAATGCGTTTGCGGATGAAGTTGCGAAAGACACAGCAAGAAATCTGATGAGTCGAATGTATGTGGCAGGCCCTGCGAGATGGATTGGTGATGTTGGAATGTGCGAAGATACAATTGAGAGTGTGAAATCGATACAGGCTGAAGCTACGGAAAGTGAGAAGAATGTTTGGAGAGAAACTACGGGTAGATTGGATTCGACTGGTTGTTGGGTTGAATTGTCAGAACACCAAAGATGGATGTTGCCAGATGCGTACATGCTTGCAGTGGTTACTATGGCACATGGTTTGTCTCACATCAGTGTGAAAGGGATTTGTAAGTTGTTGGCTCCAGTATGGCAGAATGCTGGAATCCCCAAATGTGCGGAGAATGTGGTCAAGAATTGCATGGTGTGTTTGATGTATAATCCTGGCAAGGGAACTCCAACTCCAGCTGGTCATTTTGCGCCTCCGACGTATCCGTTTGAGGTTCTGTAATTGGATTTTATCCACATGGAAAGGTGTAACAACCTGAAATATGTCCTTGTAGTTGTTTTTGCCTTTTCTAGATGGGTAGAGGCATACCCCTTAAAAGACAATACGGCCTTGTCCACAGCTAGAGTCTTGCTCAAAGAATATTTCCCTAGGTTCGGATTGCCAAGGATGGTGTGGAGTGATAATGGAAGTGAGTTTGTGGGGAAGATCATGAAGAGAGTGTGTGAGGGTTTGGGAATACAACAGAAGTTCCATGCTGCAAATCACCCCCAATCAGCTGGACTAGTGGAATGTTACAATGGCACTTTGAAGCTAAAGTTAGCCAAAATTCAGGAGAGTTCTGGTCTTCAATGGCCAGATGCTTTGCCGTTGGCACTTTTGTCAACTAGAACTACAGTACATTCCCGGATTGGCCTTAGTCCCTATGAAATTGTTTTTGGCCGTCCGGCGAATGTGTGGGGAGTGCCGAGGCCAGTGAAGTTTAGTGACATCGAATATCCTGTGTTGGTGGTCTATTTGTATGATTTGACGGCTAAAGTGCGTGTCTTGCAACAATAGGTTCATGATAACTTGCCACCAGCATCTGTGGATCCAGGTCACTCCATCAATCCCGGTGACTGGGTCCTAGTGAGGAATTTTCAGCGGACCAAAAACGAGCAGCCCCGCTGGACCAGCCCCCACCAAGTGCTCCTGTCCACAAGAACTTCGGTGAAGGTCTTCGGGAAGAAAAATTGGATTCACGGCGTACATTGCAAGAGGGTGCCTTTACCTCTGCCGTACGACCAGTGGATCCGTGATGGTGTTGGTGATTCAGAGACAGAACGAGTACCGAAGTTCATGCCGTTTAGCGATGCACATCTAGTAGGGACAAATTCTGAACGAGGGGACGACGACATTCTACAAGCAGCTGTACCTCCACAATTGAGATTGGACACCACTGAGCCTGAACTTTTATTTACAGATCACACAGTGCCTGGTAAAGGCCGTTATAATTTACGACCGAGAAACAATTGACAATTAAAGTTTAATTTTTTTTCCTCCTTTTGCTTTTGGAGAACTACACTGTCTCATCCAAGAAACTGTTTTGGCCTATTTTTCTTTTTGGAGCTGCCATCCGAGCTCAGCTGTAGGGTCACGGTGCAAAGACTAGAGAGTGCAAGCCGAAGACGCAAGGTCAACGGTTCTGGTTGGTCTAAGGGAGTTACAGATACAACAAACAAACTTAGGGGTCTAAACTCGAAATCCTTTGGTGATTTCTTACAGGTTATCCTGATGCCTCATAGAGTACACAGGAAGAAAACAGATTAAACTAACAGACCAAATCACCAAAATGTGAGACACCTGTGATTGTCAGAGAATGCACAGAAGTAGCAGTAGAAAAAGACATAGGCTGGGAGGTGGGTGCAGAAGTCAATTGGGTAGCGAAAACAATCCCACCCACCAATGCTAACGTCATGCTTAAAAACATCAGGACACATGTTATCAGAAAACATTTGCTGTACATTAATTTACACAGTTTCATTTTAGCATTAATTTTCTCAACGGCTCTCTCAGTCTCAAAAAACTCAATCCTCTAACCGATGCCGTTCACGGCGGTTGGTTTCTTCTGCTAAAGAATGCTTCTGTCAGCCCAGGGAACTCCCTTAGACCACAAATAGCAATACGGTGGTGGAGGGCTAGAGGGATATTTAAAGACCTGGCCTAAGTTCTATCCCCCAAGGGAACTACAGATACAACAAACAAACTTAGGGGTCTAAACTCGAAATCCTTTGGTGATTTCTTACAGGTTATCCTGATGCCTCATAGAGTACACAGGAAGAAAACAGATTAAACTAACAGACCAAATCACCAAACTGTGAGACACCTGTGATTGTCAGTCAACCTCATTGAGGATTCCCATCAATGTCTTGTATCGATCAATATTCTCATCTGGTAATCCTACCAGGGTATTGTGTCTCTTGATCATTGAAACAGCCAGCATACCCTTATGGTCGGCTTGGGATAACGACCCACAATCACTCAGTTCTACCACATGATGTTGATATGATGGGAAGGTGCAGTGCAAAAATTATACAAGTGGTGATTAAAAAAGGATAGGGAGCTTAACGAAAGATTATTTATTGGACGTAAGCCCCTTCCGATTTAAAAACAAGAACAGTGCATAACAATAATCGCAGTTCAAACAAATAGCTGCGAGAGGGCCAACATGTTTCAGCCTGTAGCGGTAAGTGACCATAGGCTTTCTTCAGGGCCTCTGTTCTACATTCATGCTACTGCCTACAAGTGACTAAATGTGTGAAAAAATAATACAAAAAATATGATGACTCAATGTACCAATCTATTTTGGACAATATGCCAAGTATTCTTGAAATACTTCCAGCACCAACAGTAAATACGACTGACGATTGGACTAAAGTTTTAATACTAAAAAAATCCCACTCACGTACACAGACACATGGGATTACCATGGCAGAATACATGAGAGCAAGCTGTGCCCCTCCGGGGCTCATAGTGACAAATGCTCCACGACTCTTTCTTAATGACAAATCATTCCTTAACCACTTGGATGCTAAGGTGTTTTATGGCTTTTAATGTAATTTCCATTGAAGTCAATGGAAACTCCATGACGAGCTGGGCTCGTCATGAGCGTCGAAGGGGTTAAAGACTGGTCTATGATTGCATGGCGCTGCACCCATGACTGGCTGATAGTAATTTTCAGCACAGCCAAACGGGTGGCAGATGGCATCTTGGTCGAGATACAAGTTCTGGAGGGACAGATTAAGGCAACGATTAGCCCCACTCTCTTTAAAAAACAGAAAGATGAGTCGGATAAAACCAACAAAGATTTTTTTGACTCTATACTCCAGACCAAGATAGACAAATTTAAGAAAGACCTGGCCAAGTTTAAATTAGAACGGGTCTATCCATACACTAGCGACACTTACAAAGCCCCAGACTTTAATAAGTATGGGAAAAGGTATGGATCTAATTACTCAGGATCTAGTTCCGAGTCAGGCAGTGACTCAGACGCCACTAATCCACCTCCTAATGCAGGACCTAATCGAGGTAGAGCCGGTAGATACCAGAATTATAGAGGACAATATAACATGCCAGGGCAACCATGGTGGCCTCCAGCGCCCTAGGGCTATCCAGGTAATTTTCAACCACCAATGGGCCCTTTTTCTGGTTTCCCACAATATGATAACCAGTCTTTTTTATCGCGTGGCCCCCGACGGTCTCGGGGCAGAAGAAGACCGACGCAAGGACAGCCACAGGTCCAGTGGGAAGACACCGCAGGTCCACACGCGGGAACCCGGAGCCACACGAGACGGAGTGCTCAAGAGTAGTAACAATACCTGAGGAAAGTTTGGTGGTTAATTTGAGCCAAAGAACTTTATCAACTATTGAGGAAGTGGTCCTGAATAAGGGTTTAGGTTTTGTGATGACAGATGAGGGTGACCCATTTTTACTCCAAATAGAACTAGCCCAGTTTTTTCGCAAACTAAGGTTACATTACTTTTTTAAGAACAGAAGCAATGAGGAGTCTGAGCAAGAGACCGATGTTAATACTGGTTTGAGGACGAAATCCACATTTCTACCTCCTACACATGCCATACCACCGCAAGTACCCACCTTTGAACAGGCAGTTAAAAACGACATTGAGAAAATTTGGTTCTCTCCCAAATCTGGCTATAACAACCTGTCAGGAGCTGAAAGACAAGCACTGAAAACATTGACTCAAGACGTCACAATAGTCGTCAAGCCCGCTGACAAAGGGGGTTCCATTGTGGTTCAAGATGTGGAGACATACAAGAATGAGTGTCTCCGACAGTTGAACAACAATAATGCATACCGACAGCTCACCACAGACCCCACACCGAGACTGAGGAATGAAATCAAGGTCCTAGTTGAAGAGGCCCTAGCAGAGGGCTGGATAACTCCCTTGGAGTTACAATTTCTGCAGGCACAGCACCCCATCATGCCCTACTTCTACACCTTACCTAAGGTGCATAAACCCCAGAGACCACCTCCTGGTAGGCCTATAATATCTGGCCAGGGCTCGATTCTAGAGCCTCTCTCGGCCTTTGCAGACTACTTCCTAAAACCTCTAGTGTACACCATGCCTACTTACCTTAAGGACACTACTTATGTGTTAAGAGTGATTCCTGATATCGCTTTCAATCGGGAGACGGACTATCTAGTATCTCTCGATGTAGAGTCCTTGTATACTTCCATCCCCCAGGATGCGACTCTAGATACCATCAGATCCATCCTGGAGGAATCGGAACTTGACTCTATCACCCCTGTGCCATTCATTATGGCTTTAGCCACCATAGCCATGAAGGAAAACTTATTTATGTATGAGGATACGATATACCATCAGACCTCTGGGACGAGCATGGGCAGTATTTTTGCCCCTTCCCTAGCGAACCGGTATGTCCACATGTTCGAACAGACAACAGTGCTGAATCCTACCAACCCATTCTTTTCATCCATACTTTGGTGGAAAAGATACATAGACGACATCCTAATGGTTTGGAGAGGCAACAAGGAATCTGTTCTTCTTTTCCATCAATGGCTTAATAACCAGAATATCTTCTTGCATTTTACCATAGAAATGAGCAAAGAAAGAGTTTCCTTCCTGGACCTCTCCATTTACACCACGGAGACGGGCTTAGAAAGTGAACTATACCGTAAGCCGATGGCAAGAAATTCTCTACTGCTGTATGAAAGTCAACACCTTAAATCCCTGCGTGGCAATCTGCCTTTCGGGCAGTTTCTTCGAGTTCGACGGAACTGCTCCACTTCAGAAACTTTTGCACGCCACGCAGAGGACTTATCTAAACAGTTGACCACCAGACACTACCCTAGGAGACTTATCCAGCGTTGTTACAAATGAGCAGCCAATAACCATCGTGCTGCACTGCTTGAGCCACGACCCGAGAAAGCCCCTTTAGATCGCTTGACATTGGTCAGTACTTACAACACCAAATCTAACTGCGTCCAAAAGATCATCAGACGACACTGGCGCATTCTAAACAGCAGCAATGACAAGATAGAGTTTCCTCTATTTGCCTTTAAGCGTTCTAGGAATATCAGGGATCGCTTAAAAACATACTCGCCCGAAGGATACACCTAGAAGAGAGGTGGGCACCCTTAGGGACCTGCCTCCGGTGACAGGGCATCATCCATGTGGTGTATGCTCCGTTTGTCCTTTAACCTCCAAAACTATGAGTATAGATATAGGCACAGATCGTTCTTGGGAACTGAGACAGTTTTCCAACTGTAATAGCACCAACTTGATTTATCTTCTTACATGCCCCTGTAATGAACGTTATGTGGGCATGACCACCAGGAAGGTGCGAGTGAGGATGCAGGAACACAAAAGCACTTTTCGGTGCAAAAAATATATCTCAAAACTGACCAAACATTTCATACAACACAACCACAGTGAATTAGATTTCAAGTGGACCGTCCTTGAAAAACCGTTCATTCCCTCACACGTGAGTGATGTATCCAAATTCCTGTTCCTAAAAGAGCAGAAATGGGTTTTTTAATTGGGTACGGACAGGCATGGACTTAATGACGATATACCCTGGTTTAATCTATCATGAGTATATCTATAAAGGACTTGCATGCTCTGCTAAGAATGGGTTGCGGAATCACACTCCCTGATGTCTGTATTAATACTGATTCGACTGATCTATTTTCATCCGATTCTGCTGTCATGAAATCAGGAGTTTTTCTGCTCCAGTTGATTCAACATAAGTAATACATCACTAATGATTCGATCTGGCTGTACTCTAATTTAACCTTGTGTGCTGACCGGTCAATGCTGGATCTTTTCCTTGAAGTATCTGACTTCGTGGGACAAGATTCGCACCTGAATAAACCTTTACATTGTGTATTAAAGGCTCGAACTACTCGAATTAGACGTATGACGTCATTTGGTAGTTCGATTGTATCCTCTCGCGAGATCACGCGAAGTATACAATTAGTAGACTATAGGCATGTTACAAGATCTGCTTTAACCATTATACTTGACCCTTTCGCGGTTGAAGCTTGAATAGGTATAGTGACCCGCGATACCACACTAGCCTTACAGCTTACTGACACTATCTTTTTATCTCCGCCGTATGCCCACTGAACTACACGCATTCTGCGTGTGACGTCATTCGGTAGTTCTCCCGATTGTCTCGCGAGTCTACGCGAGCGAGTGGGATCGGGACCAAGGGTTGCAGTTAGCTTACACTCTGGTTCATACCTGGTGTTTTTCCTATATTTGATACATGGAATCATCAAGAGTTCTTTGGAGATAAATGGCATTCTTCCATGTAATAATGGTAACTTATAGTCCCTCCTTTACATCTCACTGATTGGTTGTTAGAGATAGGGCACAACCATTGAAATTGCAGTACTGATGAGAGCTCAGTGCCTCCCCCTGACTCAGTCACAGACCGAGACAACGACGGACAGGTAGGCACACAGCCCTATTGGGCTATTCCTTATAACTTTGTTCTGCTCTCTCCATTCTTCCTTTGTTTATAACCAACAAATGAAGGAAGACACGGCATAAACTACAAACTGGGGCTCCCGCTTCCTTTTTTGTAAAACTCCCTATTAAGATGTGAATGTGGAAAAAGTCAGGCTGTACCACTTTTATTTGAACATATGTAGAAACCATAACATTACAGGCAATGGTAGTGTGGTGGTGAAGTCTTTAGGTCAGGATAGGTTGATGCAAGCTAGGTTGCTCTGCGCGCAGAATACTACGCAACCCCGGGCATAATAAATGGACAGAGCAGATCAGAGGTAACTCTCTCTGCCCATACTAAGTACGGGGTTGATTTTGTCCTTGCAGAGCAGGGTCTCTCATATCCTGAGCCAGGAAGAGGTGAGGTCCTTTCCCCGGACACACTGGGTGAGTAATTAATTTGTAAATAGTTTAAATGAAGTGTATATCTAACAGACCTTGGTAGCCGATTTGGGTTCACCTGACTGTTTGTCTTCAACAGATGTTACTAAGACACCAGGTGCCGAAGAGGATTTCAGACAGTTGAAGGAACACTATATCCTTTACTGCTGATGTTTCACTTGTTTTTTTTGTATTATTTTTTAACACATTTAGTCACTTGGAGGCAGTAGCATGAATGTAGAACAGAGGCCCTGAAGAAAGCCTATGGTCACTTACCGCTACAGGCTGAAACATGTTGGCCCTCTCGCAGCTATTTGTTTGAACTGCGATTATTGTTATGCACTGTTCTTGTTTTTAAATCGGAAGGGGCTTACGTCCAATAAATAATCTTTCGTTAAGCTCCCTATCCTTTTTTAATCACCACTTGTATAATTTTTGCACTGCACCTTCCCATCATATCAACATCATGTGGTAGAACTGAGTGATTGTGGGTCGTTATCCCAAGCCGACCATAAGGGTATGCTGGCTGTTTCAATGATCAAGAGACACAATACCCTGGTAGGATTACCAGATGAGAATATTGATCGATACAAGACATTGATGGGAATCCTCAATGAGGTTGACTGACAATCACAGGTGTCTCACAGTTTGGTGATTTGGTCTGTTAGTTTAATCTGTTTTCTTCCTGTGTACTCTATGAGGCATCAGGATAACCTGTAAGAAATCACCAAAGGATTTCGAGTTTAGACCCCTAAGTTTGTTTGTTGTATCTGTAGTTCCCTTGGGGGATAGAACTTAGGCCAGGTCTTTAAATATCCCTCTAGCCCTCCACCACCGTATTGCTATTTGTGGTCTAAGGGAGTTCCCTGGGCTGACAGAAGCATTCTTTAGCAGAAGAAACCAACCGCCGTGAACGGCATCGGTTAGAGGATCGAGTTTTTTGAGACTGAGAGAGCCGTTGAGAAAATTAATGCTAAAATGAAACTGTGTAAATTAATGTACAGCAAATGTTTTCTGATAACATGTGTCCTGATGTTTTTAAGCATGACGTTAGCATTGGTGGGTGGGATTGTTTTCGCTACCCAATTGACTTCTGCACCCACCTCCCAGCCTATGTCTTTTTCTACTGCTACTTCTGTGCATTCTTTTCATGTCCTACCAACGGGTTGCCTAGCAACATTCCGATTATGCCCCTACCGCCAAACATGAAACTTAAGGGCGGGGGGAATCCAGTTGCTTCACCAGCTGCTTCATGACCGAGTTTTTCCGGCCATACGGACCTAGGTTAAGAGGTAACCTCCACGCGCGATCGAGGTAAGGGGCTGGTTCGGGCTGCAGGCTGCCTCCGCACCGAGGCAGGGACTCTGTAGGCATTCTGACTACGCCCGCTGGCCATAGGTACACTACGACTGGGGGTCCGTGGGGGAGTGGCCCTTTGCTAGGCTGTTAGCGCGATCACGGGGAAGCTGGAGGGACCGGGAGTCCAGCCCCCGCAGCAGCCACTGCCGTGAACCGCTAAGTCCTTGTGGGTCCGATACCTACACCCACCCATTTTGGGATACGGGCAATGTGGGGTTTGGGATTGCTTGGGCGTGCCCTCTCTAGGACACCGCGGATTTCCACTGGGGAGGCGCTGCGGGTGTGACGACAATCCAGGCACCATCCTGTTGTCCCCGGACCGGGCGGCAATTCGACCTGGGTGGGTTGCCACCACGTACTTGCCCACGTGGTCTTGTGAGACCCCAGCTGCCCTGTCCGTCTGTTTACATTGTCAAATAACTGACAACGCACTTATTTGGCCTTGAATTAAGATTCCACCACGCTTCCTAAATACCCATTACCCTCCTACTATTCCCCATCCCTGCAGATCACAATACGATTACGCAGGTCCCATTCTAGCTGCCTGGGAAGACCTTCAACAGCGACTGAGGGTAAGTCTAGAGACTCCAGTACCTACTGTCAGTCTTTTCAATCTCTTAACGACTCATAAGAGATTCCTCCTTGGTACACAACTCCGCAAACTTGTAAATTAAGTTGTTCCTTTATTAATATGGATCGGGAGGTTTGGTGTTAGCGATCCATTTTTGTTTGCTATCTACGATTTCTTGCATTCTGCAAAGAATATACCCACCAATCTGGTAGTAGCTTAGACAGTGATGCTCTAATAGGATTGTTTTGATAACCCCGCAAAAGCAATTATTACCCCTTGTTCTTCTTCTATCTCCCCTCAGGGCGTACAACAACACAGGAACTCTTCCTGTTCCAGATCCTGACCCCTCAGGTTGTATTCACTTAACCCTGTAGCCCACTATGGGCTCCTTTCTAAGTTTATGAGCACTCTTTTGGTCCTGATGAATTGCCGTGAAGGCATGAAACATGTCGACCAGACCACTTATGAGGGTTGAACGGGCCTCCCACACATAGTTTGGTTGAAACCCCATACCCCTCTGATTTTTAACAAAGTAGGTAGCTACAAGAATAAAATACCCAGAGTAGACTACACTAACTTTTTTTAGAATCACCACACTTCACGCTCACTACTTCACTATTAGGGCCCCTCACACCCACCCAAACATCGGCTTTGGAATAAAAGATCTCCAACAAAGTGTAGCACTATGTGCTACCCGTCAGGCATTGCAGCACCGGCTTGACGCAGGAGCAGGAAGCCGATGATGACACGAAGCAATCGGTTGGTGTTGTGACAGTAGCCGCAGAACCATCCTGTTGTGTGAGGTTTCCTTAATTCTGACAAGGGACACCCGCCCCTGTTTTTTACATACAACCACTCTTTCAGATAGAGGAAGATAGTTCACTCTACAAAACGTATATATTACCCCCAGGGGAACTTTGTGCAATTGGTTGAAATATAGTTTATTGGGACGTGCACACTGGACCCCTAGAAATATTGTCCCCCTTCTGTCTCTCCTTGTTGTTATCTGACTTACGTGGGTTATTCCCACGGGACCTTTCAGGTTACCAACAGTGAAATTATTTCACTGTATTGGCCCATTACACCTACGCAGACTAAAGACTAAAAACTACCTGCGATCTTCCCTTCACCCTCCCTCTTTTGCGAGTATCCCTGACATCTCTCCAACCACCATGGAGGATGTGCCAGGCCTAAGCTTTGATGAGGATGCCATTGCTGAAGCCCTAAGATCAGCTCCTCCATTACTGAACAATCCTAGCACCTCTAACTCAGGTACATCCAATGAGGATTGGGCAACCCTGACAGAAGTGAAAAAAGAACTCATACGGATCACCATACATGGATTAATGATGAGGGAATATTTGAGGAACAACATAGCCCCACATGGACTTATTGTCAACCTCATACCAAGACTCTTTTTGGAAGACAAACAATTCAAGACGGATTGGTGCCAGGTGTCGTGGAAATGCACAAAAGATCTGCTATTCCTTATCACCCAAACAGCGAAACGCCTCGCAGACGCCCTGCTAGAAAAAATATCGAACATGGAGGCCTCTATGAAAGCTGCCGTCAATAAAAATAATAAAACCACCTTTACTACGAAACTGGCGGCCATCAATCAGGAGATGGCCGACCATCATGACTATTTACTGAAGCAAAAAACGGACAAATTACAGAAGGACATCTCAAAATTTGAGAAGGAAAAGGTGTACCCTTACCTCAAAGATGACTTCAAGAGCAAAAAGAATAACTACTCCTCGGACGATAGTTCGGATGATAACACCAGACGAGGCTCCACAAGCAGTGACTCAAGTGGAGGACATGCCCCAAGGAACAATCAGATGCAACATCGTCCCCAGTGGCAACAAGGATACCATCAGGGTCCAATGTATCAGGGGCCTCCCCAAATGCCACCCCCATGGCAATACCCCTTCTTCTCTCAAGGTCCTCCCCAATTCTACCCCCTGAATCCGCCACCTTTTCTAGGCAGAGGCTGGGGCAGAGGAAGAGGGCGAAAAAGAGGAGGGCAGAAGAATGTGCAATGGGCAGACCAACCAGAACAGGCAACGATGAGGGAGACCCGGAGCTCCACCTCCAGAGGGAGAAGAGTTTGATTGTCAACCTCTCGTCAAGAACCCTGACCCCCGTAGAAACGATTGTGCTGGAGAAAGGACTAGGGTTTGTCCCGACACCCATCCCAGATACTTTCCAAGAGATGATTGAGATGAAGAATCTCTTCAGGAAAATACGGCTACGGGCCTTCTTTGATGGAAAACCTGAACTTATTGCCCAGGATACTGGTCTTAAGAAACCATCGACCTTCACCCCTACGGATGGCATGATTCCCCCCGAGATACTCACCTTCGAGCGAGCGGTGTTATCAAGTTTGAAAAAGAAACCAAATATCAAACAATTCAATAACCTGTCTAATGCTGAAAGACAAGCCGTGGACACATTGGGTAATGATACCATGATTATAATCAAACAAGCAGACAAGGGGGGTGCCACTGTCATACAGGATCGTTGTGACTATGACCTTGAATGCAGACGGCAACTCTCTAACACCACCCACTACAGGCCCCTTCCTGTGGATCCCACCAAACGCTTGACGACTACTATCATGAGTTTGGTCATTGAAGCTGAAACCAACGAATGGATCTCCAAGAAGGAGGCTGATTTCCTAATCACTCCAGAAGCCATCACACCGTACTTCTACACTCTACCAAAGATTCACAAAGGTACCACACCCGTACCCGGTAGACCAATTGTCTCTGGCATTGGATCACTTCTGGAGCCCCTGTCTCAGTTCTGCGATGTTTTTCTGCAACCCGTAGTGAAAAAGATACCCTCGTACCTCCAGGATACCAGAGATGTCCTACGACTAATAAACGATGTGGATGGAAGAACGGATGTGGATCTTCTACTGACGTTGGATGTGGAATCACTCTACACGAATATCCCCCAACAGGCAACCTTGGATGCAGTGGAATCCACTTTGAGACTTGAAGAATGGACATCCCCGACCCCGATCGCCTTTGTTATGGAGCTAGCCAATATAGCCCTAACGGAAAACTTTATCAAATATGAATCAGAATTGTTCCATCAAATCCGTGGAACCTCGATGGGTTCTACCTTCGCGCCGAGTGTAGCATGCATCTACATGGCTGCCTTCGAGAAGACCTACATCTACCCTCCAGAAAAGAACCCATTTCGCGAAAATCTCACCCTATGGCGTCGCTATATAGACGACATTCTGATTTTTTGGAAGGGTAACCGAACCACCTGCGAGGCGTTCTGTGCATGGATCAACCTCCAAGATCCATACTTGAAATTCACAGGAACCATCTCTGAAACCTCCATCCCCTTCTTAGACCTGACAATTGTACTGGGTCCATCTGAGATCTTTACCACTCTGTATAAAAAGGAAACTGATAAAAACAGCCTGTTGCTCTATGACAGCCATCATACTAGAGCATTGAGGGACAATCTCCCGTTTGGTCAGTTTCTAAGACTCCGCAGGAACTGCACAAGTACTTCCGACTACCGTCGGGAAGCTGCCCTCCTTCAACATAAACTACAGGAGAGGGGATACCCAACAAGACTACTACAACGTTCAGCGAAGAGAGCCCTGAATAACAACAGGGAATCCCTGCTAGAAACACACACAAAAGAGAAGGAGGACATAATTACATGCGTAACATCTTACACTAAGAACTCCTCCTTTATCAAGAAAACAGTTAACTCCCACTGGGGCATACTGAACTCTGTCAATCTAGACATCTCACGTCCGCGTTTCGCTTTCAAAAGAACTAGCAATCTGAAAGACCAATTGATCCATACCCGCCCAAAGAAGACCAGTACCCGTCCTCATAACACACTTTGGGATTTGCCTCCAGTCACGGGACATTACCGCTGCGGCAATTGTGTCGTCTGCCCACAAATTATTCAAACCAAAACTATCCAACTTTCACATAACTTCACCTGGCACCTTAACAGACATACGAACTGTAACAGCAGCAAGTGCATTTACATGTTGACGTGTCCATGCGATCTGAAATATATCGGAATGACAACACGCACAGTGAAGACACGCATCATGGAACATAACAGCAATGTTCGCTGCCACAAGACCCACACTCGCCTATATGAACACTGCCACCAACGGAATCACGCTGCAGAGGACCTACATTGGGTCGTTTTGGAATGGCATCCCTCATCAAACCAACAGGCCCTGTTCAAAATCGAACAGAGATGGGTGCACCACCTTCATTTGGACACTGAGGGTCTCAATGACTCTGTCCCATGGAATACACTGACCCGATAATTCTCCATTAGGATGTGTGTCCCTTTCTTACTTCTTGACTGACACCTACAGGTAGAGGGATGATACCCAATTGTCAGTATCAAAGATCTCCCTCTCATAAACATCCAAGAGTGACACCCCCTGATGGCAGCCCCGGACGCGATCCGGACTAACATTATGACACTACCACACACTAGGTCAAGACACTTCTTGACGAACGTGGCGTTTTGACACAACAACGCCTGGCATCAATTTCGTACAAAAGAGAGTTACCCGCTTTTGTTGACAAATTTTACCGCACTTCCTTGACCAGACCCCAAAGCACCCTGCTTGTCTAGCTTCACTGTCCATCTCCTTGACCACACACCTAGCAGCGCAACGTTATCCCCACCCCGCTCCAAGATGGCGCTCAGCTTGTCACATTGATACAATACACACCGCCATCCACATAGACGGGTCCTTTGCGCATGCCCGGGAACGGGTTGCCTAGCAACATTCCGATTACGCCCCTACCGCCAAACATGAAACTTAAGGGCGGGGGGAATCCAGTTGCTTCACCAGCTGCTTCATGACCGAGTTTTTCCGGCCATACGGACCTAGGTTAAGAGGTAACCTCCACGCGCGATCGAGGTAAGGGGCTGGTTCGGGCTGCAGGCTGCCTCCGCACCGAGGCAGGGACTCTGTAGGCATTCTGACTACGCCCGCTGGCCATAGGTACACTACCACTGGGGGTCCGTGGGGAAGTGGCCCTTTGCTAGGCTGTTAGCGCGAGCACGGGGAAGCTGGAGGGACCGGGAGTCCAGCCCCCGCAGCAGCCACTGCCGTGAACCGCTAAGTCCTTGTGGGTCCGATACCTACACCCACCCATTTTGGGATACGGGCAATGTGGGGTTTGGGATTGCTTGGGCGTGCCCTCTCTAGGACACCGCGGATTTCCACTGGGGAGGCGCTGCGGGTGTGACGACAATCCAGGCACCATCCTGTTGTCCCCGGACCGGGCGGCAATTCGACCTGGGTGGGTTGCCACCACGTACTTCCCCACGTGGTCTTGTGAGACCCCAGCTGCCCTGTCCGTCTGTTTACATTGTCAAATAACTGACAACGCACTTATTTGGCCTTGAATTAAGATTCCACCACGCTTCCTAAATACCCATTACCCTCCTACTATTCCCCATCCCTGCAGATCACAATACGATTACGCAGGTCCCATTCAAGCTGCCTGGGAAGACCTTCAACAGCGACTGAGGGTAAGTCTAGAGACTCCAGTACCTACTGTCAGTCTTTTCAATCTCTTAACGACTCATAAGAGATTCCTCCTTGGTACACAACTCCGCAAACTTGTAAATTAAGTTGTTCCTTTATTAATATGGATCGGGAGGTTTGGTGTTAGCGATCCATTTTTGTTTGCTATCTACGATTTCTTGCATTCTGCAAAGAATATACCCACCAATCTGGTAGTAGCTTAGACAGTGATGCTCTAATAGGATTGTTTTGATAACCCCGCAAAAGCAATTATTACCCCTTGTTCTTCTTCTATCTCCCCTTAGGGCGTACAACGACACAGGAACTCTTCCTGTTCCAGATCCTGACTCCTCAGGTTGTATTCACTTAACCCTGTAGCCCACTATGGGCTCCTTTCTAAGTTTATGAGCACTCTTTTGGTCCTGATGAATTGCCGTGAAGGCATGAAACATGTCGAACAGACCACTTATGAGGGTTGAACGGGCCTCCCACACATAGTTTGGTTGAAACTACATACCCCTCTGATTTTTAACAAAGTAGGTAGCTACAAGAATAAAATACCCAGAGTAGACTACACTAACTTTTTTTAGAATCACCACACTTCACGCTCACTACTTCACTATTAGGGCCCCTCACACCCACCCAAACATCGGCTTTGGAATAAAAGATCTCCAACAAAGTGTAGCACTATGTGCTACCCGTCAGGCATTGCAGCGCCGGCTTGACGCAGGAGCAGGAAGCCGATGATGACACGAAGCAATCGGTTGGTGTTGTGACAGTAGCCGCAGAACCATCCTGTTGTGTGAGGTTTCCTTAATTCCGACAAGGGACACCCGCCCCTGTTTTTTACATACAACCACTCTTTCAGATAGAGGAAGATAGTTCACTCTACAAAACGTATATATTACCCCCAGGGGAACTTTGTGCAATTGGTTGAAATATAGTTTATTGGGACGTGCACACTGGACCCCTAGAAATATTGTCCCCCTTCTGTCCCTCCTTGTTGTTATCTGACTTACGTGGGTTATTCCCACGGGACCTTTCAGGTTACCAACAGTGAAATTATTTCACTGTATTGGCCCATTACACCTACGCAGACTAAAGACTAAAAACTACCTGCGATCTTCCCTTCACCCTCCCTCTTTTGCGAGTATCCCTGACATCTCTCCAACCACCATGGAGGATGTGCCAGGCCTAAGCTTTGATGAGGATGCCATTGCTGAAGCCCTAAGATCAGCTCCCCATTACTGAACAATCCTAGCACCTCTACCTCAGGTACATCCAATGAGGATTGGGCAACCCTGACAGAAGTGAAAAAAGAACTCATACGGATCACCATACATGGATTAATGATGAGGGAATATTTGAGGAACAAAATAGCCCCACATGGACTTATTGTCAACCTCATACCAAGACTCTTTTTGGAAGACAAACAATTCAAGACGGATTGGTGCCAGGTGTCGTGGAAATGCACAAAAGATCTGCTATTCCTTATCACCCAAACAGCGAAACGCCTCGCAGACGCCCTGCTAGAAAAAATATCGGACATGGAGGCCTCTATGAAAGCTGCCGTCAATAAAAATAATAAAACCACCTTAACTACGAAACTGACGGACATCAATCAGGAGATGGCCGACCATCATGACTATTTACTGAAGCAAAAAACGGACAAATTACAGCAGGACATCTCAAAATTTGAGAAGGAAAAGGTGTACCCTTACCTCAAAGATGACTTCAAGAGCAAAAAGAATAACTACTCCTCGGACGATAGTTCGGATGATAACACCAGACGAGGCTCCACAAGCAGTGACTCAAGTGGAGGACATGCCCCAAGGAACAATCAGAT
The DNA here is from genome assembly GCF_964261635.1 of Lissotriton helveticus. Lineage (NCBI taxonomy): Eukaryota > Metazoa > Chordata > Amphibia > Caudata > Salamandridae > Lissotriton > Lissotriton helveticus. The sequence goes on from NC_136057.1 coordinate 1,450,149,778, forward strand.
GCAACATCGTCCCCAGTGGCAACAAGGATACCATCAGGGTCCAATGTATCAGGGGCCTCCCCAAATGCCACCCCCATGGCAATACCCCTTCTTCTCTCAAGGTCCTCCCCAATTCTACCCCCTGAATCCGCCACCTTTTCTAGGCAGAGGCTGGGGCAGAGGAAGAGGGCGAAAAAGAGGAGGGCAGAAGAATGTGCAATGGGCAGACCAACCAGAACAGGCAGCGATGAGGGAGACCCGGAGCTCCACCTCCAGAGGGAGAAGAGTTTGATTGTCAACCTCTCGTCAAGAACCCTGACCCCCGTAGAAACGATTGTGCTGGAGAAAGGACTAGGGTTTGTCCCGACACCCATCCCAGATACTTTCCAAGAGATGATTGAGATGAAGAATCTCTTCAGGAAAATACGGCTACGGGCCTTCTTTGATGGAAAACCTGAACTTATTGCCCAGGATACTGGTCTTAAGAAACCATCGACCTTCACCCCTACGGATGGCATGATTCCCCCCGAGATACTCACCTTCGAGCGAGCGGTGTTATCAAGTTTGAAAAAGAAACCAAATATCAAACAATTCAATAACCTGTCTAATGCTGAAAGACAAGCCGTGGACACATTGGGTAATAATACCATGATTATAATCAAACAAGCAGACAAGGGGGGTGCCACTGTCATACAGGATCGTTGTGACTATGACCTTGAATGCAGACGGCAACTCTCTAACACCACCCACTACAGGCCCCTTCCTGTGGATCCCACCAAACGCTTGACGACTACTATCATGAGTTTGGTCATTGAAGCTGAAACCAACGAATGGATCTCCAAGAAGGAGGCTGATTTCCTAATCACTCCAGAAGCCATCACACCGTACTTCTACACTCTACCAAAGATTCACAAAGGTACCACACCCGTACCCAGTAGACCAATTGTCTCTGGCATTGGATCACTTCTGGAGCCCCTGTCTCAGTTCTGCGATGTTTTTCTGCAACCCGTAGTGAAAAAGATACCCTCGTACCTCCAGGATACCAGAGATGTCCTACGACTAATAAACGATGTGGATGGAAGAACGGATGTGGATCTTCTACTGACGTTGGATGTGGAATCACTCTACACGAATATCCCCCAACAGGCAACCTTGGATGCAGTGGAATCCACTTTGAGACTTGAAGAATGGACATCCCCGACCCCGATCGCCTTTGTTATGAAGCTAGCCAATATAGCCCTAACGGAAAACTTTTTCAAATATGAATCAGAATTGTTCCATCAAATCCGTGGAACCTCGATGGGTTCTACCTTCGCGCCGAGTGTAGCATGCATCTACATGGCTGCCTTCGAGAAGACCTACATCTACCCTCCAGAAAAGAACCCATTTCGCGAAAATCTCACCCTATGGCGTCGCTATATAGACGACATTCTGATTTTTTGGAAGGGTAACCGAACCACCTGCGAGGCGTTCTGTGCATGGATCAACCTCCAAGATCCATACTTGAAATTCACAGGAACCATCTCTGAAACCTCCATCCCCTTCTTAGACCTGACAATTGTACTGGGTCCATCTGAGATCTTTACCACTCTGTATAAAAAGGAAACTGATAAAAACAGCCTGTTGCTCTATGACAGCCATCATACTAGAGCATTGAGGGACAATCTCCCGTTTGGTCAGTTTCTAAGACTCCGCAGGAACTGCACAAGTACTTCCGACTACCGTCGGGAAGCTGCCCTCCTTCAACATATACTACAGGAGAGGGGATACCCAACAAGACTACTACAACGTTCAGCGAAGAGAGCCCTGAATAACAACAGGGAATCCCTGCTAGAAACACACACAAAAGAGAAGGAGGACATAATTACATGCGTAACATCTTACACTAAGAACTCCTCCTTTATCAAGAAAACAGTTAACTCCCACTGGGGCATACTGAACTCTGTCAATCTAGACATCTCACGTCCGCGTTTCGCTTTCAAAAGAACTAGCAATCTGAAAGACCAATTGATCCATACCCGCCCAAAGAAGACCAGTACCCGTCCTCATAACACACTTTGGGATTTGCCTCCAGTCACGGGACATTACCGCTGCGGCAATTGTGTCGTCTGCCCACAAACTATTCAAACCAAAACTATCCAACTTTCACATAACTTCACCTGGCACCTTAACAGACATACGAACTGTAACAGCAGCAAGTGCATTTACATGTTGACGTGTCCATGCGATCTGAAATATATCGGAATGACAACACGCACAGTGAAGACATGCATCATGGAACATAACAGCAATGTTCGCTGCCACAAGACCCACACTCGCCTATATGAACACTGCCACCAACGGAATCACGCTGCAGAGGACCTACATTGGGTCGCTTTGGAATGGCATCCCTCATCAAACCAACAGGCCCTGTTCAAAATCGAACAGAGATGGGTGCACCGCCTTCATTTGGACACTGAGGGTCTCAATGACTCTGTCCCATGGAATACATTGACCCGATAATTCTCCATTAGGATGCGTGTCCCTTTCTTACTTCTTGACTGACACCTACAGGTAGAGGGATGATACCCAATTGTCAGTATCAAAGATCTCCCTCTCATAAACATCCAAGAGTGACACCCCCTGATGGCAGCCCCGGACGCGATCCGGACTAACATTATGACACTACCACACACTAGGTCAAGACACTTCTTGACGAACGTGGCGTTTTGACACAACAACGCCTGGCATCAATTTCGTACAAAAGAGAGTTACCCGCTTTTGTTGACAAATTTTACCGCACTTCCTTGACCAGACCCCAAAGCACCCTACTTGTCTAGCTTCACTGTCCATCTCCTTGACCACACACCTAGCAGCGCAACGTTATCCCCACCCCGCTCCAAGATGGCGCTCAGCTTGTCACATTGATACAATACACACCGCCATCCACATAGACGGGTCCTTTGCGCATGCCCGGGAACGGGTTGCCTAGCAACATTCCGATTACGCCCCTACCGCCAAACATGAAACTTAAGGGCGGGGGGAATCCAGTTGCTTCACCAGCTGCTTCATGACCGAGTTTTTCCGGCCATACGGACCTAGGTTAAGAGGTAACCTCCACGCGCGATCGAGGTAAGGGGCTGGTTCGGGCTGCAGGCTGCCTCCGCACCGAGGCAGGGACTCTGTAGGCATTCTGACTACGCCCACTGGCCATAGGTACACTACCACTGGGGGTCCGTGGGGGAGTGGCCCTTTGCTAGGCTGTTAGCGCGATCACGGGGAAGCTGGAGGGACCGGGAGTCCAGCCCCCGCAGCAGCCACTGCCGTGAACCGCTAAGTCCTTGTGGGTCCGATACCTACACCCACCCATTTTGGGATACGGGCAATGTGGGGTTTGGGATTGCTTGGGCGTGCCCTCTCTAGGACACCGCGGATTTCCACTGGGGAGGCGCTGCGGGTGTGACGACAATCCAGGCACCATCCTGTTGTCCCCGGACCGGGCGGCAATTCGACCTGGGTGGGTTGCCACCACGTACTTCCCCACGTGGTCTTGTGAGACCCCAGCTGCCCTGTCCGTCTGTTTACATTGTCAAATAACTGACAACGCACTTATTTGGCCTTGAATTAAGATTCCACCACGCTTCCTAAATACCCATTACCCTCCTACTATTCCCATCCCTGCAGATCACAATACGATTACGCAGGTCCCATTCAAGCTGCCTGGGAAGACCTTCAACAGCGACTGAGGGTAAGTCTAGAGACTCCAGTACCTACTGTCAGTCTTTTCAATCTCTTAACGACTCATAAGAGATTCCTCCTTGGTACACAACTCCGCAAACTTGTAAATTAAGTTGTTCCTTTATTAATATGGATCGGGAGGTTTGGTGTTAGCGATCCATTTTTGTTTGCTATCTACGATTTCTTGCATTCTGCAAAGAATATACCCACCAATCTGGTAGTAGCTTAGACAGTGATGCTCTAATAGGATTGTTTTGATAACCTCGCAAAAGCAATTATTACCCCTTGTTCTTCTTCTATCTCCCCTTAGGGCGTACAACGGCACAGGAACTCTTCCTGTTCCAGATCCTGACCCCTCAGGTTGTATTCACTTAACCCTGTAGCCCACTATGGGCTCCTTTCTAAGTTTATGAGCACTCTTTTGGTCCTGATGAATTGCCGTGAAGGCATGAAACATGTCGAACAGACCACTTATGAGGGTTGAACGGGCCTCCCACACATAGTTTGGTTGAAACCCCATACCCCTCTGATTTTTAACAAAGTAGGTAGCTACAAGAATAAAATACCCAGAGTAGACTACACTAACTTTTTTTAGAATCACCACACTTCACGCTCACTACTTCACTATTAGGGCCCCTCACACCCACCCAAACATCGGCTTTGGAATAAAAGATCTCCAACAAAGTGTAGCACTATGTGCTACCCGTCAGGCATTGCAGCGCCGGCTTGACGCAGGAGCAGGAAGCCGATGATGACACGAAGCAATCGGTTGGTGTTGTGACAGTAGCCGCAGAACCATCCTGTTGTGTGAGGTTTCCTTAATTCCGACAAGGGACACCCGCCCCTGTTTTTTACATACAACCACTCTTTCAGATAGAGGAAGATAGTTCACTCTACAAAACGTATATATTACCCCCAGGGGAACTTTGTGCAATTGGTTGAAATATAGTTTATCGGGACGTGCACACTGGACCCCTAGAAATATTGTCCCCCTTCTGTCCCTCCTTGTTGTTATCTACCTGAACATGAGCAGATTCGAAGGTCAGAATTTGTACATAACACATTCATACAGCTACTACACCAGCATCAGTTGGTAGTGAACATTACTAATTGCTGGGTGTGTGGTCTTATGCCACATACTACAGGTAGAGTTGTTCCTTATCTGATTTTACCGTTTAGTTAGAATGGGTCGATATGGGCTTTTCAGACTATGTTCATTTACGCCCTGGAAGTTTATCCTCTACATTCCATGAGAGATAACTTAAGTAATCAAGCTTTGGTGAAGGGAGTTATGAATATGAGCAGAGATATCGACACGTATAGGACTATTCCTAAGGAAGAGTTAGCGGCTTATGTTGGATGGAACACGACTGGTTACAGTGATAGTCTGAGTGAAAGGCAGAAACGAAAGAGGTCACCTCCGATTTGGGTCGTACCCCACCGAGGTCAATTTTGTCTCCAAGGTATTGGCAACAATCCAAAAGCTCAGCTGGGGAAGAGTGTTTGTACTCAGACGTACGTTTTTACGTCTCAATCTTCCCCGCCGTTTTTGGCAGCTAAGGGCATATATTTTGTTTGTTACAACAGAGCATATACATGGTTGCCCCCTGATTTTTCGGGAACGTGTTATGTTGGATACTTGTTGCCTCCTACGTACACTGTTGCTTCAGATTACCACAAGACGAGAGTTGTTAGAGGTGTCTTCGATCAGGAAGATACTGCTGGACAAGAAGTGGGAGACTTCTTTAAGGGTTTCTTACCATTTTGGGGACCTATGGCTAACAGTAGAGGTTTACGACAGTTGACGAGAGTGGTTGAATCCACCATAAACGAAACTGCTGGTGCCCTTAGTAATCTGACAGCTGAGCTTCAAGCGGATCGCCTTATGACGTTACAAAATCGTATGGTTTTAGACGTCATACTCGCAGATCGAGGTGGAGTATGTAAAGTGATCCAATCAAGTTGCTGCGTTTTTATCCCAGATAATGCTCCGACAGTTTACGAGGCCATTTCCAGGTTACATAAGATCTCCGAGTCTATACATGTGCACAAATGAGATTGGTCGTTGATTGGATGGTTTTGGGAACTGTTATCGACCTGGGGATGGAAGATTCTGATGATCATTGGGATGGCTTTAGCGATTCTTTTCCTGTTCTGTCTTTGTGTGCAGTGCGCTCCTGCTATATGTGGCCTCTGTGCTACTACGTGTGCAAGGAGACCTGTCCCAAGAGAGGTACTAAGTAATAGGATTATGCTCCAGCAACATCTTGATGATCTGATTAATATAGACCTGGACTCAGATTGAAGTGAGTGTAGGTTATTGCCTATGTAAGGGCAAAAGGAGGGTCTGAGGTTCCATGAATTCTGAACCTGTTTCATAACGGTCATGGTTTCGTTACGAATTTGATATTAACGAACCGTAACTAGTTAGTACGACAAGTATGAGTGTTTTCATCACGTTAGACCGATGGATTCACTACGTATTTAGGGATTTCGTTCTGAACCCCTGGGTTCCATTTTATGTATGGCAGCCATTTTGTGGTTGCCCTCACATAGGCCGAAGACTGTGGCTGAACAAGTCCTTTAAGTACATGTACCTCCAGTTCGTGCTGACTCCTGTTTGACCTGAGTGAACTGACCCTGTTGCCTGAAGCTGCCCTTGTTAAACCAGTTCCTGCCCTTTAGCTGATCAAGATTAAGGATCAGAGCACAGGACATCGTAAAACTTTATTGCACACAAATATGCCTTACCCTACTCGCACCTGTTTCTGCTCTTTCCTTTATGGTCTGTTTACGATTGGGATGTGCCCTTTTTTATTATGGGTTCGTTCGACCTGTCTTAAGAAGAATGTTGGGTTTGACTAATGATTGATCATGGGCCGGGTAACTGAAAAGTGGGTTTTACCGTCATGCGATACTTTGGGTGTGGATACATGTCATTGGACAGTTTGTAAATGTTAGGTATTTGTCTGGAATGTGATTTTTGGCATAAAAAGGGATGACTTGCTTTGTAAAATTGAGCAGTCTCCTGAGAACTCATACTGTGTTGACTTCTAGGACTTCTGTTACTGGCTGCAGCCAATAAATTCGATCTTTGACGCCACCAAGAAGTTTCCGTGTCTTTGTATTCTAAGACAGGTGATACCCGAAGACTTTGGGCGTGCCCCTGGCGCCGCCGGGTCTTAAATAACCCGGTTCTTCAGACCTAGAGCCTTTAGAACCGCTGAGGCCACCAGAAACCACCCAAGGTAGTGACACAGGGGACCCACGGGGGACGCGTGCAATGTCTAAACACAGCCACGAATCACCATTAACTTCTATAGGGAACGTCGTGGTTGGAATTTTAAAGATTAAGGACACTTAGAAGAGGACTTGGAGCAAACCCCTTTAGAACTAGGAGGTTCTAGAGTCAATACCCACGGGAGCAGCGGAGTACTTGAGTTACCTCACCCAGGGAAGCCGGGTGCATAGGTGTCTTTTCGTGTCGGGTTTCGTCATCGATTTCAATGGCGATCTGCTTCAAAGTGCTGCTGGCGAACAAGTCGAAAGTGTCCGGGTGGATCTAAGAGTGGATCGGAGATGTGAAGAACCTGAAAGCAGAGGGGACAGAGTCTGGGTCACTTGCCTGTGACCAGGAAGGCGATGAGCGGATGTCCACCAAGTGTGCCCCCAGCACTGTTTGAAAAGCTTTCTCTGAATGCACCCACCGAGCCCCAATTCACTAAAGCCTGTCTGAGAGGTGGTTAACCGTACCTGTGATAGGAAACCTATTGTCCAGGCCTCCCCTGCTAGAGTTTCGTCCAGCAGAAGGAGGTCAGACCTGTGTCTGTGGCATCCATTTTGTGATGCCAGGGCTCTTTTAAACTATTACCGGTTAGACCAGTGAGTACATGTATCTCCATCAAGAAGGGTGGAATTCTACTCCCGCCACCAGGACTGGTGGGGGGTAGGATTCCAAAGTGTTTGACACCAAACATGACATTTTTCCATGCAGCCATTCCAAAGTTAGCATTTACAGTGAGGTTATAATGCACTTAAGAGTATATGGTCTGGCTGCATCACAGAACAGCCTCAGAGAATAGGCTCTGAAAGCTGTAGAGGGGCTCAGCTCATGCATGGGCACACTCTCACACAAAACCAAGCAGTCTGCTTTCAGGATTGATAAGGCCTGCCATAGGAGTGACTTATAGGTTTATGTGTGTCAGTGATTTAAAGGTAGATATAGGTAAACTATATCTTAATAAGGGGTGCATGCACCACCTTACCCAGGCTACAGTAGCAGACCTGTAGTGCCATTTTGGAAGGCTTCCCAGGGGTGGCATAATACATGCGTCAGCCCCTGGTAGGCCTCTGGGGTACCTATGCCCTTGGACCTAAGGTACCATATACTAGGGACTCACAGGAGTAACCCAGTAACCAATCTGGAGTGTACCTAAAGTACATGCAATCATTTTAGAGAGGACGCAGCTAGGCTGGGGTCGTGAATAGCAAGGCCCCAGCCAGACTAAAGTCGGGAAACAGTGAAACACCAGCAAAAAGTAGGGGTACACATAGTAAGCAGATCCTACTCTCCTACAACGATTTCTTCTTATGAGGTATATCTATGACTTTCAACACCATAGGACTCCAACTCTTGCTCAATAGGTTACAGCAGTTGGCTTCTGAGAGCCTACTCTGGTATGTGTCCACTCATTCCCAGCTGTGGCCCGTGCAGGCAAGAGCAGTGGAGCCGGGTTGGGGGGGAATTCCACGACCACCAGGGAAAAGTAAATAAATAATAAATAATTAATGTTCCCTCGCCGTCATCTGTCGAAATCCCCCACCACTCTTACCTGCACGGGTGCGGCTGCTCATTCCTGGAAAACAGAGAACTAGTAGCAGCAGCCCTCCCGCTCAAGTCTAAGATGCTGCACAGCCCCCGGAGCCCCATCGGGATCTGCAGCGTTCCCTGCTTTGTTTAACTGGAGTGTTCCAACTATTCAAGTCATGCGCTGTTCATTTCTTATCAGTGCTGGCTTTAGGACGGTGTGACCGGTGCCATTTCACAGGGCGCTAAGGTCAAGGGGACACCCTATACCGCAGGCTGAACTAAGATAAGAGCAGCCTGCTGAGACCTTTGTGTACGTGGCATGAGAGCTCCGCTGGTTAAGGCACGAGAGTGAGAGATCTGCGATTCGTCTAGTCACAGTTTAGACTCATGATATAGTATATGTTGGGTTACTTTTTCTGCTGCAAAGTACAACATGTAGTATTTTATGTAGATAGGTCAGTGGGTTACTGCCTTTGTCCCAGAGATCTTTCTGTTACTTGGAGTTTATAAGTAACAATTCTTCTAGTATAGCACATTAAGCTATGAACTGGCATCAAAGTGATGCATGCAGATTGAAAGACCTAGGTGTGGAACCTTTTGAGTTTCTTTTTCAAGCTTTGATTATTCTAAGGTGGTTTAAAAGTGTTTCTTTGAATGGAAATAGAATGTTATAAGTTTGACTCTCCAGTCATTGTGTTACGTTTATGGGGTGAATTTACAAACAGTTTGCACCCAGTTTGCATCACAATAGTGAAGCAAACCTGGTGCAAAGTGTCGTTTTAGGACTTACTCTCCAGTCAAAATCCTGAATTGCTTTCGACACTAACCCTAAAGTAACACAAAGTAGCGCTATGCACTACTTTACGTCAAGGAGGCGTACCATGGTTGGTACACGGACACTCCCATTCCCTTACCCATTGATTTGATACTATTCCCTATCTACTAACTTTAGTAGAAGTGGTTTGGCATAACAAATACTGGTCCTGAGACAGGTGTAAAGTTGAAGAAAATATTTATTTTCTCCAAACCTTTCCTAAATTGCATTTGTGCTGCAACATATAGCACACATACAAACTGGTAAAGAGTCAAAGCAAAGAATTGTGTACTAGAAGGGTACTCTTCCAATATGAAAACATTGGTTACAGCGCTTCGTAAAAAAGTAGTTAACCTTCCCCTTCATTTCTCCAGACCAAGCACTCTAAACATACAATGATCACATGTGACTTCTACACCTTGTCGTCCTCATTTTCTGTCTTTGATTTTTTTTAATTTATCAAAAATGCAGCAGTAATGATGCTTCTCGATTCGAAATAACACTTCAAACTAACAGTTCATCAATTTACAAAAATTGAATGCGATAATCATAGAAGTTAATAGTATACACATTAACAATAATTGTGACTGGCGTCTCTTATATCCCACATTTGGCTACCCACTACACATTAGACCCGTCGATCTCGACTCTTTTTCAGTTCTGCCAAATTTGGTTAAAGTGCTTATTAGCACCGACTGACTCCCTTTGCAGAAAAGGGGGTGGTGATGAACAGAGTGCCTGAATAAAGCAGACCACTCTTACCCAGTCCAAAGATCAGGGCTTGATCCATCACCGTTTTTTAGCTCACTGCACCATCCCAGCTCAGAACTTGGCTATATGCAAATTAGTCTGTTCCTGTCCCAGTGCATGATGGGAACAGGGCAAACCAAACTCCCTTTGCATACACATTCTCACGACTTTTCACCTTACACATGTTAATATGCCATTGATTGATCGTGGCTATAATTGTTGACTTCCAATTTGATAATATTGAGGACTTTGCCACTAGATTGGCTATGGAACAGAGCTGATTCAGTTTGGTGGGCAGATTGTTTGAACTTGATGGGTTGCCGAAAAGGGCCCCCTGTGGGTCGCAAACAATTACTCGTCCAATCCAGACTCCTATTTCATTTAAAATATTGGTCCAAAATACTCCCAATCTAGGGCAAGTAAAAATCATTTGAAGACAATCCCCTGATTCCGACCTGCATCTATAGTATCTGGCATCAGCTCCACTATACATCTTTTTGACCTTTTCTGGAGAATAGTATAATATCCATTTAAAATATAAAAAGCCAGTCGCTCAAAATCAGCTTCATGGATGGCTTTCCCACTGATCTGGTTAAAATAATTCCATTGTGCTGTAGTTATATCACAGTCAGTGGTGGTCGCTATTTTATATATGATCAGATATTAACTTCCGTGCTAGATGCTGAAGTACTACTCTATACCAATTTACAGTCCCTGATAGGTGAGAAATAAAGAAGGCTCAACGGATTTTCCCTGCTATTTCATTGGGTTTCGCCTGCCGAAGGCTGCTGCGCAGCCTTTCAGCGCAGGTGAAATCCTATGTCCCCAATAAGCACTTCGGGAACGTCCCCCGGCTCTCATTGGCTAGCTCCATAAATGGAGGCTAGCCATTGAGTGCCGGATCTGTCCGTCAAGGCCGGACCAGATTCGGGGGCGTTCCCGAGATTTTTTCCCAGGGCGGAGTTACGTTTTTTCCTGTTCCCTCCCCTTTCCCGCCGTCTGTGTCCTCTCCCGCCCCCCTCCCGTCGTCCGTGTCCCCTCCCGTCGTCCGTGTTCTCTCCCGCCCCCCTCCCGTCGTCCGTGTTCTCTCCCGCCCCCCTCCCGTTCGTGCAACTCGAGTCAGGGACCTTGCCGCTGTTGTGGTACCCCGAGCGAGTGCCCACCTCGCTTAATATTTAGATTTAAGGCCGGTGCCCACCCGGCATTGCTCCGTGTATTCACCGCCGCGGCCCCGAGTGAGAGGAGGAAGCAGCGCCCGCCTTCAAGCCCGGGCCGCGCTGGGATTGGCCCAGCCGGTCGAGCCCCCTTCCGCGTCATCGCAGGAGGAGGAGGAGAGAGCCGGAAGGAGGAAGCAGCCTGCATCGACCGTCCCGAGGCTCCCGAGCACAGGAGGAGCCCCGGGGAAAGAGAACGTCCCTCCGCGGCCCCGGAGAGTCCCGAGGAGCGGGAGCTCTCCTCTGCACTCCCAACCCCCCCCCCCTCAAGTGCCTGTGTAGTCTTCTCCCCTCTATTCCCGCCAGCTTGCCATTGGGAGGTCTGTCGGGCACTTTGCACGCTTTGAAAAATGGACTTAGCTTCGTCTCTGATACTGTCTCCTCTGTGCTCTGCCACTATCTTGGCGTCCTTCCCCTCGCCTCGTAGTCTCGCCGTGCTTCCTCTGTTAACCCGGAAGCCGACCGCCAAAATCGCCACTCTAGTCTTTCTCCATATTGGGGCAGCCCAACGCCAGGCTCCATGTTCTTTCACCACCACTGTACTCATATGACCTGGAGCATGGTACTGTATACTTTAAATCCTCACGCTATGTTGCCGCGCTTCCTGCATAGTACAATCTGCGCAATTTTATCAGTTTTTAGTATATGCCTCCTCTCCACCTCGTGCAAGAGCTCCCGCGACCAGCGTCAGCCCGACGCCATGTTTCCCTCCCTGGCGTTACAGCTATAATGATGGTGATACTTGGATCATCTTAAAACTGAAACAACTTTCTAGTGTCAAGAATTATGACCTCAACAAATATCTAATGTGTTTCTAACAGTGGATGCAAGAGAATCACGTCAAACCAAACATGAAGATGTTACTGAAACACAACATAAGCTCAACCCTTTTTTTGAAATGATGGACAGGATGTTGATTGTGCTAGCCATTCTTTTATTGGGCACACTATCATGTTAAGCTAAAAAGGTAGCTTGTTATTTAAAATCTCATTGGAGCTGGAAAATTGTAATGCAGGGATTGTGATCTGTGTTGATAGTTAGGTAGTGTGCTTACTACCCTGACCTTTCTCCTCATGAAGAAAAACTTGCTCTAACGCACTGAAAGTCTACATGAAATGTAATGCACTTCAAGAAATATGGGTGATCATAGAATATTTTCCCTTATTTGTAGTGAATCTATGTTGGAGAATTTGTGAAGGGTCATGACCTTCGGCAACAAATTGAAGAATTCATTCCACCCTATTACAGATATGATGTATTTGGACTGGCAGCTTTTCATGCTGGTTAATACACAGTTTTGTTTTGTTGGTGAAGAAAGGCAATGCTAAATATGTCAAAGGTAAAGGGAGTTTAATGTGTATTTTTGGGGAGGACTACAGGTATTCAACATTTATTTGCTCGTCCCTAAAGAATTTGGTATCAAGGGGTTTAGAGACATAATAATGTTAAATAACAGCAATTATTTTTGTCGATAATTAGCAAAGTTAGCAATAAAACACATTCTTCTGGATTTCAAATTATTTTTGGATGATCTTAGAACATGGCTGAGCTCAGTTTTTTCTCAAATAGGGGATGCACACTTGCCAGAATGCTATTAAGTTAATTGCACAGATGCATTTTTGTACGTTTGGATCTGGGGCTCATTTATTAAACTGAAGTGATGTTGTAAGTGTTTTAAAATGTGCTTAAAATGATATATCAGTTTGTGGCAAATTGCCTGAATGAAGTACATTGTAAACAAGCATTTACAATGCAACGGTTTCGCCTTTGGAAAAGTTTGAGCTATTGACATTGTAAATCCCAAAATGTGTTTTTATGTGTTGGTTAAGAAAACAGATAAATAAATGGCATTGTCATTTACATTGCCAATAGCTCTAACTTTTCCAAAGGCGAAACCGTTGCATTGTAAATGCTTGTTTATCTCTATTGGGTTGCTGCAGCATAAATGCTGTATGTGAGTGAAGCTAAAAAAAGGGCTGGACTAAATTGATAGATTCTAATGACTGAGTGTTTGCCACAAAATGAATTGATTGTTACGAAAAGAAACACCCAAGCTTTTGAAAACCTAGAGCTGCCCAACGACTAAGCGGGGGCCAGCTGAGGCTCAGACCAAGTGCAGAACATCGGTCAAGTTTTAATTGTGGATGAAAATCAGGGAATTTAAGTTCTTTCCAGATGGAATTAAAGCGATCAAAAACAATTCAAAAAGTCTTATGACAGGTTCTCCGTGGAAGTCTAGGAATCTGTAAGAAAGAGTCGGGACCAATTCTTGCCACTTCTAACATACTATTCAAATAATAATTATATTTACCGGATGCCATTTTTGAAGCAAATGCTAGCCAATTTAACGGAGCTGCTTGGCAATAAGTTTTAAAACACAGACAAGCCAAACCCCTTCTTCTTGAGTTCAGTGGAGAATCGAGAGCTTAATCCCAGGTCATTTACTTTGCCAAATAAATGTGTGTGTGTCTGCATCATTGACCTCAAAGAATGAGTTGGGAATTTTGATGAGAACATTAGAAAAGGCAAACCGAACCTGAGGTAACAAATTCCTTTTTATGAGCGAAATGCGCCCTATGATCTTGAGGGGAAGTATTCATCATTGTTTAATTTGCGTACAAACTTTGACTAGTAAGGAAGCATAATTTAGAGCGTATAAATCACCGAAATTTGAGGTGACCTTAACACCCAGATATCTAATAGGGTGCCCTATTCGGAACGTCATATGTATAGTGGCTGGAAGAATCTTGAAAGAGCTCTTGAACAATAAGGCTTCTGACTTAATCTGATTGATTTTGTAGCCACCAATAAGCTGTAAATTCGTCATTTTATTAAACGCATGCTGAATATTCAACTCATTTTTGGCTAAATATAACACAATATCGTCAGCATACAATTTGAGCTTCGGCGCTCCAGCAATAAGTGGATAGATAGTTTGATCCTGACAAATAGCGCTAGCTAATAGTTCTATAAATAGCGTGAATAAAATAGGAGGTATTGGGCACCCTTAACGAGTACCACGTTTGATGACTATCTCCCCAGCCAGGGTGTTATTAATAATTATAATAGCTTTGGAACCAGAATATAATGTTTTCAACAGCTACAGTAAATTCAGCAGGATAACACATTTATGAAAAATTGCTAATAACACTTCCCATTCGACTAAATCAAATGCTTTTTCTTCGTCAAGAATTATACCGCTGCTTTAATGTTCTGGTTGGAGAAAAAGTCTATCGCTTGCACCAGAAAGTTTCTATTTGAGGAGATGAGCCTCCCTGGTAGGAACCCATTTTGGTCCTTATGAATGATTGACGATGTTACAGATGATATCCTGTTTGCCATGATCTTAGTCAATAGCTTGTAGTCGCTGTTGAGGAGGCTTACGGGGCAATATGAATTCAGGATGGTCTCTGATTTATAATTTTTTTAGGAAGCTAACCACTACTGATTCAGTAAATGAACTAGGTATAGAACACCCCTGAAGAATATGATTGAAAAGGCGAACAAGGAAAGGTGGCAATTGCTGAGAAAACCCCTTATATGTCTCTGTACACCATCCTTTCAGCTAGCTTTAGCATTAGGTAGTGACTTCATCATTAGCTGGACTTCTGACAGTGTTATTGGCGTTGTTATTGAGTCAGCCTGCTCCGCGGTCAGAGTTGGAACTCCTAGCCCTCAGAGGAACTATCATGAGATTCAGAGTATATTGTGTCATAATGTTGACGAAAAGTCTGAACCACCTCAGAAGGTTGTGTTCGAATTGTTTTGCTCAGAGGGTCATACATTGTTTTAATGATGTTAGCATTGGCTCTGCGCTTCAAAGACCAGGCTAGGTATTTAACCATAAATTCGCTTTACCAGAATCTTTTCTGGAGGGATGATGTATGTCTCACTATTTCTTTGGCAGTAATATTACCTGAAAGTTATGTTTAACTTGAGCCAAAGCTTTCTGCGTATTTTTATTGGTGACCTGTGTGTGTTTTTATGGCATCGACAAACTTCCTATATAATTAAACATGCTGTATTTTCTCCACCTGTCATTGAGCGGCCAGGGAGAAAATAACCTGACCTCTGAAATATGCCCTTAGAGCTTCCCATACTGAAAGATCCAGAGCAGTCTATACATAAAAAAATCATATTATTTTGCTTCTTGGGATTCATTTCACTTTTCTTCCCCTTTTTTGGTGTGCGGCCTTAAACGATCTCCAGGTGCCCTGTAGAGGCATCACTCTAAGGGTTGGGGTGGTAGCTGGAATGGGGGAGTAGGGTGTGGGTGGGTGGGTACATGGGAGGGTGAGATAAGGTGGGGGATCCCCCGCCTGGGAGGAAGCTTAGGACGAGTTGGTCTCCAGGTTGACTGGGGTAGGGCAGGAGAAAAGGGTGGCAGTCGGTAAGGGGCGGGGGCACGCATTAGGTGTGCATTAGGGGTTTAAAAAAGAAAAATGTGCAGCAGATAACTTGGAACAGAAATGTACTTTGCAGTGTTCTGTAATAAGTTGAAAATCTTCTCATACAATGTGAATGGCTTAAACAATTGGTTGAAATGTCAAGACATGTCAGTCTGGTTTAAATCTTTAAATGCAGATATGATACTTTTTCAAAAGATGCACTTAAAAGAGAAGGGCTGTCAACCTCATATCCCTTCGTACATTCAACATGCATATTTCGCCTTACCACAGTCTTCACATTGTGGAGTAGCTGTGCTGAACACACGCCCATCCCAGTCTGAAAATCTCAGGAAGGAAGTGTATAATCTAATAAACTACAATGGGTCTATTGAGGACTCACCCTCTCGAAATTGTCTTCATTCCTTTTTGCAACAGGAAACGGGCCATCTAATAGTAGGTGGCGATTTTAATTTAATTCAGGATTTGTCCCTAGACAATTTGTGCTTAAATAAGCATCAAAATAAGCCTAAATATATACGTGCCCTACAAAATCGAATCGATGACTTTGCCCTTATTGACCTCTGGCGGGCACCAACCATGTCAGCACGTCAATATAGGTGCCCCTCGAAGCGGTATGGTACCTCCTCACGAACAGATTTTTTTTAATATCCCATGTAGGCTTGTGGGAAGATGCTGCTATATTAAATAATGAATTTTCTGATCACTCAATGATTTGCTTAGTAGTTTCATTGACAAGATCATCATCACAGGGACAAAGATTTATTAAAGCACTCCTTACAGATGACTCCTGGGTCACGCAGATGAAGAGCAATTTAGAGTAATTTTAAAAATTTTATTTAGACTCTGCTCCAGATTTTTCAGTATGGGAAGCTCTAAAGTCCTTATTTTCTTAAGTAACAAATTCTATAGATGAATTTACACCCTTGTATGACTCATTGTCTCTGTGTAATATGTTTTGGTGTGAAGTGCTCTGACAATCCACATCGGTATGAGCGTTATAAAATACATAAATATGATAGAGGAGCTAAGGAGAGATGAGAGAATCAAAACAAGGTGATGGATGGAATGCTTGAATTAAACTCAGTCGCTTGAGCCACATCCCAATCCATTGTTTTTCACCCAGCATGCCACCTCAGTTTGGTCCCAGCCATATGGAAATTAGTCTTGACCCAGCACCAAAGGAAACAGTCCAGCCCGAGCTGCCAGGCCAGGTCCTCCTTCAACCAGAACTCTAGCAACCCAGGACTGGTTCTGCCCTCAGTAGGGCTCATCGGCCAGGTACAGCTTGGGTATACCCGCCCTCCTTTTTACAACACTTATTGTCAGTGTTTATGGGTTTGTTGCTGGGCGTGAGGGATCTGTGGTCTGGCTAGCTCTTATACCATGACGTCCTGACCACAAACACAGCTTCAAAAGGGATGTTTCCCTTCTCGTACTCCTTGCATTGCTCGTTAATGAATCTACCATGATGGGAAGTGTTGGGGGAGGGGGCTGAGGTTTGGAGATGTGCTCTAATCATAGTCTGGCTGCGTTGCTGTGCATAAGCGAAAAGTGTCGACGGCATACGTGAGGGCTGGTGTGATGGGGCTGCGCTAAGCTCATGGCTGCACATCAGTTTGTTATACGGTTGCACCGACCTCCTGCTGTACACCACAGTGTATGACACCGCATTACCACTCTGCTCCACATCTCTGCGTTGTGACGATGCTCCATTGCTCACATTCAAGCACACCTGTGAAACCTGCATGGTATGGGGACACAAACCCTCTGCTCCAAATCCCTGTTTCAGAGAAGCCCACCCTAGTGTGTGCTATGCAGTGGAGGCTCCTCTATAGGGACGTTTGGGCGCCGCCCCCCTACTTCCTCGCCGTGCGAGAAGGCAGAAACAAATGGTAGTTATTACTGTAAGAACTACCATTTGTTTCTGCCTTCTCGCATGGCGAGAAAGCAGAAGTTCCTGGTTGGGGGTGGGCGGTCCTGCTCGAGGGCAGGGGGGAGTGGCTTGCCCACTGTTGTTCATACTGACTGTTTGGGCAGCCTGAGGCCGCCCAAACAGTCAGTATGAACAACAGTAGGCAAGCCACTCCCCCCTGCCCTCGAGCAACACCGCCCACTCTCCCTGTTCTCTATGTATGCTGCAGCATACATAGAGAAAATGACCCGGGTGGGGCGTAGGCTCACCAATCACAACGCTGCCATTGCAGCGTTGTGATTGGTGGAGGGGAGGGAGGCTGCATTCCTGATGACGAGCGCTGCAGCCAGGAATTCAATGCAGGACGGCGGGAGTCGGGAGTCTCGGGAATTAACAAAAAGTGGGACGGTAAGTTTTACTTTTATTTTATTTCTTTTTTTTCCATTAAACCCCTCCCGTCTCACCCCCGTCCCCTCCGCGGCGCGACGACCCCATTTCCCCCCTCCCCCCACCTGCCCGTAATGCCGGCCGTGACTGTTCCGCAGTCAGGGCCCACCTGGGAGCAGGCAGGATCCTGCCCAGCCAATAACATATTCGTTGACTAGGGAGGCTAAGCATTCTGCCCAAGAAGGCAACATGCCTAGCTGTGTCTTCAGCTAGTTGGAAGATGGTGATCTAGACAGCATGCAACTGGAACTCGAGCCTAAACTATCACTACATATCTGCAACTGACTTCACCTGAGCCTGTGCTGGCACTCATTGTGGTTCAGAAGAGTGTTGTAAAACGCTGATAGTCAACATATACAAGTGACATAAATCACGCCTGCCCGCCGGTACCGTTTGCAGCACCAGGCACGTCATGCAGCCCACTCTCTCCTAGGAGGATCATTAAAACAGCTGTTTTACTGATGTTCTATTGTTGTGAACATTTTATTTACATGCGAGCTGGAGGAAAGCCTGCAAGCATTTTTAGTTTTTCACAATGGACGTGGGCTATCCTGTCTTGCCATTTCCTTTGCCAAGTGTTTACAGCCAATCTAACTCCTCCTGAGCCCTGGCACTAACAAAATCAGAGGGCCTGCCTGGTGACAGATTCCATAGATGGCCTCGGGCTGGACTCTGTTCTAGTGATGCTGAAACAATTTTCAGAATGGGGGTTCTGTCATCGATTTTCGTGCCTTATTGAAGTCTTGGAGATTGTCAAAAATGCAAGGGTAGCACATAGCAGTGCACAAATACCAGGATTTGCAGTATGATATAATATGAAATCTCTTTATTAGTGTCATAACTATACTTTTGCAATTGCTTAATTAACATTCCTGCTTTCCCAAATGTGCTTGCAAATGCACCATTTGCCACCCTTTTTTTCAAAAATGTCCTAGGGACCAACCCCTCCACCCCCTGCCCCTCTTATGCCAGTCTTTCTCGCTCACTAGGCTTGCACGCCACAGCCCTTACGCCCTACCACTTTAAAAATGTCACCAGCCGCCACTAATGCTATGGACCTCTCATAACCCTCTGTGGCATGAAGTTGGACAAGCCTCCTGCTGCACAGCTCTCTGATGAGGCTGGAAAACCCTGTGGCAAATGTGGTAATCTTCTGCTGCACATGTCTGCATTCAGCCACTGCTGCACATGCATGTGGTGAGAAGCTGCGCTTACCCCCTGTTGCACATTCATGTGTTATGAAGCTACACATAGCCCCTGTGACACAAGCTTGTGTTATGCAGCAGCAGTTAACCCTTTCTGCACAAGCATGTGTTACATAGCTGCACTTACTACCCGCTGTACGTGTCTGGGTTCTGGGGCTACACTACCACCCTGCTGAGGACATGCCTGCAGAATGAAGCTGCATGTACTCACTGCTGCACATGCATGTGTTATGGAGCTGCACTTACCCACTGCTGCACATTCATGTGCTCTGGGGCTCCACTAGTGCCCTGCTGAGGACATGCCTGCGTAATGAAGCTGCACGTACTCACTGCCGCACATGCATGTGTTATGAAGCTGCACTTACCTACTGCTGCACATGCATGTGCTCTAGGGATGCACTTTCACCCCGCCAAAGGCATGCCTGAATTATTATTACTCCCTGCTGCACATTCATGTTTTATGCAGCTGCACATGCTTGTACTCTGGGGCTGTACTGTGCCCTGCTGAAGACATGCCTGCGTAATGAAGCTGCACATACTCACTGCTGCACATGCATGTGTTATGAAGCTGCACTTACCTACTGCTGCACATGCATGTGCTCCAGGGCTGCACCAGCTCCCTGCTAAGGGCTGTGTAATGAAGCTGCACGTACTCACTGCCGCACATGCATGTGTTATGAAGCTGCACTTACCCCCTGCAGCACATGCATGTACGCCGGGGCTGCACCAGCTCCCTGCTAAGGGCTGTGTAATGAAGCTGCACGTACTCACTGCCGCACATGCATGTGTTATGAAGCTGCACTTACCCCCTGCACCACATGCATGTACGCCGGGGCTGCACTAGCGCCCTGCTAAGGACATGCCTGTGTAATGATGGTGCACGTACTCACTGCCGCACATGCATGTGTTATGAAGCTGCACTTACCCCCTGCAGCACATGCATGTACGCCGGGGCTGCACCAGCGCCCTGCTAAGGTCTGTGCAATGAAGCTGCACGTACTCTCTGCCGCACATGCATGTGTTATGAAGCTGCACTTACCCCCTGCAGCACAGGCATGTGCTCCGGGGCTGCACTAGCGCCCTGCTAAGGACATGCCTGCGTATTGATGGTGCACGTACTCTCTGCCGCACATGCATGTGTTATGAAGCTGCACTTACCCCCTGCAGCACATGCATGTATGCTGGGGCTGCACCAGCATCCTGCTACGGTCTGTGTAATGAAGCTGCACGTACTCACGGCCGCACATGCATGTTATGAAGCTGCACTTACCCCCTGCAGCACATGCATGTACGCCGGGGCTGCACCAGCGCCCTGCTAAGGTCTATGTAATGAAGCTGCACGTACTCACGGCCGCACATGCATGTTATGAAGCTGCACTTACCCCCTGCAGCACATGCATGTACGCCGGGGCTGCACCAGCGCCCTGCTAAGGTCTGTGTAATGAAGCTGCACGTACTCACGGCCGCACATGCATGTTATGAAGCTGCACTTACCCCCTGCAGCACATGCATGTACGCCGGGGCTGCACCAGCGCCCTGCTAAGGTCTGTGTAATGAAGCTGCACGTACTCACGGCCGCACATGCATGTTATGAAGCTGCACTTACCCCCTGCAGCACATGCATGTACTCCGGGGCTGCACTAGCGCCCTGCTAAGGACATGCCTGCGTAATGATGGTGCACGTACTCTCTGCCGCACATGCTTGTGTTATGAAGCTGCACTTACCCCCTGCAGCACATGCATGTACTCCGGGGCTGCACTAGCGCCCTGCTAAGGACATGCCTGTGTAATGATGGTGCACGTACTCACTGCCGCACATGCATGTTATGAAGCTGCACTTACCTCCTGCAGCACATGCATGTACGCCGGGGCTGCACCAGCATCCTGCTAAGGTCTGTGTAATGAAGCTGCACGTACTCACGGCCGCACATGCATGTTATGAAGCTGCACTTACCCCCTGCAGCACATGCATGTACTCCGGGGCTGCACTAGCGCCCTGCTAAGGACATGCCTGTGTAATGATGGTGCAAGTACTCACTGCCGCACATGCATGTGTTATGAAGCTGCACTTACCCCCTGCAGCACATGCATGTACGCCGGGGCTGCACCAGCGCCCTGCTAAGGTCTGTGCAATGAAGCTGCACGTACTCTCTGCCGCACATGCATGTGTTATGAAGCTGCACTTACCCCCTGCAGCACATGCATGTGCTCCGGGGCTGCACTAGCGCCCTGCTAAGGACATGCCTGCGTATTGATGGTGCACGTACTCTCTGCCGCACATGCATGTGTTATGAAGCTGCACTTACCCCCTGCAGCACATGCATGTACGCCGGGGCTGCACCAGCGCCCTGCTAAGGTCTGTGTAATGAAGCTGCACGTACTCACTGCCGCACATGCATGTGTTATGAAGCTGCACTTACCCCCTGCACAACATGCATGTACGCCGGGGCTGCACCAGCGCCCTGCTAAGGACATGCCTGCGTAATGATGGTGCACGTACTCTCTGCCGCACATGCTTGTGTTATGAAGCTGCACTTACCCCCTGCAGCACATGCATGTGCTCCGGGGCTGCACTAGCGCCCTGCTAAGGACATGCCTGCGTATTGATGGTGCACGTACTCTCTGCCGCACATGCATGTGTTATGAAGCTGCACTTACCCCCTGCAGCACATGCATGTACGCCGGGGCTGCACCAGCGCCCTGCTAAGGTCTGTGTAATGAAGCTGCACGTACTCACTGCCGCACATGCATGTGTTATGAAGCTGCACTTACCCCCTGCACAACATGCATGTACGCCGGGGCTGCAGCAGCGCCCTGCTAAGGACATGCCTGCGTAATGATGGTGCACGTACTCTCTGCCGCACATGCTTGTGTTATGAAGCTGCACTTACCCCCTGCAGCACATGCATGTACGCCGGGGCTGCACAAGCGCCCTGCTAAGGACATGCCTGCGTATTGATGGTGCACGTACTCTCTGCTGCACATGCATGTGTTATGAAGCTGCACTTACCCCCTGCAGCACATGCATGTACTCCGGGGCTGCACTAGCGCCCTGCTAAGGACATGCCTGTGTAATGATGGTGCACGTACTCACTGCCGCACATGCATGTTATGAAGCTGCACTTACCCCCTGCAGCACATGCATGTACGCCGGGGCTGCACAAGCGCCCTGCTAAGGACATGCCTGCGTATTGATGGTGCACGTACTCTCTGCTGCACATGCATGTGTTATGAAGCTGCACTTACCCCCTGCAGCACATGCATGTACTCCGGGGCTGCACTAGCGCCCTGCTAAGGACATGCCTGTGTAATGATGGTGCACGTACTCACTGCCGCACATGCATGTTATGAAGCTGCACTTACCCCCTGCAGCACATGCATGTACGCCGGGGCTGCACCAGCGCCCTGCTAAGGACTTGCTGTTATCACTGCTTGCTGCACACGGCCGTGTTAAGAGCTGCTCTTGCAGTCCTGCTGCACAAGGTTCTGTTATGAAGGTGCACTGACCCTGCGTGAGCTGTAGGAGTTTTCAAAAGTGCTCAATGTGGCTCAGAAGCAGGGGCATAGCTTCAGGAGGGGTGTTTGGGGGTGTTACACTCCCTTAGAAATATATTCTGTAGTAAATAGTTGGGTACAGGTACTTTCAGCCGCGTATAGCGAGGTGTTTCACTTGGGATTTTTACATACACATACAGACACAAATACTAGACACACTCTTGTCTTAGTTTCAAAGGTCTTAAAAATGGTTATTGTACTTAACATGTAGTTAATAACAACCCTCACAATCTGCACTACTCTCCCCCCTACTGCTCCGTAAGACCCCCTCCTGCCCTGCTTCTCATATAATGGGTTTTAACCAGTGGGACTGCTGGGAAATCTGAAGCTCCTCCTCCACCCCCCCCCCAATCTTACTGACCAACCTACGCCCCTGCACAGAAGACACTTTGTAACACTTCAGAATTCTCTGAGCAGATCATTAGGAATGTGGCATACTTTACCAATTAGCTATTTCAACTTAAATATCGCACGAGAAAATACAAGTATTAAAAAATACCAAGGCGCATTGTATTGTCTAAATGTGAGCCATTCGAGGTGGAAAACTCCATGTGCACCGGCACACTCGTGAAGAGTACACACTGTGGAGGGAGATTAGGAACGTGTTATCAGTGGACTGCTCACCTTGTAAATAAAGCAGGCGCATAAACATGAAAGCAGAGTTAACGAAATGACCTTGCAATTCTTAGAATGCTTGGCCGAAGATCTTTACCTTACATCCACTGGCAGAGGGGTCTAGTCTCCTTACACCTGGACATCCGCAGTGAGAGTCCTCCTTCACCCAATCAGTGGGATTTATTCTCAGCATAAATCCTTTTCATCCTTGCGTGGCTCGTCGCTCCCATAAAAATGGATCTAAAGCCCTTTTCCATGGCTGGGGTTTGCTCCATCATCTTGTAGCACAAACTTAAGAGTAAACTAGGTCAGCACAAATGCGAGTAGAGTTGTTTATTTCCAAAACATCACCCCATCCAGTCCACTATTCGCCTAGACCTGGTGCCAAACGCAAGAGTAACCTTCATGACAGCTCACCTTTGCGCATTCTATGATGTAATAGACAATATCACCCATTCACCTCTTTTACAATATTTACACGAAATAGCTGCAAAAATATAACAAGTTGTCATACATGAGACGCACTGAGTATTTGTAGCATAAAAGAATCACAGATATAGAAACAAAAATACAGTCATTCCAAATTGATTAGGTAAAATACCTTACAAATATGTTTTCCAATAAAGCCTAATATATTGGAGCATATAAATCTCGTAACATAATCCCATATATCTGCAGGTTGATGCGCTGCACTTTTTGGCACAATCCCTTTTTGCCCACCGTCTTCACCCAAATCTTTTGCATCTATTTAATTCATTGTAGAGTCTCCAGAATTGCTTGCGTCTTGACAAAGTCCGAATTCTAAATGCTCTCTTGGAAGCCAAGGATAATTTTAGAACTTTTTACATCAACTATTGTAATGATTACTGGCGATTTTAATAATAATCTGTTATTCAACTTTTGGGGCAAAATACCACTAGAAGATCTTCCTGATACAGTCTTTAGCGTTCCTGCGGCGATAATAAGCAACTGGTTAATTCGGCCAAAAACAAAATACATGTGAAATTTACTCTTTAGCCTAGGTTTTAGGACGCTAATTGTGAGTCTTCCAATTGACCAACCTGTCCAGCCGACGACATATGTCTCAAATAACACCAAGGGTATAATCAATTGTACTTTATTGCACTTTTCTACTTTTTCAGCTTACATTGCTTATGATACAATGAGAAATGGGCACAGTAGAAGTAAATTTTGCGTGATACAAAGTTGAATCATTCAGACATCACCATGACATATCAAAGAGTATATAAAAGTAACTAGGGGCCAGATGTAGGTAGGCATTTACCGGTCGGTAACGGCCGAATTCGGCGTTACCGACCGGTAAATGGAATTTGAGATGTAGGGACAATCATTTTACAGAATCGGTAAATTTACCGATCGGTAAATTTACCGATTCTGTAAAATACCGAATCGATATTTTTACCGATTCGGTAAATTTGATATGTAGGTGGGACTCTTCTGAGTCCCACAAGCCTTACCGAATCTGTATTTTACCATCAAATTCTATTTGATGGTAAAATACCGATTCAGGTGTGCATGCACATGTGTGCATGCACACCTGTGCCATATGACAGGCAGACCTGCCCTTAGGGCAGGTATGCCTGCCACATGGCAACCGAACCTGTTTTGGGGGTGCTAGAGGGTGTCAAAGTGACATCCCCTGCACCCTTGTGAAATTCGGTATTTACCGATTCGGTAAATACCGAATCGGTAATGCCCATTCATTCCTATGGGCTTCAAAGCCCATAGGAATGAATGGGCATTACCGGTCGGTATTTACCGAATCGGTAAATACCGATTTTTACCGATTCGGTAAAAAAACATCTGGATTTCCCTACATGTCCCCCCTTCATATTTACCGACTCTTAAATACCGAATCTGTAAAATTCGGTATTTAAGAGTCGGTAAATATTACTTACCTACATCTAGCCCTAGGTCCTTAGCCTGGGGTCTTCATCAGGACAAGAGAAGGGGAGCCCTTAGGCTCTCCAAATCGTGAGATTAGTTCATAAGTGATCTTAAAAACTGAGTAGGCGGAGGAGTAGCCTAGCTAGCGACCAAGATGGCCGCTTAAGATTCAGCTCAGCCGATCTCCCTCTCCTGCCACGACATCCTGCTGTTTATCCTGGGCCTATGCCCCACTCCCGTATGTGGGAGTAGAAGCGACGCCCGTTGGAGTTGGTCCGAGCCACCCCCGAGGTCCGGTGGCGGAGCTGCGTCACCGAGTAGATCGGGGCCTGATCCGGCGAGAAAGCCGGGGCCCCAAGTGGGGGGGACCCGCCCGATAGTGCATCAACATCGGGGGCGGAGGGCCGGGAGGTGCCGGTCCAGCCCGGACTGTAAGAGGAAAGCCGCCGAGTATCTGCGAGCCCCGCATATTATATGCAAAAGCGGTGTGGAGGCGGGAGGGGCTCGGTCCCAGGAGGACGTACCTGCCCAACCAGAGACACAGCGTGTGGGGTCGCGGAGGATCATAACAGCCCCAAAGATCGCCGAGTGTGTGCTAAAGACTGGTGGCACTGTCCCTGCCGGCGCAGTGAATGGAGCGCATCCGTGATGACGGCGAGGTTGACCAGTGGGGGGGCAGTCCCAGAGGACGGCGCGAGGAGCAAGGGCACTGATCGCCGATACAGTCAGCCCTGAGGATTGTGGGTGGGGCGCTCCCCGAGAGAGTGGCGGTGAGTGTGTCGCCCCAGTGGGGTCTAGGAGCTGGGGGCTGCGTTGAGGGCCCTACAGGAGACACATTTGCCGGGCCGACATGGGGGAGATCCATCAGCCTGTCCGCTCTGCTGCATGCTGCAACTGGTCGCGGGGGTGCCTGTGAAGCGCCCACCTTCTGAGAGGCACCTGAGAGAGAACGGGTGCGACTAGGAACGGAGGCGCAAAGAGTTTCTGGCGAGTCTCTTGGGAGTGTAAGGAGGCACCAAAGAGAACTCCTGTAAGACTGGCCAAAACATCTGTGAGTTCCGGGGGTGAGTCTGCCAAAGACCTTGCGCAACGGAGCAGTGGAGCTGCGCAGTGTGTGGACTGACCACGTTGGAGCCGGCCAGGTGTTGTGACTAGAGGGGGGACCAGGTGACGAGGCAAGGCCAGGTGGAGGTTCGGGGGGATGAGATTGGCTGAGGCATGTCATTGCGGAGAAGGGCAGAGGCTCTACGACACTGACTGCAGGGGTGGAGAGGTGAGTCCCGGGGGGCAGACCCAGACCTGGGGCGCCTCCCCGTCCTATGATCGCAAGGGTCCCGAGTTTTCGGGATAGAGATGTGATCCTTCAGACGGCTCGATCTGGGCCCCCATTGAGATTTGAAAATGCGACTCTATCTTTCTTCCCGGACTTTACTCAAATGGTACAAAAGCAGCGACAGGGCCCTCCTCAATTTTCTACTTTTAGTTAGCTGTAGAGTAGGTTGGGGGCGACAGGCACACTGCTAGTTGGGAATGAGAGTAAGCTACAGGCAGGGGTGCAGGGTGGGGGGGGAGGGGTGAGAGTTGCGAGGTATTTTGTATTTCCGTTCCAAATATGCACAGATATATTAGCGTTTTGTTTTTCCTTTTTTATTGCATCAAGTGACCTAGACAGGATATATCACTACAACGTCTTCAGGTAGACAGGGATTGGGGATGTCCACGCTCTGTTGGAACGTGAATGGCCTTGGTGACAAGATAAAACGGGGGATGGTGAGTCAATTGATTAGGAGACACCCCCAGATGTGGTATTGCTACAAGAGATACACCTGGTTGGCAATCGGTGTATGGCACTGCACAGGGGAGGCTACAAGTTGGTGGCGCATGCTGGATTCACCACTGGGTACAGGGGGGTGGGTGTCTTACTGAGAAACTCCTTTCCACTGACCATCCAGGCCACCTGATTGGATCAACGGGGCAGATACGCTGGAATCTCGGGGCTGTGGAAAGGGAGAGTTGTCACTTTTTTGTCTGTGTATGTTCCACTGGGTCAGCAGTCAGACACCTTTCGTGATCTGTGTGCAATTTTCTTAACTTTGCCTGCTGGGATACTGATCCTGGGTGGGGACTTTAGTGCTGTGAAGGATGGTGAAAAGGATAGACACCCAGCCCGAATTCTGAGGCCGTCCCAGAGGTGGTTGCCCGATATTATAGAACCAACTGGGCTAACTGATGTGTGGAGGTTGCGGAACCCAGATGGAGTGCATTACACACACGCCTCAGCTGCGCACCACTCCCTGTCAAGAATAGACTATGTCCTAGTACCGGCGTCGCAGGCAGCGTGGATCTGCGAGGCGCGCCATATGGGTAAAGGGATCTCCGAACACTCTACAATCTGGTTTAGGGTGGAGGTGGGGCAGTGAGATGTGGGGAGGACTGCCCCTATTAATGCATGGCACCTGAGGGACCCTGACACCAACAGGGAGGTGGTACAAGTCACAGAGAGATATTTTCAAGAAAATGTGGGCACAGTTTAATCGACACAGACTCTGTGGGAGGCATACAAAACGGTCATCGGAGGGGAGCTGTTATATTTAGTCTCCGGGAGGAGGAAGAAGAACTGGGTTGAGGTGGACAGGATGGAGGTTGAGTTGACAAAAATGGAGGAGGAGGTGTCAAGAGATGCTACCCCTGAGGGAATGCACCGTTTAAGACTCCTTCAGGATGAATATAGGAGCCAAGCTAGAGACCAGGCTAAAGTGCAACATGCCAATACCCAGAGTAGGATTAACAAACTCGGCGATGAAGCAGGGAAACTGATAGTGTGGTTGGAGAAGGGGGAGTGGGCAACTAGGTAGGTGCCAGAATTACAGATAGGGGAGTCAAGTAGGCTGACAGAACCGTAGGCAATAGTCGAAGAGTTTGCAGCGTATTATGGCTCGATATATAGGTCCGCAGGAAAATATACTGAGGTCGAAAATGCAGCTATGTTACACGACATTCCAATGCCTGTATTATCGGAAGAAAACAGGGAATACCTAGACTCCCCCTTCACCAATGACGAAGTGGCACAGGCTGTTAGAGGGGTCCATTCCGGGAAGGCCACCGGCCGAACGGAATCCCCATAGAGCTGTATAAACTCAATGCAAATAAGCTTGCACCTTTTATTCGCACCATGTTTGTTGAGAGCAAGGAGAGAGGCCAGCTCCCATACGATCAACGAGTGGCAAACATTATAGCCCTCCACAAAGAAGGCAAACCCAAGAACATCTGCGCATCCTACCGGCCAATCTCACTGTTAAACGCCGAACCCAAGCTGCTTGCAAAACTGCTGGCGACCAGGTTAGCCAAGGTCATAAACACATTGATACACCCGGACCAGTCGGGTTTTATGCCGCGCCGAAATACGGCTTTAAATCTACGGAGGCTGCATGGAATTTTGGGAGGAGCATCAAAGATATACAAGCCGGCGGCCCTGGTATCGTTAGATGCGACCATGGCTTTTGACTGGGTTGAATGGCCCTATTTATTTGCAGTTTTAGGGAAGATGTGTATTGGCCACGAGTTTATAGGATGGGTCCGTCTCCTATATACAGACCCCTTGCCAGAGTAGTGGTGAACAACCACAAATCCGCTGACTTCGCCTTGGACAGGGGCTTACGTTAAGGGTGCCCGTTGTCCCCGTTATTATTTGCTCTGGCACTTGAGCCACTGGCGGCGTGGGTCCGTTGGGACCGATCAATCAAAGGACTGTGCTGGACGCTCGAGTGGAAAGATAAGATCTCGCTGTACGCAGACGATATTCTGCTCTATCTAACTACCCCCAGAAATTCCTTGATACGTTTCCTGGACGTACTGGCAATTTTCTGGGACTATTCCGGCTTCGCCGTTAACTGAGCGAAGTCGGTGCTTTTTGTCATCAGCCCCCGGTCATTCCGGATTCATGCCCACTGAAAATGGAGCCTGTGGGGTTTATATATCTGGCTATGTATATCGCCATGGACCCAAAGTTGAGATACAAAAACAATTTGGGGCCCCCAATGGCCAGGTTCAGCCGAGATGTGGTGAGATGGAGATCATTGCCGCTCTCCCTTTTGGGTAGGGCAGTGCTGTTTAAAATGATGGCCCTTCCCCGCTTCCTTTACGCGCTTCAGAACTCAATGGATCCGGTTCCCTCCACATATTTCAAGGAAATAGAGTCCCTTTAAAGACAGCTCCTCTGGGAGGGCAGACCCCGTGTTGCTCTCTCCAAGCTCACTCTTCCCTGGTATGACGGAGGGATTGGCTTGCCGGACCTCCGGAAATACTACTGGGCATCTCAATTAGCGGCGATAAACCACGCTGTCTATGGATCTCCGTTAGATCCTGGCTATGTGATGGATTGAGGGCATGTACCAGGGGGGGATATTACGAGGGCCTTATATGCTAGGATTGGCCGGTTTCCCCTTGTTGGGCCACCGACACATGCGGTACAAGTGTGGCACACAGCCACCCGACACCTCAAGAGGGACGGGAAACTGACTCTTGCGACCCCACTGTGGAATTCAGAGAGATTGAGTAGCCTGTGGAAAATGAAGGGATTTGACAAATGGGACCTCATTAGGATCTCACAGATTAGGGACGTCTGGGGGAAAGATGAGATCCTTACATTTGGCGCTCTTCAAGAAAAATGTAATCTGCAGGAGAGCAAACGTTATCGATACCTTCAGGTCAGACATGCCCTACTGGCAAATATACCCAGAGGCACCACACTTCCGGAGGGCTCCCCTCTGGAGGACCGGATATTAGACGGACATCTCCCAGAAAAAACAATCTCATTGATATATAAAAAGCTAATTGACCATATGGGGGATCCATTGGTGGCTATTAGGGAGCAGTGGGGCACCAATGGCCTAGTATTAGATGATGAGGACTGGAGGGAGGCAGTCGCCTCCCCAAAAGTAGTAGCCGTTCAGATGGGACTGGCATATAGTGGGGAGTGTCGGAGGGGGTGCGGGGAGACCGGTACGTTTATGCATATACTGTGGCACTGCCATGAGATACAGGATTATTGGGCTAAAATCCACGATAAAATCCTTGAGGTTATGGGTGTTGAAGTGGCGCTGGAGATCAGAAGATGTGTCCTAAATGTATGGGAACTCACGGACCTGAATTCACATGGAAAGTTGTGGGTGACCCTGGCGTGCATGATTGCTAAACAGAATATCGCTCAGTTATAGGGAGCCAGTCAGCTGCCACAAATTGGGAAATGGATGGAGGATTTGGATTGGTGCATGTTCAGGGAGAAGTCAGTATACGTTGCCAGGGGCTGCCCCGGGAAATGGGGGAAGATCTGGGGTGCATGGAATGGATATAGAGGGGATATCTGTACTCCCCCAGAGGTCAGAGAAATGGAGGTTGCGTTGGAGTCACTGTGATCCCTAAATGTTAGACTGTGAGAATTATTTTGCAATACCAGAAGTGTATATCTGATTAATGTGTATGTCGCCTGATGCTTTTTCTTTCCAACAAGTTAATAAAAAGAGTTTTTTTTTAAAAAAACTGACTAGGCGTTGTGGTGACTGTCAGTCCCTCAGCCGGATGGCCGGCTCAGATTTATTCTTATTTCTATTGACAAGGTCCCCACCATATTTATCACTTGGAATGAGGTTAGTGACAAACCTTTCTGAGGAGTGTGGGGTCCCTGACCCACTAACTTCCGTCGACCACGAGGCCATGGTGCCTATTCAGTTTTTAAGATCACTTATGATCTAATCTCACGACTTGGAGAGCCTAAGGGCCCACCGGCCTTACACATCAGCCTGATTGTTCACGCTGTCATTGATTCTTTGCTCCCCTTCTCTTGCCCTGACAAAGACCCCAGGCTAATGATCTAGTTACTTTTACTGCACACAGGGGTAGAAAGGTCGACAATCATTCCTTATTTTTCAAGCCCAGAATGCCATGTTTATTTTTGATTAATTTGCCTTCACTAGGTTGGACAGGTTTCAGCTAAATTTGATGTATATATTGCATTTTGCCTTTCCTTTCCTACAACCCCCCAAGCACACATTCCCTCCTGGGCACTCTGTCACCCCTCTTAGAGCACTATTTTTACCAACTATACAGACTATCATGCTGTCTTCTATAATCATGCAATGAAAATAAATCGCATTTATCTTTGATATGTCATGGTGACCATTTCTCTTTGTATTTTACTTTACCCGGGTCCAGTAGTATTTCGGGTCAACCCATTGTTATATAACACTTTACATTGCTTATGAGATCGTTGCACTATGAGAAAGTGATCATAATCCACAAATAATTGCTTCACATTTTGATTGCTAACTTTGGGTTACTGGCCACTTTCATAAAAAAGGCTCTTTGATCACAGGAAATAAAAGAACAATTAGATGGAATGGTGCTGCTCAGGTTAAGATAAATCAACTTAAGAGACAGAATTTTATTATGAAAAACTCAAGAACTGGGGCAATTATAAAGTGAATGTATAATTCAAGTGGATGAATGACTGTGACAATTTGTTATATCAAATCTTCCGCTTTATTTTCGTCATCTCAGTACCCAAGTTGTGAAATCAATTAATCTCTAAGGATTATAATATTACAATTGCAAGAAAAGAGTATTGTAAGCAATTACGGCAATTCCTAACGGAACAACCTTCACTTACCCAGAGCCTGCGAGTCAAGAGTATAACAATGTCTTATAAGAAGAAATTATCAGAGATTCACCACAAACACCAAGATGAGGCATGGACGCAACTACATCTTGCAATTAAACATAACATCCCTAACGATTCTAGTCCTTGGTCGGCATGGGCTTGGATTTTACCAACCAGCAATTCTCCAAGCTGGATTTATACCTATTTCAAAGCAAAGGTTTTGAATACAGTCCATTCTATTACAAACAGGACACATATCTCTATCTCCAAGCCATGGAACGGAATGAATTGCTGATTTCTTGTTGGTTAGATATTCTGTATCTCTCTTTTTACTAGTCATATTAGTTAATTCTCTTAGCACTTGTTTCCCGAGAGCAGCTGATAAGCATGCATCAGTTGAAGTAATATCTGCCCAACTGCAAAGTGTCTTTATAACATTTTCAACTGTGAGGTAATGAAAATGCTTCATTCCATTAGAGACTTCTAAAATATTAAATACATTTTATTATGATCTTTATCAATGTCAAAGAATAGATAGATCATAAGATTCTCGTTGGGTGACCAGATCCCTGGCTATTAGGTCGAGTTCAGGCCTCATTGCTTGAATCACAGGGAGGAAGTGATGGACATTTATTTAGATAACAGCAGTCTAAACTTGGCCGTTGCACATTTGGGCCGATTATCAACAATTTAGCCTTATACAAGTCCTGTGGTAATATCTTTCCCCGGAGAGCTTTCTGTAATAGTTCTACCATAGCGAAGATTGAAACGATGCAAAGCATTTAACTATGGACAGTAATTTTTATTTAAAAGATACAAAGTAAGTATCCCATTGCACATTACCAGAAAATAAAAGCCGGAAATACTTATAGAATCTTACCTGCTCTGATTTTATAGATGAGATTGTGGATGGACGCAAATATGGCAACTTTGCTGGCATCTGTATTGGGGGTGATTTTAATGCCCATATCCACCTAAGAACTCCTAGATGTAAAAGAGGTGTAGAACTACTCGATCACTTATCTTCCGGTGATCTAATTAATGCAATGGATGAGGCTAAAATAACGGAGACTGACGAACCCCAGCCAACCTATGTAGGGCGAGGGTGCTCAACCACCATAGATTATGTATTTCTATCCTCCATCCTAGGAGATCTCCTACTAAAGGCAAAGGTGGTTGATGTCCCGTATAGTGACCATTACCCCATTTTAATTAGTTTAAAATCCATCAAAAAACAGGGGAATGTGAGAGAAATTGGCGCCCAGAATTTAGTAGCCTCCACAGATAAACTTAGGGTGGTTTGGAGGGGGTGGACAATAAAGGAGTTTTGGCACGCACTATTAAAATACATTCCTATTTAGTGTCAGTCTGCCTATCCTCTGACAGCCCCGAACATGTAATTATAGAGGCCTTCACGGACCTTTGTAAGGCTATAAAAAAGGAAACCTCCAAACCAATTCGAACCACAGAGAATAACCAACCACGGTGGTTCGACTCCCTCTGCTCTAAACCCAATCGTGAACTCAGGGGAGCACTCACGCAGTCCCACGAGATCAGTCTGCTGTGAGGAGATTGAGGACCAGCTACAAACATGCATTAAAAACAAGGACAGAGGAGTTATTAAAAGAACACTGGGACTCCCTCATGCGTTTTGCAACACTGAGGGATGTTACCGGATTCTGGAGTGAGGTTAAAAGTTTAAGATCACTAGGATCTAACATCACACCGATAAATTGTAATATACCGGGGGAAGATTGGGTGAAACATTTCTCGAAAATATATGAGGCGCCACCTAACATCATGGGCACAGTCCCTCGACTAACCTCACTTAACATCACCCTAACAGAGGTTGAGGAAGCCATCATAGAGAGTGCAGGGAACAAGGCCCCTAGCCCCGACGGTCTATCCATCGACCAAATTAAATCGGAAACAGATTTTTGGGCACCATTACTCTGCAACATTTTTAACCATTTATCCCACTCCCCACCGCCAGTAACCTGGTCCAATAGTACTATTGTGCCCATTTTCAAAAAAGGCAATAGACTAGACCCTGCCTGTTATCGACCGATATCTTTAATCGATAACACCTTAAAGATCTTAGGCAGGGTCCTTTTTAACAGGATTAGAACCTGGGCGGATGAAAAATCCATCTTACATCCGTGCCAGCTTGGCTTTAGAAGCCATGTCAGCACAGTGGAACAATGTCTAAATCTAAATTTAGTATTGACAAAATACACTATTGCAAAAAAAGTACCCACTTTATTTAGGATTTATGGATTTGAGTTCTGCTTTTGATTTTGTTAACCGCTCTCGTTTATGGTCTGTTCTGTTGAATTATGGTTTAGATGAATCCTTAGTTCACTTTTTGGCCCACCTACACAGTGATCTGAAAGCCCGTGTTCGTCTGAACACTCTTGGCGAGGTATCCAGTGACATTATTATTGGCAGGGGGGTTAAACAGGGGTGCGTTCTAGCCCCCCTGCTTTTTATTCTGTATATAAATGAATTAAGTAATTGTGTGTGTAAATTAACATCTGATGTCCCTCAAGTCAATGGCAGACCTCTTCCCGCTCTTCTTTACGCGGATGACGCGGTTCTCATGGCCCGCACACCCAACGCATTAAGAATTTTAATCACTGGATTTGTTAACTATATGGCAGATTTGGGGCTTTGTACTAACTTTACCAAATCATTTATAATGTGTTGTGGCCCAAAAAAGCATAAGATCAACAGCATTTCAATAGGGGACAATGTTTTAAAATGCACAAGCACTTTTCCGTATTTAGGTCTGCTGTTCGCTGACTCTGGCTCATGGCAACCGCATGTTGCACAGGGCAGAAATAAACTGAGCAAAGCCATAAACTCCATCACCTCACTCCGCCAACCACAAAGTGCCGAGGTTATTATATCAATGCTACATATCTATAGGACTCAATGTATACCAACAGGAACCTACGGCGCAGAGGTATGGGGTTATACAAATTGTTCCAATATACAGATAGCGGAGAACCGGTTCTGCAGGAAGATTTTTGGAGGGGTCATTTGCGCCCCAACCTATCTATGTCACCGCGAACTGAGCATCAAATACATAGAGGACTTTATAAGATCAAGACCGGCGTTGTTTTGGCAAAAAATTTGGAGGAAAGAAGCCGCATCACTGACCCGCGATATCAATATGGATTGTTTAAAATGTGATCGGGCCAACCGAATACCCTGGCTTGTGGCGGTGGAAAAAAGCCTAGTGAGTGTCGAACATGGGCATTTATTTTCATCTCCCCACACCATGGACTGTTCACACAAGAACTTAGTAAAAAGAGCCCTGTACAGCCTCTACAACAGTGAGAGAGAAATGAAAGACCTTACTAAGCCGCCCATTATAAGGTACCTATCTTACCAGACTCTCAATGACAGGTCTTTTAACCAACCTGAAAGGTACCTATGTAAAAAAATGAGCAAATGGAATAGAAGCTTGTTATTCCGGTTCAGGGACGGAAGCATTAAAAACTTATTATGCTTCCCGATAGGTTTTAATAGAGATCTGGAAAATTTAAATTGTCCCTGCTCCCATGGTGGCAAACAAAGCCTTTCACATTTTGTACTCTTTTGTGGTTTCTATGTTAAATTTACCAAACATTTTTTAATGCCATATTTTCGTAAAATCGATCAGCCTGACTTCAATTTAGCCCTTGACAATTTATTAAGGTTAAGTTGTGATGAAGTGATTTTCAGAGTTAGTTGCTTTCTTAAATCTGCAATCCGATCAAGAATGTCATTGAATATGCCCTGAAAAGTCTGCACTTTGAATTGCTAAATTTGCATAATTGCCTACTTTTGCACAAACAATTGCCTTTGCACATATTATAGAATTGATTCCGAAGAGTTGCCACCCACAGTCTGTTTTAATGCGCATCTAAAATTGATTGATACTTTTACTCTTATAGTCGACAGTAAATATATATTGTGATGATTCAGATGATTTTATTACATGTTTTTATTAATTTTTTCTATAAGTGTATTTGAATTTTGTCTTTATATGATATTGTATGATGCTGTGATTTTATGTACTTTTATGGATGCTTAAATCCGAATAAAGATCTTTGACTGACTGACTGACTAGTCATATTAGTTAATTCTCTTAACACTTGTTTCCCGAGAGCAGCTGATAAGCATGCATCAGTTGAAGTAATATCTGCCCAACTGCAAAGTGTCTTTATAAAAATTTCAACTGTGAGGTAATGAAAATGCTTCATTCCATTAGAGACTTCTAAAATATTAAATACATTTTATTATGATCTTTATCAATGTCAAAGAATAGATAGATCATAAGATTCTCGTTGGGTGACCAGATCCCTGGCTATTAGGTCGAGTTAAAGCCTCATTGCTTGAAGTGATGGACATTTATTTAGATAACAGCAGTCTAAACTTGGCCGTTGCACATTTGGGCCGATTATCAACAATTCAGCCTTATACAAGTCCTGTGGTAATATCTTTCCCCGGAGAGCTTTCTGTAATAGTTCTACCATAGCGAAGATTGAAACGATGCAAAGCATTTAACTATGGACAGTAATTTTTATTTAAAAGATACAAAGTAAGTATCCCATTGCACATTACCAGAAAAAAAAGCCGGAAATACTTACAGAAGCTTACCTGCTCTAGAAAGTATTAGAAAGCCATTAAGATTATGCCCTCGGCCTTACAGAAAAATAATTGTCTTTGTTTTATTCCCATTGATTTAGAGACTGATTTTATTACAATTATCTCTCAGTGCAATCAATGATTGTTGTAGCTCTACTAGCGTGTAATCCATTACTGCCAGGTCATTAAGATACATTGAACAAGAAGTATGGGGAGAGATGTATAAAACAACTGGTCGCAAATTGCGGCCACTAAAGAATTTTATAAACTGACCTATGTATTATTAAGTCGGTTCATAAAATTCCGAATTGTAGTGGATCATAAGCTACAGTAAGGATTCACTCCTTACTTCTTAATTACTATGGGTCCGAGTGGTCACTACTTTCACATTGACTCCTCAGACGGTCCTGCCCGGGGCTGTTCCTAGCCCGTGGTCAGAGCAGCGGCGCTCTTCTTCTGCATGTCTCGGAAAGTGCGCAGGGAATTCTGTGGTGATTCCTCACCGCATACGAGTGTCTCGGAAACTCCACATATGGGAAGACTTCTATTTAAAATGGCTGCTGTGTCAATCTTCAAATGTTAGTTATACTGAGACTAATATTAGTGATAGTGGTGAAACTTAGCAAAGTTGAAAATGTATTAGCATTTATATTGTTATAGATTCTTATTATCTTTTCCAATCCAAGATAGCTGAGCCAATTTTGAATTACATTGCGACCTATTTAGTACTATAAAAAGGGAATTTAATTGAGTTCAGTTGCATCGCAATTGTACGTGCTTAATTGGTCACACATTGGCTTTGTGGGTTCTCCGTCTTCTGTAGTTCCTGCTTGTTGCTCTTTGCAATTTTTTTAAACTCTTTTTATTATACATTGGTTAACATATACCATTTCAGTTACAGATTAGCAAGGATATATACATGTCACATAACACAAACAGCCTCTTCTGACCGTAAGATCTACCTCTAGCAACTGAGCGTTGTCTGTCGACAGTGCGGGCATCTGAATATCCCTAAGGAAATCCAGTGCCTCTTCTAGTGTGGCTGTGGCGGTTGGGGTGTATATCCGTTCATAGTTGAGTGCCAGTGTGTTTACGATCTGTTGCAGGTCTGTTATGGTGTCTCTGCTGTCTATTTGTAATTGTGCCACACAACGACTGGCCCGTTCTCGTTTATATAATCAAGCCAGAAGCTTGCCTGCCTTATCACCAACCTCGTAGTTCTTATGCTGAGTGGCTGTACGCTTGGCTTTTGCTTCCTCCCACATCTGCCACTGCAGGAGTAGCTGACAAAGAACACATTACACCAGTGCCACACACACTCAAGGCTGACAATTCTTCCCAGCACATACACACAACCTGGGTGTAACCACAAACAGAACACACACACACACAGACTAGCCTGAACAGATGCCTGCACAAAACTATACACAAACACCACAGGACATCGGGGGATGCACATCAGGCAATGCCAAGCACACAGACACACAACACTGTATGCGCAACAGGCAGTGTGTGCACAACAAGCACAACAGATACAAACAGACATGACTGGCACAACCACAACACACAACACAAAGCAGCACAGCACAAAAACAACAGCACACCCAGGAAGTGAAGCTACACCACAGCCAACACACAGACACCCAACACAACAACAACAGGATGCACCACTCTGGGATACAACAGCACACACAGCAATACCAGAGCACTGGGCAGCACACACAGCCCAAATGCACAAGGGCAAGCAACACTGATGAAGACCACAAAAACATCACACATAAAACAATGGAGCCGTGTCCAGAGTGGAACAGCACACTTGGCCCAAAAATTCCACCGCAAGGCACAGTCCCACAAATGAAGAGATGGGGAGGCACATAGACATGGAAACAAAGGGGACAGCTGAAATAAAAATCAACTGATTTGCATGTCAGTATCAGACTTGTGAGGTGTGTCCAATACACAAATAGAGTGAATGCAGACCCACAATCTCTACGCACAAGTGGCACACATAGGGGATGGCATCACACCACACACCATGCCTTACAGGAGGAGAAAAGGCACCATGTGCCTGCAGTGCTAGATAAAGTCACACACAATGCCAGTGATGACCAGCAGGGTCACACAGTCCACACAAACACACACAACACACATTGATGATCAAACAACCACAACACTGATGTGCAAGTAACACACTTTGCACACACATAAGTGACAAATACAACAAGGAGGAGTCACACAGAACTGCATGGATACACCAACACACTGCACAGTGCACAACAGACAACTCACACAAAAACATCAAATCATTTACACAGGGCAGGACAATCAAAAACACAGGCAGACAACTCCTGGCTGACATGTGTGTCTATCACAATCCAGGGGTACACACACATACACAACAAATACAAAATCACACCCTTCACACTGCACACCTCCTCACCACCCAAGAGCACACATCACATGTATGCCATGGGACCAGGACTACGGGCCAACACAGGATGTCCATACTCATACACAGCTGGGCATATATACAGGAATAACACATATACATCATGACAGTGCGCAGCCAGCATGCTAACCTGTGCACAGCATCACACCCTGTGCTGGCAGTGTACCCCAAACTGACATGGCAACCACTTAGCCAACAACAGAAAACCACTCAAAACATAACAGCATGACAGCTAAAAGAGCCAACACAGGTAACACAAGTATCAGTGTCAGAATGGACTGAAGCCCCTGTCACCCCTGTCTATAAATGTGATGCGGACAAACAGCTTAGCAATGTCGAAGTGATACATAGAACATGTGGCCCAGTCAACTAAATGCACACACAAAAAGAACTTTAATCAGCAAGGACACCAACAAAAGACACAACAGGAGTAACTGTCTTTATTCACATATTGCACAGATGTGAAAGTATAACAACTGTACACAACATCAAGGTACAAAAAGCAGATCAAAAACAAGATATCCTGCACAGGCAAAGTACAAACAGGAAGGCCAGTGTCCATGGCACAGGTGAGAGTACAACACAGCAGAGCAACAGGGTCAGTGTCCATGGCACAGGTGAGACTCCTGCAAACACAGATCTTTTGACTGGGGTGAATGTGTGACATTGATCCACATTCTATACAAAAGCGTTATAACATAACATAACATAACATTCTGTCCATCATTGTTGTGTTTGCAGTTACCGCTCTAAGTGTACTGGGGATGCTCAGACGTGAGTCCCAGGCACTCCACACCACTGGAATCAAGCTAGCCGGGCTGAAGAGAGGTGTTACCTCGAAACCGGGCCGGTCCTCGGATGCTTGTTTCCGTTCTGGGAAGGACATGGCTTTTGTAGTTCGGACTGGACTGTTCCCATGGGGCACAGGGTCAGCGCTGATTTGCATATCGCCATTGTCTAACCCAGGGTGGTGTGGAGTGGAAAAACGATGGATTTGGGCCCAGATCTTTGGACTGGGGTGAATGTGTGACATTGATCCACATTCTGTCCATCATTGTTGTGTTTGCAGTTACCGCTCTAAGTGTACTGGGGATGCTCAGACGTGAGTCCCAGGCACTCCACACCACTGGAATCAAGCTAGCCGGGCTGAAGAGAGGTGTTACCTCGAA
This sequence comes from Lissotriton helveticus, assembly GCF_964261635.1. NCBI lineage: Eukaryota > Metazoa > Chordata > Amphibia > Caudata > Salamandridae > Lissotriton > Lissotriton helveticus. Next base: position 1,450,190,021 of record NC_136057.1, read on the forward strand.
ACCGGGCCGGTCCTCGGATGCTTGTTTCCGTTCTGGGAAGGACATGGCTTTTGTAGTTCGGACTGGACTGTTCCCATGGGGCACAGGGTCAGCGCTGATTTGCATATCGCCATTGTCTAACCCAGGGTGGTGTGGAGTGGAAAAACGATGGATTTGGGCCCAGATCTTTGGACTGGGGTGAATGTGTGACATTGATCCACATTCTGTCCATCATTGTTGTGTTTGCAGTTACCGCTCTAAGTGTACTGGGGATGCTCAGACGTGAGTCCCAGGCACTCCACACCACTGGAATCAAGCTAGCCGGGCTGAAGAGAGGTGTTACCTCGAAACCGGGCCGGTCCTCGGATGCTTGTTTCCGTTCTGGGAAGGACATGGCTTTTGTAGTTCGGACTGGACTGTTCCCATGGGGCACAGGGTCAGCGCTGATTTGCATATCGCCATTGTCTAACCCAGGGTGGTGTGGAGTGGAAAAACGATGGATTTGGGCCCAGATCTTTGGACTGGGGTGAATGTGTGACATTGATCCACATTCTGTCCATCATTGTTGTGTTTACAGGTGAGACTCCAACACAGCAGAGCAATAGGGCCAGTGTCCATGGCACAGGTGAGAGTACAACACAGCAGAGCAACAGGGTCAGTGGCCAGGGACAAGTGCAGAGTCAGGACATGAGAAGCTGCACAGTGAGTGTGTATGACTGTACCCTTTCATGGCAAGCAACACAACCATGTGGCAAATGATGGTCAGGACTAGCACACCTCTCTGAGAGACAGGTGTATGAGGAGGACTAACACTCACATCTGGCTGTCAGGTTGACTTGGAGCAGGCTGTGTTTCGGGCTCAGCAGGAACACCTGACTGGGGAGACAGAGAAACAGGTGATGTAGGGCTATCAGTCATCTGGCAAGCTGGAGGGCTGTTTGGACCAGGTGGTATAGTAGCACGTAAATGTAAATGTCGGAATTTGTAAAGCGCACAGCTACCTCCACCGGAGGTGTCCCGGCACTGTCCGTATACCGCTTAGGAACCCTTCCTGGCTTTCCTGGGAAATGTCCACTCCAGGGCACCCCCCAGGTGCAGCCAGGCATCCCAGCACGTTTGGGGCCATTGTGGAGACTAAGCAAGCTATTGCCCAGAGTTGCAGCGTGGGACCCATGATCAGAACAGGTACTGAGGCGAGAATATCCAGTCAGGGGAATTAATGAGTCGGAGACCCGCCGAGGCGGGAATCGAACCCTGGTCCCTGGCCAGAGCTTTGCATCAAGGTCTGCCTGCTCTAACCATTGAGCCACACTTCTCCACGTGGAGGTGGAGTCATGCCGACCTGGGGCACAGTGTGGGTGGGAGAGGTTGGAGGGGTGCCCTTCCACTTTTTGGGAATACGGAATGGCTTCCCTGTCTTGGGGTTAATGGGAACAGGTGATGACACAACAGGTACATACAGCGACTGGCCCGCATCTGGTTCAGACACTGACACTCCCTCTGGTGATGTGCTGGATCCTGCAGGACGCTTTGTCTGGCTACGCATCTGGACCACCTTACCCTGCTTGCCAGTGTCCCACTTACAGTGCCCTCCTTTGCTAGTCTGCCATGTGTCCCACTTACAGTGCCCTCCTTTGCTTGTATGCCAGGTGTCCCACTTACAGAGCCCTCCTTTGCTTGTCTGCCAGGTGTCCCACTTACAGTGCCCTCCTTTGCTAGTCTGCCAGCTGTCCCACTTACAGTGCCCTCCTTTGCTTGTCTGCCAGGTGTCCCACTTTCAGTGCCCTCCCTTGCTAGTCTGCCAGGTGTCCCACTTACAGTGCCCTCCTTTGCTTGTCTGCCAGGTGTCCCACTTTCAGTGCCCTCCTTTGCTAGTCTGCCAGGTGTCCCACTTACAGTGCCCTCCTTTGCTTGTCTGCCAGGTGTCCCACTTACAGTGCCCTCCTTTGCCGCTTTACCTGGGGTGGTACCTACAGTGCCCACCTTTGCCTCTTTGCCTGGGGTGGCACCTACAGTGCGCCCCTTTGCCTCTTTGCCTGGGGTGGCACCTACAGTGCCCTCCTCCACCTGCTTCACTGGGCTTGGTATTGGAGTTGATGTGGTGGGGGTAACTGGGCCTGTGCCTTTCCTAGGTGTACCCTTGCTATGCAACACCTCCTGAGTGGACACAGACACTGCATGTCTAGCTCTACGTGAAGTTTTATGGACAGGAGAGTCCTTTGCTGGAGATGCTTCTGAGGTTTGTGAGGCTGTTGTCTGCCTCATTGCTTTTTCGGCCTTGCTCTTCCCTGAAGGGCTCTTGTCAATGCATTCTGGGCTGGCTCTGCTCTTCTGGGGAGATGGTGTCTGTGGGCGGGATCACTTGGCTTGCGTCTGCTTTGTGCTGCTTGTGCTGTATGGTCTCTGTGATGTATGTGAACAGTGGTCACTGTCCTCTGATGTGGCCACTGACTGGGGGGTAGACAAAGGCACCTGAACAGGAATGTGAGGATGTGCATGTTGAAGGGCAGACGTCACTGTGGCTGACAAACCCTGGACTGTACAGTGAAGCCCACCCACGTCAGAGTGTATGCCCTCCATGTAGGCAGCCACCTGCCCGAATTTTTTGTCATGGTCGCTGAAGGCATTGAGCAGGGCGGTCTGGCCCGCACAAAGCTGGCACAGGAGCTCTACACACTCAGCATTGAGGGCAGCAGGGGGGACAGGTGCAGGCTCAGCGGTGCCACGTGTGAATGTAACACGTCCCCTCTTACGGACATGGGCAGCACCAGAGGAAGTGGATGGGAGACTGGGCACTGGCCGTTGAGTGGCAGATGATATAGAAGACTCCCCACCCCCTGTGCCTGACAACATGGATGCATCACCACTCGCATCAGATGATGTAGTACTCTGTGTCTCTGCCACGGATTCCTCCTGCATACTCCTGTCCCCTTCAGATGCGCTGGTGAGCTCTGTGTCACTGGCCTCCGGTGCAGCTGTAGTGCTACTCTCCCCTCCACTAGATTCCAGCTCCGGTTCCTCCGTGCACACTGGCGAATCTGCATGTGAGACAGATGCAGGGTTGTATAAATGACATAATCAGGACCAAGCTAATTAAACTATGCATACAGGGGGTGCACAAATCAACATGCTGACCACCACACCCTGCATAAACATTGCAGCAACACACTACATACACTACAAAAGTGCCTGCAACACTGACTACCTGCCATGACTGAGCCTTGTTCAGGCCACACAGCACAACACCTTGCCGGTGGACGAAGTGTACCACACGCATCTTCACATTCCCACAACTATCATGCACCAAAACTCTGTGACATTGAGATGCCTCCAGGGAACTGGATGGGAGGAGGCACACACCTATTAGGACATGACAGTCCACAATGCCAAGTAGGCCATACTAATCAACATGTGCTACTCAGGGGCACCTTGTAGCCAGACGTGTGACCCTCATCAATCATGGTGCATGTAAAGTAGGAATACATTAGTTCACACTCAGATAGTGGACCCTTCTGTTCACCCCCTAATACATTTCCCACACCATCACAATGCAGAATGACCATGTGTATCCCAACACACCTGGCTATGATAAAGCACAGCATGGATGATCAACCTTTTCATGAGCTGGTAGGCTCAATGCCTGACACTAGCACACATCCCTGCAGCCACTCACATGACACATCACTGCACCACACAACCAACATTAAATGGCTCACCGCTGCAACTAGCTCTATACACATGCATTGGCTCCCAAGCAAAGTCACCCTCACCAAATACTCACCCATGCCTTGCTGCCTATGCTCCTTCAGATGTCCATCCAAATCCGGATTAGTCACTGCCAATATGCGGTACGACAGTGGTGTTAAGTTTCGCCGTGCCAGACGCCCAGTGCGTGGTAGCAGCCCCAAGCTCATCTCGGCCACGTTTTTTACCAGCCGGCTGATGTCGTCCCACATCTTGTGGCAGTGGGTGCGACATCGGTTCGATACCCCCAGGGCCCGTACCTTGGCAGCAATGGCCCTCCACACGGCCTTACGCTGGTGTACCTTGAGCTGCAGGTATGGGAGAAAAGTAGGGATAAGTTACCAGTTGCACCGTGTCATGTTCCCACATCTATTACTACAGTAGCATTATGCAGAGTCTGGACCAATTGGAATCCCACAAATACCCAAACTGGGGGAAATCGCACAAGGGCACTCTGCATGGGCCAAAAAGTCATCATAACATGCAAACATGAGGGCGTACAGGCTACATGCCAAACACACACACATGCAGGATGACTGCAATGAAAGCCCTATGTGTCTCGCACACATCACCAGTACCATGCATGTATGACCCCCCCCCTGCCCAACAGCACACTCAATGTTACTTACCACAATATTGGGGCCACCATACAGCCTCGGGTACTGTGCCAGCACCTCGTTCACTAGCACCTCCAGCTCCTCGCTTGTGAATGGGCTGGCATGGCTCTTCTCTGTTCTTGCCATCCCTGTGGACATGTGAGACCTGTGGTTGAAGTGAGTGTTGATGAGTCCCAGGCAGCAGGTACTTCAGGCAGAAGCAGGAGAGGGTCCCAGGCAGCAGGCACTTCAGGCAGGTGCAGGAGAGGGTCCCAGGCAGCAGCAGGAGAGAGTCCCAGGCAGCAGCAGGAGAGGGTCCCAGGCAGAAGCAGGAGAGAGTCCCGTGCAGCAGGCACTTCAGGCAGCAACAGGAGAGGGTCCCAGGCAGCAGCAGGAGAGAGTCCCAGGCAGCAGCAGGAGAGGGTCCCAGGCAGCAGGCACTTCAGGCAGGTGCAGGAGAGGGTCCCAGGCAGCAGCAGGAGAGAGTCCCAGGCAGCAGCAGGAGAGGGTCCCAGGCAGCAGCAGGAGAGAGTCCCAGGCAGCAGCAGGAGAGAGTCCCAGGCAGCAGGCTCTGTGAGCAGTGGAAGTGTTGGGCTCACTCCCACAGATTTATAGCCCCATGGGCTCGCTTGTGAGGTGCAAAGCTGCAATTATTGGTTGTCCAGGTCTGCCTCATTCAAACCCATCCAATGGCTGGCTCTGCGGTGGTGGAGCACGCCTTCCGTGATTTTCAAACCTGCATCATGCCACCACAATCGTCGCTCTCATTGGCTGTATGCTATGCCCCATGGCGGTGATGCCCCGCAGGGGCCTGGGGTGCGCTACCGCGATGGTGCATCTTTCAAACCCATCCAATAACTGGCTCCGCGGTGGCGGAGGACGCCTTCCGCGATTTTCAAACCTGCATCATGCCACCGCAATCGTTGCTCCCATTGGCTGTAGGCTATGCCCCATGGCGGTGATGCACCGCCGTGGACAGGCGGTAGCAACCGCCATATGTGTGGCGCAGCCTGCCCACCGCCAGCAAGCCATGCCAATAGCTACCGCACTTGTGGACGGGGGTGGTGCTGGCCTCACACCGCCGTGGACAGGCACCAGCACCACCCTCGTCCACAAGTGCGGTAGCTATTGGCATGGCTTGCTGGTGGTGGGCAGGCTTCGCCACACATATGGCGATTGCTACCGCCTGTCCCCGGTGGTGTGAGACCAGCACCACCCCTACACAAGAGCGGTAGCTATTGGCATGGCTTGCTGGCAGTGGGCAGGCTGCACCACACATATGGCAGTTGCTACTGCCTGTCCACTGCGGTGAGGCCAGCACCACCCTCTACACAAGAGCGGTAGCTATTGGCATGGTTTGCTGGCGGTGGGCAGGCTGCGCCACACATATGGCGGTTGCTACCGCCTGTCCACGGCGGTGTGAGGCCAGCACCACCCCGTCCACAAGAGCAGTAGCTATTGGCATGGCTTGCTGGCGGTTGGCAGGCTGCGCGACACATATGGCGGTTGCTACCGCCTGTCCACGGCGGTGTGAGGCCAGCACCACCCCGTTCACAAGAGCGGTAGCTATTGGCATGGCTTGCTGGCGGTGGGCAGGCTGTGCAACACAGATGGCGGTTGCTACCGCCTGTCCACGGTGGTGTGAGGCCAACACCACCCCCGCCCACAAGAGCGGTAGCTATTGGCATGGCTTGCTGGCAGTGGGCAGGCTGCGCCACAGTTATGGCGGTTGCTACAGCCATATGTGTGGCGCAGCCTGCCCACCGCCAGCAACCCATGCCAATAGCTACCGCACTTGTGGACGGGGGTGGTGCTGGCCTCACACCGCCGTGGACAGGCGGTAGTTTCCGTAAATTAGGTCACATGCAATGGGAATTTGAACCGTGAACTCAGCATCAGTACCCAGCAGCTACAGGTTTAATGGCACATCATTGAACACACAATTGCATCTCTTGGTATCAGGCACAGGTGGTTGCATGGTATGTGTGATGCACATTGCTCTGTGTTCCTGCATTGTCACTGATGCATTTGATGGTTAATGATTGATGACAGTGTTAAGCTTGTCTCAATTATGTGTAACCAAGCACTGTGCTGTGGGTCTGTGCTGACCTTAGCAAGACATGTCTCACTGTATGGTGTCGTTCCATACTTGTGCTGTCATATAAGCCCATGAACACAAGTTTAACATCTACTGTGATCATTGTGCTCTTGATGTGCGCCAGCTTCACATGATGCATTGAGGTGTGACAGGTAAAGCAGATGTGTGTGAGGCATTCATGGTCATCTCACACACTTTTGTGGATGTTACTGGATGAGTCATGCACATGTTGAATGTCCAGTACAGGAACTGTGCTTTTGTACATTGATATTCTGTTATGTCTGTGGGACATGTTTTAGGTAAATGGATTGGTGTGTCCACAATTTATACACATGTAACCTTGTGTGTCACGCATCTCACATGGAATTTATAATGTTTTGCGTAACATGATCCACGGAATGTGCTGGGTCAACTTCTTGATGGTTGTCATTGACATGTGTCCATGTACATCACACCTAGGAGGAGGCCAAATCTCATACGCCACCTGACAGTGCTGGGGGACTTGGAGAATGTTGCGATAATTCGGAAATTCCGCCTCGACAGGGCGAACGCCAAGACCCTTTGTGACCAGTTGGAGCCCCACCTGCAGCCTCGTTGCCACTACCCAACTGCCTTCATACCCACATACAAGGTGATGGCAGGCTTCCACTTTTTGCTACTGGTTCCTTCCAGGAGACCGTGGCCACCGCTGCAGGGATGTCGCAGCCCATGTTCAGCATGGTGCTGAGGGATGTTCTTGCAGCCATGATGTTATATAAAAATCAATACATACATTTCCTCAGGGGAGCTGAATTTCCAGGAGTGAAGGGTGACTTCTATGCCCTTGGGCACATACCACATGTAGTAGGTGCCATCGATTGTACCCATGTAGGTTTGGTGGCGCCACAGGCCAATGAGCATATTTTTAGGAATCGGAAACATTATCATTATATAAATGTGCAGGTGGTGTGCCTTGCGGACATGACAATTTCGCAGGTGTGTGCAAAATTCCCCGGCTCTGCCCATGATTCCTACGTCATGAGGAACAGCATGGTGCCCCGTATGATGTCTAACCTGCATCCCGATCGTGCTTGCATTGTGGGTAAGTATGACCTGTGATATGGCGTGATGTGTGTTTGTGACCTGCTGCACTCAGCCTGTGCAACATTGCAATGTGTGTTCTTATTTCCTATGTGGCTCAGCATATCCCAGTCGACCCTGGCTGCGGAGTCCAGTGCGAAATCCCAGGACCTCGACTGACGTCAGGTACAATGAGGCACATGGCAGGACCCGACGTATCATTGAGCGGACTTTTGGGCTACTCAAGTCAAGATTCCGCTGCCTTGACTGGACTGGAGGAGCACTGGCATACTCGCCTGGGAAGGTCTGCAAGGTCGTTGTGGCATGCTGTATGCTGCACAATTTGGCCATTCACAAGAGGATTCCCCTGCTCCTGGATAATGGAGAGGAACCAAGGCCCGCACCTGCCCAAGGACCTGAGTCCAGTGATGAGGACAGTGGAGAGGAGGAAGAAGATGACATTTGTCAACAGCTCATCAACCGCTACTTCACTTGAAGGTGTGTACAGATGTTCAACTTGTACATTATCTGTGGTGTTGGTTGTTGTTGTGCAGGGCTATCTGCGGATGGTAAAGACAGGCACACGTTCAGTCACCTGTGTGTGGTACATGTGACATTGAGGTTCCATATAGGGACATATGGTGGACTCTATTTGTTCACACCTGCAGCCCATTGTCTTGTATGCCAGTAGTCTCTTGCGTATGTTTTGTGTAGTGTTCTGTCTGTGATGCCACAATGACACCAGTGACTGTTGTTCTGTTGTGTCTCCCTAGATGCTTCAAAAGAATCCTGCCCTACATACTGTACATATTTTGGACACATCATGGACATTGTCAACACTGTAAATATTGCACTAAAAACAATACTGCACAAAATCTGGTGCGTCAGGTATTTTATTTGGAAAGTGGACATGTGATTTGTGCGGGAATATTTACATGAAGGTGGGGAATGAGCAGTGAGTTGACAGTCATGGTCGATGAGATGCAAGAGTAGACACCACATGGATGTGGTGACCCAGTCCAACAGACAAGTGCCATTGCCAAGGAAATGTGGGGAAAGACAGTCCAAACAGTCAATGCACTGGGGGAGAGGGTTGCTATCAGGGCTGGCTCTGAGACTGGCGTGTGGCAGGTGCTTTGCCTCCGGAGACTCCCAGGCTCTTCTTTGGATGCCCCCATGATCTTTTTGGCGGTGGGGGGCCTGCTGACTGGCCAGAGGTGTCAGGGGACTCGCCCCTCTCTGTTGGCGCAGGGGAGGATGGTGCACTGTCATCCTGCGGCACAACAGGAGGGGGCAGAGGTGTTGGTTGGGACACAGGCCTGTCCCTCTGCAACGCCACTTGCTGGGCCATGAGGTCCACCATTTTTTTTTTGATATTTGATATTTGTGGGTATTTATAAAGCGCGGACATTCGCTCCGGAGGGAGCATCTTGGCGCTGAGCTTGCGTGCAGTAAATGAATGGAAGATGATACGCGGTGAAAAAACTGGGAACTAGATGACTGCCAATACAGAGGTGTCAGGTTGTTGGTACACCCATGTCATGAGGAGTTTTCTAAAAAGGCTCTCCTTTTCAATTAGTCTAAGGTTGACTGGTAAGTTGTTCCATGCCCTAGCTGCCAGAACAGTAAAAGTTTTCCCACCCTTGGTTTTGTACTTAAATCTAGGAATCGTGATGAGATTTGACCTATACGTCTGTCGATGGACCTCATCAGCAGGATGAGCCACTTAAAGGTTTGACCGACCGGCCACTTTGTCCCTGGACCTGTTCATATGCACCGATGACTCGGGTGAAGTGGTCCAGGGATGGTGTGCCAACCTCCTGATGTCTGGGGGGACCCTGGCCCTCCCACCTGCCCTGCTGCCACGGACCTGTTGCCTCACCACGGTGGGTCCTCGCACACTCTCCCTGCCCTCCACAGTTGGTGGTGTGTTCTGGTCATCCCCTTGGACAGGGAGGGTGCTGGTGGTGGTGGTGGTATCCGAGGTGGCAGCGGTGGAGGCACAGGCCGTGACTGCAGGGGTCTGCTGTGCAGATGTTGTTGCAGCAGACGTGGTAGTGGGGAGGATGGGGTCTGGGCCCGGTTGGGCCTTGGCACACCAGATGGGCCGGCCTGGAGCTCATCGTCCAAACTGTCCTGGGAGTCTACATCTGAGAGTCCATGTACCGGGGGTGGAGACTGGCTCTGCTGGTTGATGTTGTCCGCAGCAGCAAGATCTTCATCACCTGTGGATTATATGGAAAATGGTCAGTGTTGGGCGATGTGCAGGGATTGTGTTAGCTGCATGTCATCTGCTGTCTGTACACTACACAATTGAGAAAACATTTGTATTCTTGTTACAGGCAATACTGGCTGTTATTACATGGTTCATGCCAACATCATGAACTCATACATGTCCTGTGTAAATGCATTGCATGCAATTGGTGCCTTGTGTAGTGTTGCAGGTCTCCCAGACATAAACAGCTACAGCTGTGAGAAAGGCTACCTACCTGTTAGGTGAGGGTGGAAAGTGCAATGGCTGACACATGCTCCAGGGTGCGGGAGGCCTCCATGCTGCTGGAGTGTGAGACAGGGAGCATGCTGGCAGTAGTGATACTGTCTTCCCACCCCCAAGCAGTCCTCCAATACAAGATGGCTACCTACCTGGTAGGTGATGGTGAACAGTGCAATGGCTGACACATGCCCATGGGTGGGGGTGGCCTCTATGATGCTGGGGTGTGTGACAGGGGGCATGCTGGTAGTAGTAATGCAGGCCTCCCACCCCCAAACAGTCCTCCATTACAAGATGGCTACCTACCTGGTAGGTGATGGTGAACAGTGCAATGGCTGACACATGCTCCTGGGTGGGGGGGGGCCTCCATGATGCTGGGTTGTGTCACAGGGGGCATGCTGGGAGTATTAATACAGTCCTCCCACCCCCAAACAGTCCTACAATACAAGATGGCTACCTAACTGTGAGTCTGTGTGATAAACAGTGCAATGGCTGACACATGCTCCAGGGTGGGGAGGCCTCCATGCTGCTGGAGTGTGTGATAGTGGGCACGCTGGTAGTAGTAATACAGGCCTCCCACCCCCAAACATTCCTCCATTACAAGATGGCTACCTACCTGGTAGGTGATGGTGAACACTGCAATGGCTGACACATGCTCCTGGGTGGGGGGGGGCCTCCATGATGCTGGGTTGTGTGATGGGGCATGCTGGGAGTAGTTATACAGTCCTCCCACCCCCAAACAGTCCTCCAATACAAGATGGCTACCTACCTGGTAGGTGATGGTGAACTGTGCAATGGCTGGCACATGCTCCAGGGTGGGGGGGGCTCCATGCTGCTGGGGTGTGTGACAGGGGGCATGCTGGTAGTAGTAATACAGGCCTCCCACCCCCAAACAGTCCTCCATTACAAGATGGGTACCTACCTGGTAGGTGATGGTGAACAGTGCAATGGCTGACACATGCTCCTGGGTGGGGGGGCGTCCATGATGCTGGGTTGTGTCACAGGGGGCTTGCTGGGAGTAGTTATACAGTCCTCCCACCCCCAAACAGTCCTCCAATACAAGATGGCTACCTACCTGGTAGGTGATGGTGAACAGTGCAATGGCTGACACATGCTCCAGGGTGGGGAGGCCTCCATGCTGCTGGAGTGTGCGACAGGGGGCATGCTGGTAGTAGTAATACAGGCCTCCCACCCCCAACCAGTCCTCCATTACAAGATGGCTACCTACCTGGTAGGTGATGGTGAACAGTGCAATGGCTGACACATGCTCCAGGGTGGGGAGGCCTCCATGCTGCTGGAGTGTGGGACAGGGGGCATACTGGGAGTGGTAGTGCAGGCCTCACTCCTCCAAACAGGCCTCACAGTGCACTGGTGTTTGGGTTATGAAAAGAAGTACTTATCAGTGTTTTGTTTGGCATTTGTTTGTACTTACCAGCCTCCGTTCCCCCGGCTACTCCTGTGAGACTCTAAGGATGCAGTATGGCAAGCACCTTCTCCTCCCATGGTGTGAATGTTTTCTGTGGGATGGGAGGGCCACTGCCAGTCACGTTCGCCAGCTCCCAGTTCTTGCTCCTCTTCTCCTTGACAACCCTCTTCAGATCATGCCACCGCTTCATGATCTCCTTCTTGGTTCCTACTGCATTGACCCTTTGGACTATCCTTTCCACATTTGTGTCCTTGTGGCTAATGGTGTCTGTTGGATCAGGCTACCAAATAGTTGTGGTTCCACTCTCACTATCTCATTGACCATGACTGTCAACTCACCCTCTTTGAATTTTGGCATTTTCGGTGCTGCCATGGTGGTTGGTGTTTGCAGTGCTTGTGGATGCAGGGTGAGGATTGTGGGTGTGGTGTTGAGGTGTGAGATGTGTTGTGTGCTGGGGAGTTTTTGGTGATGGTGGTGGTGATATGTGTGTGCTGTGTTATTTTGCCTCTCCTCTCAGATCTGGTGTATGCCCTTCTCTTCTGGAGTCTTGCAAGGAATTGTGGTCGGTGAAGGACCTGTATTTATACTCAGCTGTGTGGGTGTGTCCAATTGGGCCTTTGCTGTGAGGTGTATTGTGGGTGTTGTCCTGGGAGGTTTTTTTTATTTAATTTTTTTTTTACATTGTTATGTGTTTTGTTTATTTGTGGGACATGGCTTTGATTTGTGCTCAGTTAGGCATCGTTGCGGTGTTTTTGCTTCGTCCGCCATGTTTTTCATGTACCATCCGCGGCGGTGGCAATGCTGCAGCTCTTCCGCTGTCTCTCCCATTCACTGCAGTATGCGACCGCGGCGGTCGGAAACAGCGGTTCGTACCGCGGGACCATCAGGGAAATCCTAATTTCTCGTGTGGTGTCTCTGCTATGCTTGCAGCGGGGTGTTGCATTTCCGCTGCTTTTCCGACCGCAGCGGTCGGTTTTTAGACGTCACCGCACACGTCGGACGGTTTTTGTTAGCCCGCTACCGCCGCGGTCGGTCTTTTTGGGCGGTTGATCCTAATTTGACCGCCGGTTTATCCACGGTCCCGGCGGGCGGTTGTTTTCCACCTCCATGGCGGTCGGGGTGATTTTCCGCACGCTATCCTAATGAGCTCCCTAGTCTCTATATTCCTTCTTTTTCAAGTTTAGTTTGTAATAATATTATCGGGGAGGTTACAGAGTGCTCATTTTCACTAAAATAGTGTTGCGTGGTTTTGTTGAGGGGACGGGGAATCAGCACTCAGCGTATTTCGGTGTCAGCCCTCCTGCCGGTGTGGGTCCCTCAGCAGTACTTACAAAGCTGCATCCGAGATCAGCTTAGGATCTGCCACGTGGTGCCGTAGCTCTGGGCCCTGCCGTTATATAGCTTGCCTCGGTGGTGCTCCTGCTTCCTAACTAGTTTGCACAGTCTGAGGGCGTTCCATGGTGTTTTGCGGCAATATGGTCGGACCGATCGTTCCGCAAGCTGCTCGTGGCCGCCACACTGTTCCGTTGGTCCTCTGTGCCTCACTCAGACCCAGGGCTTTAAGTGGGGGGGGTCTGTGGGGGTCTGAGCACCCCCAGTTTTTTGGGGGGCCTCGAAAGGGGTCTCTTGGGGCTCTATTTTCGGGCCTCAAAGTTCAATGGTAGGGTGACCAGACGTCCCGGTTTTTGTTGGTATTTCGCTTGAGCATGCGCATGCACTGCTTGAGCAAATCAAGCTAATGGCATCCCCACACCAGCTCGATTAGAGGCACAACTAGAGTGCCCACAACTCCTTGGTAGTGTGCTTTTATCGCACCATTGTGTCGATCAATGGTAACTCAAGTGGGATCATTTAGCAGCTTAAACCACTTCGTGTGAGAAACTGCCTACATTTTGATATCTCTTCTTTACTTTTGATCATGGGAAACTTGCTTGTAAAAGTCCAGTTAAACAAAAGTTAGACGTGGAATAATACAAAAGTGTTTGCACAGAAGGAAATTTTATGTGACCGCATCATGACGAGGATGTGACAGCCCTATTTTGCAATTGTGAGAACAGAAGGCTGATTTAGTACGCTGCGATGCTGGCCTGTAGCATCGCCCAGTTGTTTGGAACACCACAAGCCTCTTGGCATGTTTACCGCCAGTGTTAAAGCCACAGACAGGACTATTCAATGTCCTGGCAACAAGCACCCACTGGTATACCCACGGGGCGACGAAGGGGAGGAGGGAGCATTTGCACTGTTGAACAAAATGCCTGTGGGCACAGTAGTAGTGGAGATGCATGGGCTCTAAGAAGGGGTGAAAAAACGACAAAGAATCATTAACATGCAAATGATCTTTTAAAAACCTGTGAAGTACTCGGGTGAGGCTGTGTGTGTGCCCGGGAAGCTGTCTCAACCTGGGCTGCCACACAGAGGGGGCGGGGGGCTCTGAGGAGTCCTAGAGCTGACGGCTTGTCAGAGCAGGGGGTACTGCTACACTAGTTATCTTTATTTAGACCACCCTACCCTATCCAACATTTTCCCTACTGTTGCACTCTCTGGAGTGGGAATAGTAATTTTATGCCCTACGCTATCCAACAATTTCCTTACTGTTGTTTTTTTGGGAGTTTGAATAGTAGGTTTATTCCCTCCGCTATTAATTTTTTTGTCTTATTTTAGCTAATGTAGTATATATGGAATTTATTTTAAAAATATTCAAAGTAAATGTCATTTTTTAGACCTTAATACACATAGGGCCAGATGTAGGAGCCCTAATACCGGTCGGAAACGGCCGATTTCAGCCGTTTCCGACCGGTATTAGGGTTTTCTAATGTAGGAGCATGCTTTACAGAATCGGTATTTTACCGAATCTGTATTTACAGATTCGGTAAAATTACCGAATTGGTAAATACAGACTCGGTAAAAATACCGATTCTGTAAAAGCACATGTAGGTTGCACATCTTTGAGTGCCGCAGGCCTTTCAGATTCGGTATTTTACCACCCAATCCAATTGGGTGGTAAAATACCAAATCCAGATGTGCATGCACATGTGTGCATGCACACCTAGCCATGTGACAGACAGACATGCCCTTAGGGCATGTCTGTGTGCCACATGGCTCACATGCCCGTCTTTGGGGTGCTAGAGGGTGTCAAAGTGACACCCCCTGCACCCTTGCTAAAATCGGAATTTACCGATTCTGTAATTACAGAATCGGTATTTCCCATTGATTCCTATGGGCTTCAAAGCCCATAGGAATCAATGGGCAATACCGATTCGGTATTTACAGAATCGGTAAATACCGAATCTTAACGATTCGGTATTTACAGATTCTGAAATACCTACATCTCCCCCCTTCATATTTACCACTTCTTAAATACCGAATTGGTAAAATTCGGTATTTAAGAAGTGGCAAATAAGAATTACCTACATCGGGCCCATAATTATTACATTTTTATTTATGTTATTATTTCATGTGTATAGATGTATTTGTGATTTATAATATTTTTAAATAATTTGTAAGATATTAAAATAATTATCAAAACTGACTATTAAGTATGGGAAACAACCTTTACAACGCAACTTTTACAACGCACTACCATTACAACAAAACTTTTACAACGCAACATCCATTACATCGCATGCCATTACAACGCAACCATTACAATGCACGACACTACAACGCATGTCATTACAACGCATACCATTACAACGCATAACATTACAACGCATAGTACCCTTACACTATCCAACACTTACCCTACTGTTACACCCCCTGGAGTTATATTAGTAATTTTTACCCCTACACTATCCAACACTTACCCTACTGTTGCACCCCCCTGGAGTTAGAATAGTAATTTTTACCCCTACACTATCCAACACTTACCCTACTGTTGCACCCCCCTGGAGTTAGAATAGTAATTTTACTCATACACTATCCAATACTTACCATACATGCAATGTAATGTTATGCGTTGTAATGGTATACGTTGTAACAGTAGTATGCGTTGTAATGGAATGCGATGTCGATATTTTTGTCATTGATATTGTTGCTCCGATATTTTTGTAGGTCAATTTTTTGACCTTAGATATTTTGTCAGTGATTCAGATTGAAGGTTACCCTCACATGCTGGTGGTTACGGGGAGCATTTGTTGCAATTACCCAACAGCGAGTCTGTTACACCTCTTGTAATGGGAGTATCCTCCTCAGTGTTGATAAACCAAGGTGATACAACTATCCTAGAGGAGGGTACTCTGGGGATAACAGGGTCATCAGATCTACGGTGTAGTGAAACGACCGAAACCCAATCAACCTCACGTAGATTAGCATTTATGTCATGGAACATAGCTGCTTTAAGGTCCAAGGGTGCCTCCCCTGATTGGCATACTTTTATAGAACAGTATGATATCTGCACATTTCAGGAAACATGACTTGTAGAACCCCTATATCATCCAGGGTATCTAAACTATCAATCAATCAATCAATCAAAGCTTTATTACGACAATTAAGTCTTAAAGCACATACATATAATAGCTTTAAAAATGCAGATACTTTAAGAACCATAAATTACAGAAAATTAAAATATACAGTGTGTATTTACAAAGTAGAAAAGAGACATAAAAACCATTTACTTAAAAAGGTATTAAACAATGTCTAATCATAATACAATATAATTGATAGGGACTATTATTGTGAGCAAGTATTATTCAGCTTTGGAATGCACCAACGTGGTGCATACGTATGCTCTATGACCAGCTTAGAAATTTGGCCATTGCTATAGCAATATATGGTGCGGAGTCAGAGCAGAGTACTCTCATTGCCACAGTACAGTTTCTAAGGCCCAATGATTTACTTATCGGTCTTAGCCATGCACGCCGAGGAGTAATGTATGCAGGGCAAGCTAAAAGAACATGGGCAACTGTTTCAATTTGATCTGGGCAGTAAAGGCATTTATCACACTCTGCTTTACCCCACTTTGCAGTGAAGGATCTAGTTGGCAAAGTGCCTACCCTTAACTGAAAGTATAATTTCCGGTCTAAGGGTTTTGTGATAATATCCCAATATTGCTCAAAACGAGGGGAAGATTTAAATTCCATAAATTTGCCCGTTAATGATGAGGAGGATTGTCTGCGGTATGTATTGCAGAACACCATTTCCCAATATTTTTCCTTTAATACCTCTTTGGAGGGAAGGGACGCATTAGCAGGATCTGCCCATAATACACTCATGCCCATCATTTCGAGGAGGGACTTGATTTCCCGAAACCATTTGATTCTGTATTGGCTATCTGTCAGAATTACATCCATAATGCCTGACGCATAATGTTTTAGTTCCTTTGTGGTCCATAGCCTCCGCCAATATACAAGTGGGCGAAGTCTAGCCAGGTCCACTACGGATTTCCTACCAAGATCATACAACAAGGGGGGTACTTTGTGGGACGCCTATAATTTTCCTTAAAAACTTTGTTTCTACAACAGAGATTGACCTGAGATTTTCAAAGACCCACAACTCGACCCCATACATTGTGGAACTCAAAATTTTTGATTCTTAAATTTGTATGACCGGACTTATAGGTTTAGTGTATGACAACCTATGGTAGGTGTAAACAGCCCCTGCATTTTGACTGAATTTTAAAACAGACATATCCAATTGGCCCTTCAATCCAATATCTTTTTGTATAGTTATGCCCAAATATACAAAAGACTTGACCTGTTCCAGGGGGACGTTATTCATGGTTATGCCACCCCTAAATGATCTATGCTGATTAAACTACATGCATTTCGTTTTGTTATTATTAAGTTCCAGGCCCCGTGAAGTGCAGAAGTCGTTAAAGCACTTCAGGGCGCGTTGGAGGCCACTGGGGGTTTTATATAAGATGAGTGTATCGTCTGCAAACAATAAGATGGGTGTGCGGATACCGGCCACCACTGGGACATCTGAAGCTACGTGCATAACGGAGTCCCCTATGCCATTAATGTAAAGGGAAAATAGTGTTGGCGCTAGCACGCATCCTTGGCGGACTCCTCTGCCCACAGGGAACGGATCTATGACACTGCCCTGATCACCCCATCTTATATGAGCAAAGTTGTCCTCATGTAAACGTATAATTAATGTTAGTAGATCTGCTGCCATCCCCAACTCAGATAACACAGACCATCTAAACTATCATATCCCAACCACCTACAATGGTAAGGGCTACCTATCGGGGGGATTAACAATCTGGGTTCGCCAGGACATTAGCCATAAGATTCAGGAGCACCCAACTCAGAATAATGACGTTCTTGCTATTCGGTTGAAGATGGGTCCGTACGGGAACATCGATGTTTCTAAAGTATGCTTGTGGGGGCTTAGTGGAGGGCGGAAGTCGGAAACTTTAACGGCCCTTGATTAACCGACCCATCCCCCTGCTCCGTTCCTGGCAAAGGTCATCGAGAAGGCCGTCAACAAACAACTGACCAGATTCATCAAGGAGAACAGCATCCTGGACCCGTCCCAGTCCGGGTTCCGCAGCAACCACTGCACCGAAACTGCCCTCATCTCCACCACCGACGACATCAGGACCCTGCTAGACAACGGAGAAACCGCGGCCCTCATCCTCCTGGACCTGTCAGCCGCCTTCGACATGGTCTGCCACCGCACACTACGAACACGCCTCCACGACGCCAGGATCCAAGAGAAGGCCATGGACTGGATCACCTCCTTCCTCTCCGGCAGAACACAGAGCGTTAGCCTCCCCCTTCCGCTCCGAAGCCACCGAGATCATCTGCGGCATACCCCAGGTCTCATCCCTCAGCCCAACGCTTTTCAACATCTACATGACAACACTTGTCACGGATAACAGCTTCCTCGGAATCAGGGTGATGCTCAAAAGGGGTCCATCTCCTGATGTCCCCACACTCTGACTATAATAACTACAGAGCATAAAGGCAATCAAGCAAGGGATAGGGTTAGGGTAGGGACAGCAGTGGAAAGGGACAACCTGTAATAAAACAAACACAGAATTAATACAATACCTCTCTCTGTCTGGCTACTCTCATATAATTCTCACTAGAGTCAGAAACATACCATAAACAAGGATCCCAGAGGTGAACCCCATTTCTCTTTTGGATAAGATACTTCTCTTTCCCTAAGAAGGTATTCACATCTATAATACAAAACACAGGTTACACTTCAGTTAACATCCCTGAGCTGTGAATGCACTCTCCTGTTGTTTCATGCATACCATCTGTCACACACCCTTTATCCCAAAAGGAAACCCAACTCCAGCACCAGGAACAAACTCTTGAAGGGCAACAATAATCCAAGAGTCAGAGTTTAATGTTTTCCTGTATGCTCCAAAGAATAACAGACGGAAATTATATATTCGGGGCTCCAAGAAACCAGTTCAGAAATCAGCAATATAGTTTTTGTAAGTCTATAATGAATCCCCAATGCAAAACAACAAACCTCAGAACAGGCAAGAACTCCAGCCGAATTAGAGAGCTTACCAGCTTTTTGAAGCATGCGCTGGTCATCCAAAAGGAGTAGAAGACAGAATCCTGGCTGTACTACCGCAGCCACGGAAAGCACAGAGAACAGTACCTCGGAGAGGCCTCACGAACAAGCCTTACTTCATAGAGCCGCCAGCAGGACGGAATCCAATAGAAGCAATTAAACGCTCAGCCGAGTGAAATGGATCCAAACGATCTGGGGGAGGAGCCCGATAGCCCCAACCAGGAAATGCTCCCCTGGCGTTCTTGCTCAGCCGAGCCCTAAGCCGAGTCCCTGCTCACCAGGTAGAGCACAGGCAGCCTCACAATCCTTAGTCTTGTTGGTACGGAAGAACACCCACAGGAATCCAAGTAGGGAGGGCACACGAACAGGAGGCTTCAGAGCGGCCGCTCTGAAGCAAACAAGAACTCCTAACAGTCAGAATCATGTACGACGCTCCTAGCGCCGAACGTGATTAAATCATCCAGATCCTCCCAGAAGGCCTTCTGGAAGTTGCAGTTCAGTAGTTCAATCCCAGTCTGCAATGTAGGCGCAATTGCTTCAGCCCCTGACAGTACGCCCTCCTCCCAAGCGCCTCCTAGCACCAGGATTACCTGGATTACGGGCATAGAACAAATGAACAGCACGTGGGGCATGCACATCAGAACTCGGCTCCCAGGAATCATCCTCCGGCAGATACCCCTTCCAGGAAACCAAGAACCACAGGCGACCCTGCCGGTATCTGGAATCCAGGATAAGCCGCACCTCATATTCCAGCTGACCGTCCCTCATCACCGGCGGAGCAGCTTTTTTACGGGCACTCAGAGCAGGCTTCAACAGACTACAATGAAACACGACATGTATTCTCAGAGAGGCGGGCAACTTCAGTTTGTATGCCACTGGATTGATTCTGCGAAGAATGGTATAAGGGCCGATGAACCGAGGATAAAAAATGCTACGATATTTGAAGCAAATATTTTTAGTCGAAAGCCAGACCCTGTCACCCACTTGATATGATGGTCCTTCCTGGCGATGTCTGTCCACCCATCTCTTGTAGGAAAGTTTGGCGTGATCCAGATGAGTTCAAATTCGTTGATGGATCTTTAGAAGTGCCTTTACCTGGGCCAATACAGTAGGATGGTTTTGCACTTCTCTAGGAACCACCAAAGGCAAGGTATTAGCATGAAAACCATTGTTAGCTCGAAAAGGGGTTTCACCAATCGAGCTGTGCCATGCATTGTTGTATGATAGTTCAGCCAACCACAAGAGAGACACCCAGGATGTTGACGCTTCTTCAGAGTAACAACCCAAGTATTTCATTAGTGTCTGATTTAACCGCTCCGTTTGACCATCTGTTTGCGGATGGAAACTGGTCGATAAGGCATCTTCCATGTGAAGAGCTTTGCACCACATGCACCAGAATCGTGCTATGAACTGGGGACCTCTGTCCGAAATAATGACTTTGGGCAAGCCATGTAAACGAACCACATGAGTTAACAATAGTTGAACAGTCTGGTTAGCCGTAGGTAGATTTTTACAAAGAATAAAATGATACATTTTAGTTAGACTGTCCACAACGACCAGGATAGTGTTGTATCCTTGATCCATTGGCAGGCCAAGTACAAAGTCCAAACTGATGGTTTGCCATGGGTGAGAAGGCGTAGGTAGTGGCATAAGTTTCCCCTTGCTCTTGCTCTGTTCCCCCTTAGCGCGGGCACAGATCTCACACTGTTTCACCGATATTTCCACATCCTTGGACATCCCTTCCCATCGGAACTGCCTCTGCACCAGGTGTAGGGTTATCTTATTTTCAGGATGATCAGCCAGAACCGCATCATGGCACCAGTTGAAGGCCTTCAAACGGAGAGTGTGAACAGGTAAGTACTGTTTGTTCTTGTACATAGGGACCCCAGTTTTTGAGGGAGCAGTCAACGTCAGATGTGGCCCACTCTTGCCACTGTGCTGGAGAATGGTTGCCAAGAACTTGTGCCAAAAATTGATCCATGGTAACAGTGCTTGCTATTTTGTCAGGGTTTATAATGGCCTCTTGTTTTTCCTGCCAAGGAACAACATCCTCACCTTGTCGGGACAAAGAGTCTGCCTTTTTGCTGTCGGCTCCTGGACGAAAAGTAATCAAAAAATCATACTCTGCAAAAAACTGCATCCACCGCATCTGCCTTTGTGACAGATGACGTGCGATATTCATAAATTGGAGGTTTCGGTAGTCTGAATAAACCGTTATGGGTTGTTGGGCCCCCAAATGTAGTGCATCCACTCCTGGGATGCCTTTTTAATGGCCAAGAGTTCCTTTGCTGCCACAGTGCAGTTGCTTTCCGACGAGTTCAGTTTTTTAGAGAGAAAGGCCAACGGATGTAATTGTCCGGTTATCTTGTCTCTCTGGAATAACACCGCCCCAATAGCCACATCTGAGGCATCTGCTTCCACTATGAATGGTACCTCTGGTTGAGGATGTCTCGAGATGGGAGCAGTACAAAATGCCTTTTTGAGCCTTACAAAGGACTCCATGGCTTCGAGTGTCCAGAGGAAGGGTGTTCCCTTCCTCAACAATCTGGTTACTGGAGAGGCCAACTGCGATAAGTGCAAGATAAATCGCCTGTAATAGTTTGAAAACCCCCAAAACATTGTACATCTTTCACACTCTTGGGAACAGGCCAATCCTGAACCGCCTCCACTTTTCTCTCAGACATCCTGAAACCTTGTGGGTTTAATATGACCCCCAAGAATTCTACCTCCGTAACGCTAAACTCGCACTTGCTGAGTTTGCAATACAAGCTGTTGTCTAGCAGTCTTTTAAGGATCAAGATAACATGACTCACGTGTTGGATCGGCGAGACGGAATAGACCAGGATGTCATAAATATATACGATGACAAAGTGGTCTTTGTAGTCTCACAGTACGTCATTGAGAAAGTACTGGAAAGCCGCCGGGGCGTTGCACAACCCGAACGGCATAACCAAGTACTCAAACAACCCATATCGAGTTTTGAACGCTGTCTTTCACTCATCGCCACTGCGGATCCTCATTAGATGATATGCCCTTCTCAGATCCAACCGAGTATAGACGGTGGCCTCCCTCACCTGGTCCAACAATACAGGGATGAGTGGAAGAGGGTATCGATTTCGCACAGTGTTTTTATTCAGTAGGCGATAATCGATACACGTTCTCAGCTCGCCATTGACTTTTGCCGTAAAAAAAAGAGGAGACGCTGCTCGAGAACGAGAAGGGCGTATGAAAACTATGGCCCTGAAATGATCCAGATATTCCCTCAGATGTTTGTTTTCGGGTTCGGAGAGCGCATACACTCTACACGAGGGAAGAGCTGCCCCCTCCACCTGATCAATACGACAGTCATAGTCGCGATGTGGGGGTAATACCTCTGCAATGGCTTCACTAAACACTGCTCGATATGCTTCATACTCGCAGGGCAACACCGTATCTTTCTCGGCTGCTGTAGCAACCTGGTATATCTGTGCTAGAGCTAATGTGTGAGAGTCATAATTTATTAAACAGTTAGATATACATTCTGAGGATTGGAAGCTAATTGTTTTCTGTTTCCAATCCATAGTGGGGTTATGTTGCCATAGCCACTGCATGCCCAAGATAACCTCGTATTGAGGTGCTTCGATAATGTTCAGGGTGATATCCTCAACATGCTCCTGTGGACCCCCCTGAAGAACCAGCTCAACCTCCTCGGTGTGTTCCGTAAACGGACCTGATTTTAAAGGGGTGCCATCTACTGCTAACACACTTTCTGGCCTGAGGCTGGGCACTCGTACTAACCCCAGGCGATGGACCAAACCACAGTCAATAAAATTGCCTGTGGCACCTGAGTCAATCATAGTCCACACCTGATGTTGATGTTGCCCAGATCTTAGGATCATGGACAACACTATTTGTGTCTCTGTAGTTTTCATGGTGGTGACCGCTAAAGACGGTATTTTCCATTCCTTTTCTATGGCATTGTCCCTCCTGTTTTCTGGTGGAGAGGAGCCCATTTCTCAGTATCCCCTACTGTGAGAGAAGCCACTTGTTTGCCTGAATAGTACGGGTTCCTTTTCTTAGGTTACATTGTGCAATCCCTCACATAGTGCCCCTTTTTTCCGCAATACATACAGAGACCTAGAGCACGACGGTTCTCTCTCTCTGTTTTGGATAACGGAGGTCTGAGAGCCCCTACTTCCATGGGCTCAGGATCTGACTCTTTGAAGAAAGAAGAGGAACGGTTTTCATGTTCCAATCCCATCTGGGTTCTCTAATTTTTTTTGCGATCCCCTCCTCTCTCTGCCAACCTAAGATCCAACCGTGGCGTGAGGTTGATCAAATCAGTACCGGTTGTAGGTTGGTGATCTATTTGGGCTAAAACGTCCTTCATTTCGTCCCTTAGCCCTTGGTAATATAAAGACATTCGTTTCCTTCTGGCCATGCTGTCTCGATCACTAGCCTGTTAAAAGAGGTCATATATGTCACCAGATCTTTCTTGCCCTGACGCAACTCAAGCAATTCTCTGTCTGCGCTCAATGTGGTGGCACGTCAATCAAACACTCTCTCAAACTCTCTCCTGAAAGCCACCCAATCTGTAAGTAGTGGATCATCGTTCTTAACTAGAAGAACCGCCCAATTGGCAGCATCCCCTGTAAGATATGAGATGGCAAAGGCTACTCTCGATAGATTAGTGGGAAATGAAGCAGGTTTACATGAGAAATGTAGGGTTATCTGTGTAAGAAATGTCTGGATTCTGTGTGTCGCCGGAATATCTTTCTGGGCTAGCCAATGGTATGGGTGGCAGAACCGTCACCTGTATCGGTGGGGTGACTGCAGAAAAGTTAAAAGGATTCCTGACTTGTCTATTCACCCTTTCTTTAAGTGCCTCTGTTTCCGCACGGGAAGTAGCCAATTCCTGTTGCACTAAAACCAGAACCTGCAATACATCATCTAATGTCGTC
Source organism: Lissotriton helveticus (assembly GCF_964261635.1). Lineage (NCBI taxonomy): Eukaryota > Metazoa > Chordata > Amphibia > Caudata > Salamandridae > Lissotriton > Lissotriton helveticus. Next base: position 1,450,213,830 of record NC_136057.1, read on the forward strand.
ATAGTTTTGAGAATCACTCTGACCGGGAGGAATATCTATTCGTGGGTAGTACGTGATTCTGTCACGGATAACAGCTTCCTCGGAATCAGGGTGATGCTCAAAAGGGGTCCACCTCCCAACGTCCCCACACTCTGACTATAATAACTACAGAGCATAAAGGCAATCAAGCGAGGGATGGGGTTAGGGTAAGGACAGCAGTGGAAAGGGACAACCTGTAATGAAACAAACACAGAATTAATACAACACCTCTCTCTGTCTGGCTACTCTAATATAATTCTCACTAGAGTCAGAAACATACCATAATCAGGGATCATCCCATAGGTGAACCTCTATTCTCTTTTGGATAAGATACTTCTCTTTCCTTAAGAAGGTATTCACATCTATAATACAAAACACAGGTTACACTTCAGTTAACATCCCTGAGCTGTGAATGCAATCTCCTGCTGTTTCATACATACCATCTGTCACACACCCTTTATCCCAAGAGGAAAACCAACTCCAGCACCAGGAACGAAGTCTTAAAGAGCAAGAATAATCCAAGAGTCAGAGTTCAATGTTTTCCTGTATGCTCCAAAGAATAACAGACGGAAATAATATATTCGGGGCTCCAAGAAACCAGTTCAGAAATCAGCGATACAGTTTTTGTAAGTCTAGAATGAATCCCCAATGCAAAACAACGAGCCTCAGAACTGGCAAGAGCTCCATCCGAATTAGAGAGCTTGCCAGCTTTTTGTAGCAGGCTCTGGTCATCCAAAAGGAGTAGAAGACAGAATCCTGGCTGTACTACCGCAGCCGCGGATAGCACAGAGAACAGTACCTCGGAGAGGCCTCACGAACAAGCCTTACTTCGTAGAGCCGCCAGCGGGACGGAATCCAACAGAAGCAATCAAACGCTCAGCTGAGCGAAATGGATCCAAACGATCCGGAGGAGCAGCCCGATAGCCCCAACCAGGAAATGCTCCCCCGGCATTCTTGCTCAGCCAAGCCAAAACGCGAGTCCCTGCTCACCAGGTAGAGCGCAGGCAGCCTCACAATCCTTAGTCTTGTCGGTACGGAAGAACCCCCACAGGAATTCAAGTAGGGAGGGCACACGAACAGGAGGCTTCAGAGCGGACGCTCTGAAGCAAACAAGAACTCCTAACAGTCAGAATCACGTACAACGCTCCTAACGCCGAACATGATTAAATCATCCAGATCCTCCCAGAAGGCCTTCTGGGAGTTGCAGTTCGGGAGTTCAATTCCCGTCTGCAATGTAGGCACAATTGCTTCAGCCCCTGACACCACTTGCCCACGTCGCCCGACTGCATTACCTCAACATCATCTCTTACGCCGATGACACCCAGCTGATCCTCTCCCTCACCAAAGACCGGCTCACTGCCAAAACAAACCTCCACGAAGGAATGAAGGCCGTCGCCGACTGTATGAGAAGCAGCCAACCGAAGCTGAACTCAGACAAGACGGAGGTCCTTGACTTCGGATCCACGCCCTTGGCCTGGTATGACTCCTGGTGGCCGACCGCACTAGGAGAAGCTCTAACGACCACCGACCACGCACGCAACCTAGGGGTCATCCTCGATTCGACCCTCTCCATGACGATGCAGGTCAAAGCCGTCTCTTCCTCCCGCTTCAACACCCTCCACATGCTCTGCAGGATCTACAAGTGGATCCCCACCGAGACAAGAAGGACGGTCACCCAGGCCCTCGTCAGCAGCAGACTAGACTACGGAAACGCCCTCTATGCAGGAGCCTCGGACAAACTCCTGAAACCGCTCCAATGCATCCAGAACGCCTCCGCACGCCTGATCCTCAACACCCCTCGCCGCAGCCATGTCACTAGCTCCCCGTCAACAAGAGAATAACCTTCAAGCTCCTCACCCACGCACACAAAGCATTCCACAACACCGGGCCAGCGTACGTCAACAGCCGACTCAGCTTCTACACCCCCATCCGCCAGCTCCACTCCACCAACCACGCCCTCGCCACTGTCCCCCGCATCCGAAGAGTGACCGGCGGCGGCAGATCATTCTCCCACCTCGCCGCCAAGACATGGAACACCCTCCCCATCCGCATACGGCAAACCAAAGACCTTCTGACCTTCAGAAGACTCCTCAAGACCTGCCTTTTCGAACAGTAGCAGCACTCCCCCACCCCTTAGCGCCTTGCGACCCTCACGGGTATGTGGTGCGCTTTACAAATGCCTTGATTGATTGATTGATTGATTGATGATCCTTTAGACAATTTCTCTTGGGATTCCCTAGTGTTAGTAGCAGGGGATATCAACTTGACTTTTGAGGCTCTTGATAGTGAGGAGCACGACCTTGCAAGTGGGGAAGAAGCACAGTGTAATATTCCAAGTCTTGAAATATCACCAGTAAAAAGATGGAGAGAAGTGGCTATCCAAATCAAAGCTATTTGCTTATTTATTTATTTATTTATTTAAACACTTATAAAGCGCAACGAAGGCCCATGGGCATCTCGGCGCTAGTATCTGCTAAATTCAGCCCTTCAGGAGGATGTGATTATTGGTCAAATAGCCACGTTTTAAGGTGCTTTCGAAAGGACCATAGAGAGGGGCTGCTCTTTATGAATAGTGGCAAAGTGTTCCAGAGCTTGGGTGCTGAAACAAGGAATCTTCTGTCGTCCCATGAAACCAGTTTGGTACGGGGTACTTCCAGCTGGAAACGATCAGAGGACCGCAGGGACCTGGTGGGCCGGTAGGGAACAAGTTGTTGAGTGAGAAAGGCTGGTCCCTGGTTGTGCAACGCCTTATAGACAATGCACAGAGCCTTAAACTTAGTTCTGTTCCTGATGGAAAGCCAGTGAAATTCTCTGATGGTTCCTGAGACTGATTGAAATTTGGGGATATCACCCAGCAGTCTGGCAGCAGCATTTTGAATGGTTTGCAGCTTGTTGAGGACTTTTTCTTGGGAGTTCAAGAATAGGGCATTACAGTAGTCCAAGGTGGACAAGACCAAGGACGTGATCAGGGTTTTACCAGCTGAGGCAGGAAGGAAAGGGAGGATTTTTTTTAATGATTCGTAGTTTATAGAAAGCGGAGGAGGCAATCTGATTTGCGTGAGGGAGAAAAGTGAGACGGTCGTCAAACATGACACCTAGGTTCCTCACTTTGCTGACGGGAATGGGGGGAGGGCCCATGGACTGTGGCCACCAGCGGGAGGACCATTCTGGGGTTAGGTTTCCAAAGATGACCACCTCGGACTTATCCGAGTTCAATTTAAGGCAATTGGAGGCCATCCAATTCCCTATGGCCTGCATGCCCAGGTTGAAATTATCGGCGATTTTTTGGCCGTCATTTCTGATGGCTAAGACCAACTGGGTGTCGTCAGCGTAGGATGTGAGGCTCATCCCATGAGCTCGAATGGTATTGGCAAGGTCCGACACGTATATATTAAAGAGTGTCGGACTCAGGGATGAGCCTTGGGGTACTCCGCACGGCAGGGACAGGGTGGTGGACTGAAAAGGTCCTATGGTGACCACCTGAGTCCTTTCGGCAAGAAAGGACGCCAGGAGAGTCCTAGCCTTGTGCCTAATCCCCAGGTCTTCGACACGGTCGATCAAAATTGCGTGATCGACCGTGTCGAACGCTGCTGACAGGTCCAGCAGTATCAAGACTGCTGTGCCACCCGCGTCGCGAATGATTCTGATGTCCTCTGTAGCCTTGATCAGGGCCGTCTCCGTCCCATGATGTTGGCGAAAACCAAACTGGGAATCATCCAGTAGATGGTGGGATTCTATAAAGGCTGACAGTTGGACATTTAGAGCCTTCTCGACCACTTTAGCCAAAATGGGCAGATTGGCAATAGGTCGGTAATTTTTGAGCTCGTGCCTATCTAGGTTTGGTTTTTTCAGCAGCGGCTTTAGTAGTGTCTTTTTTAGATCGGAGGGGTAAACTCCTGTGTTGATCAAAGTGTTACAGATAGTAGTAATGGCTGGGAGCAGCACTTCCGAAACTGGAAGTAATACTTTAAAAGGGCAGGGATCAAGGGCAGAGCCTGACTTGATGGATGACAATAAATCCCTGGCTTAGGAAAAGGTTTAAGGGCAGCAAATGGTAGAACAACTTCAGACCGGCAAGGGGCGAACACATTTAATAATGGTCATAATGCAAGCCACATTGATTATCTGTTAATTAATTTAAAATTATGGCAAGCTCTTGAGGATATTGTTGTGCGGGATTGCTTGGAGAGTGACCATAATCCATTACGTTCTGTATTTGAATTCAAGAACCTATGTGGACCAATACAACCTCATAACCTAATTATTACCCATGATCTGCAAACTACAAATGACATGCAGCAACTTAAATGGGCAATGATTTTAGAGAAACCAGACATCTTATCCAGCATTGCCATGGATACTGAGCATACGATGGCTGAAATGGAGGCTTTCCTCATTAATCCCAAATCTTCTGGGGCAATATTCATGCTCCATAATACGTTATTTGCCAAAGTACGCTCTTATTTTTTAAAACCCCATAGGGCTAAGAAGGCTCCTTTCAAGCCTCTGTATCATTGGTTTAATGAAGAATGCAAATCGGCACATAGACTCATTGGGGAACCTATCAGATCAGGAGGATTGTGTAGAGTATTGATTGCTAGGACAAAATATAGGAAGGCGCAGGAAAAGGCAAAAGAATTATGGGATGAAAATAGATGGCAAGACCTCCAACTAGCATGTGCCAGAAATAACCCCCAAAGCTTTTGGAATCTGGTTAAATGGGGCTGGGGTGGCCTTCCATTGCCGCTACAAAATGTTGTAGCTCTGGACTCATGGGTTAAGCACTTTGCATCACAATACGCTAGAGACGATGAGGAAGTCAATGTCCCTTCTCCCTCTCACTCGTACTATTCCAACAAGGTTTGTGGTCTAGCTGATGTTAATGTTGCCCTTAACGCAATTACAGGGGGAAGAGTGCCAGGTATTGATGGTATACCTGCTGACATTTTCATACACAATAACGATGAATGGTGCAGGTATATTATGCTATTGGCAAATGTGATTGCACTTTGTGCCCCTGTCCCCGATTCATAGAGAGGGGTGGAGATCATTCCAGTATAAAGAAAAGGTGACAAGTCCCTGCCAGGCAATTACAGGCCCATTAGCCTTATTGACGCCATCCAAAAGGTGGTAGCTCACCTTGTTCTGGTTAAGGTTCGAGAGTGGATAGATGCTAATGACATCCCTACCCCATTACAGGCAGGTTTTCGGGAACATATCAGCACCATAGACCAGGTCTTTCGATTTATTTGAATACATTGGCGGATTGTGGTCTTAGGCAAGGGTAGCATGTATGCTGCCTTTTTTTTTACCTCCAGTCAGCCTTTGACCTGGTCTCCTGTAATAAACTTTGTGTTGTGTTGCAGGAGTTGGGGATGCCCAAGGAGTTGCTCTCCCTTATTGCCCGCCTCCACATGGACAATTTTGCATAAATACTTTCGGGCTCGCAGGGGAACGCAACTAATCCTTTCCCCATCGAGAAGGGAGTGCGCCAAGGATGTGTCATGGCACCAACACTATTTTCTCTTTTTATTAATGGTATTGCCAAGTTTTTAACCAGTGTCCCCACTGATGCACCGGTTTTAGCAGGCAAAAAGATTCCCATCCTAATGTTTGCTGACGACACGATTATTATTTCAAAACCCCTAGTGGTCTACAGCGTGCGTTGCTCCTTTTTGAACATTTTTGTTCCAAATGGGGTTTGAAAATCAATGTGCTAAGACCAAGTTCATGACGTTTAAACAGCACAGAATATTTAAGGGAGGCATACTCTTGTATGGGGTGACATTTGAACAAGTAAATACATTTACTTACCTGGGAGTTATTCTGCAAAAAGACCTGAGATGGAGTCGCCATACTGACACTATGACATTGAAACATTATCAATTAGCTGGCACCCTATACAATGAGTTTAAAACCTCCTTGACCAAGCCAGTCAATCTGGTGCTACAGATTTATAACATGAAAGTTGTGAGCTCGGTTCCTTATGGGGCAGAACTTTGGGGCTTTGGGAACCTTACCCAGTTAGCCATCGCAGAAAATAGGTTTCTCTGAATGATCACTAGCCTACCACAAAGCATCATGGCGCTACCATTGTTGTATGACTTAGGCTGGAAAGCATTGGTTGATCTAGCTAGGTTACGCCCCATCTTGTACTGGCGTAGAATCTGGTGTACACCAGAACTGGCAATCTATGCCAATGGTCTAAGAGAAATATTTGAGGCAGACCAATTTCACAAAATTAGCTGGTTACGTGATATCAGAGACTCCCTGATCAGGATGGGTCTGCCGAATTTGTGGGAACACCCATCTAGTACTCAGTTTCCATAAAAAAAATCATAAAGGAAAGATACTGGGATCTGGTGTCTCAAAGTATACTTAGAAAAATCGATAGCACAACATTGACGGGGGGCTTTTTTAGCATTCAAATCTTGGCAAGGATTGGACACTATTGGGATGTAATATCAAAACCCTTTGATCGGAAATTGTATTTTCAATTTAGAGTGGGTTCTTTGCCATTAAAGTAATTTACTGCAAAATGGGCTACATCAGGTAATAGCAAATGTCCTACTTTTACAGATGTAGAAGAAACCTATGCCCACATACTGTTTGTTTGTCCTGCTTTTGCTGGCCCCCGTAAAGCATGGCTTGCTCCAATCTGCCGGAATCTGGGCACTAAGTAGCGTTAGTTTGAGAATATTGAGTACTGATCCATCACCCTGTTACGCAATTTCAGTAGCCACGTTCTTGAGCTGGATATGGTCTATTAGATCGCATATACTGCAATTATAATTATCTGTGATTGCGATTCTGGCATTTTGTTCATGAGCTATGGCTATTTTAAAATATCTTAAACACTTTTTATGCATGTAGTACTTGTCTAGAATCTTCACAGTTGCTGTTTTACTACTTTATGAATTTGCATGTATTGTCGACTAAAGCTTATTTTGAACTTGATACACATCATTCCAAATCGGAATTTGGAAGCGAGGCCCTTGGAAATACCCCATTTCAAATACCTATTCAGTATGGGTCACAATCCTATTTTAGGAGTCAGCAAAAGATCTTTTTACAGTCGTTAAAATGTTTATATTAACACATCTGGGCTATAGATACGACCTATTTTCGGTGATAAGAAATGTATATCGGTTACTAGTTTAGGAAGATTTGCTAAAAATAAAATAAACAACTTTGGAACCTGGACACATCTCTGTTTCAATCCATTCTCAATATAAATCATTGGAGTTTAATTTACCCAAACATCACAATCACCCTGGACATAATTGCTTTTGTAAAAGGCCTTCAAGATAGTACGGAAGACCTGATAGTATCTTTCAACTCCTCAATTTGTTACAATCAAAAAGGTCAAATGCAACGTGTAAGTCATGAAGCCAAACCACAACTGCCCTGCACCTTCGGCGGACCTTCGAACAAAGACCACAGAACCAATCCATGGTCCAGTGTAAAGTGTTTTCAGAAAGCCTTTCTGCTCATAAGTGATAATCTCTTGCTCACTGGTCCAAAATCCCAAGCATTTAGGTACTCCCTTCGCAAATATTTTTTGCAATAGTGTCTAATAGCGAAATCTGTCTATGATTAGTGGGGTTATTTTTATCACCTTTTTTGTAGATAAGCTTAATAATAGCCCCATTCAATGCAATGGGAATTGCACCCTTTAATAACACTCAACAATAAAAAGGACATAGACTCAACCCTCCACCAAGGGTTGGCCCCACATATCATAGCATGGAGATTGCCAAGTACTTTTGCGGGAGATAATTTCATGGATGCAGTTATCGCAGCAATGTATTCAACATTAAACCTTTCAATAATGTGGAGTCCAGGGCGTACTGTAACAGACAATTTTCTAACCCATTTGAATCACTCCTCTTGTAAAGATTGGAAACCTAGCTAACCCATGTTTCTTCTGGGACTGAATACTCCAAAGGACTGAAAGCTAATTGTATTTAATTATTTATTAGTTGCCAAAACATTTAGAATTACCTTGGTTAATAGCTATAAGCATCTCATCCCAATTTTTATAATAAAAAGTGCTTTTTTCTAAGAATGATCAATCTAAGATAGCAATTTCTTGTCTTTTTAAACTCATTCTCATTTTAACAAAATCTGATTTTGTTGTCTACAGGTACAATTTGCCAACCTCCTTAACTTATAACATTTATAATTAAACCAACCTGTTGCAGTCTTGGGGAACTTGCAATTGCCTATGAATCAACCCTTCACTTAAATTTGTAACGCAGCCAACACTTTCAATATGACTGCGCTGTGCCAGATCAGGAGATGGCTAGTTATAATGTCAGTCTAATACTCACTGAGCTCTGTCTGTCAAGCAATGAAAGTTGGTTTTTTGAGTTAACAATTCTTTCTTTAAAACTAGCATGGGGTGGAGGGCAGAGTTGGCCGAGGGCCAAAATATCCACAGATCTTGGGAGCCTCAAACCACGCTCCCATCTCCAGCATCGATCGCCCTCTTAAAGGTATCAATTGAACATCATAGCCTCAGGAAAGAATAATTGAAGGTGGTGGGCAAACCCAGGGTTATGCAGGATAGCAACATGAGCAGCGGAGACTGCCTGCCCTCGGAGGTACTCTGACGTGGCAAATGAGGGAGCAGATAGCAATGCACAATGACCTTCTTCCTCAGGTGTGAGAGACAGAGAATTCCTTATGCATGAAACTGGATTTGGCACTGGTAAGTGGAGGCTACAAGGCAACGTTGAACACCAAGGCTTGATTGGGGTCACAGACTGAAGAAGGGGAAATTTATTTTGTATGTAATTTTCCCTCGCTGTTGTCTGTTGAAATAGTGCTTGTGTGCGGTGATCCCAAATCCATTGCGACAACCTTACGTAAGATATTTGAAAATGCACCAACACCTAGCAAGAGATCACTGGCTTTTGCACGGCTAGTTTAAATGCACATCACAAATTATTTAAATGCACTCAGAAAAAGGTAGTTTAAATGCACTTTACAAATGATTTAAATATGTTAAGCAGAATCAAGTGCAAAGGTAAAACAAATGCACACTCTGGTGTCTTGAATACGCTGGCTGCCATATGCCGCAATATGGAGGATAAAGATTGCCTGAACGTCTATGCAATGTCTTCACAGCAAATACAGAAGCACTTTGTAGTCAGTCTAAAGGCACTTGTTAACGCCAGATAACATACCTTGTACCCAGCACGCTGCATCTGAGCTAAATAATTTACAGCAGCCGGAAGCAATTAAATGGAGATGGGTTGTAGCTTGACTTCACTTGCTCATTAACACTGGTAACAAGTTTATAAATACCTTTTTGTTTGAAGGAAACAATTCATCTTTTGTCTCTTGACTGACTTTTAATCCTTTTCTGGGAAGTTCCACAAATTGCTGCCAAAATGTTGTAGTTGTTCCATCAACAAAGATGTCCGGATCCAAGTAGTAAGTTTATTTACAATGAACTCTTCGGTGCTGCTGTCCATCACGAGAGTGCCCTCCAATTAACTATTCGTGCCTTCATAGCGTAATATTGCTATCCTAAGATCCTGGTAATGACATCATTCCAGGTTCTGGGAGGGTACTACAACACAGAATATAACACTGCGCCGAAAGGGCTGCCAATTGTGCTGCCCTAGAATAGGGTATATAATTCAATGCTGCTGCGTCTGGAATTCCAAAGACCCCTATCTGTTCACTCTTTTCTTTAGTTTAAATTTTAAATTAAGGGACATGTTTAAATTTAAATCCCCGGCTAATGCAACCATTGAATCAGAGTATTTTGTTCTGAACCTAGCTAGGTGCTCATCGAAAGCTAGAAGACCATCATGAAACAACACAACACTTGGCTGATTAAAACAATCTTTATAAAAAGACCAGAACTCAACCTTACCCCATGTACTTCATATTTTATATGACAAGCTGACATTTAATTACACTTCAAAGTAGGTATACCCACATCTTCAATAACAAAAACAAATTGATTAGGGTCTGGGCGGGAATTTAAAGACCACGCTCTAGTAAGTCCCAGCTGTACAATAAACTACAAAGGTACTAGAGGGTCTAAATGAATGCAAGACAGTAAAGAACAGGAAATCAACTTATCATCCCTCGTGTACGGTCCACCTACAGTCACCCTTCACCACGACCCTCATGGTGGTCAGGAAAGGATGCCCATCAGTCACCACACGAAACCGCCCTTCATCATTTGGGTTTCTTTTAAGACCACCACGACGGGTACAACTCGTCTTGCACGACGAGGGCCCAGATGTTAGAACAAGTCTGCAGTTGTTCAGACAGATCTTATGTGGTCTGATGACTCATTGTGAGAATGTAGAAGTGACCGGGACTGATGTTGCAGTGCAAAAAAGTGTGTAAAAAAGAGAAAAAAGTGCATTAAAATTGGATTAGTGGGCACTGATAACTTTATTCTGTTGTTCCCCACTATGCCAATATTAAAAAGTAGTCAGAGACAATCAAGACATTACAAATTGTCTAGATGTGTGTTAGGGTCGACATATTTCAGCAAATTTGGCATGATATGCCGTTGCTTTCTTCAGGACCAATCTCTATTTCTAGCTACTGCAACCTGGTGAAAAAGAAAATGTGCTAAAAAACCATACATGATACAAAGATCACCTGAATCTACTAGGTGTTCTTATCGTTTTCCACCTTCCCACTTCAGGCGAGTTTCTGAAGAAAGTGAAAGAAAGAAGGAGGGATTTAGAATGAATCCACTGTCAATAGTTGTCACATTCACGCCATAGCATTAGTCTATAAGGTGCTGAGATAGGCATCCTTTCATTCAGTACTAGGTAACATCTGGTGTTGTTACCCTGTGTAATTTAGTACTAATTTCTCCACATATACTAGAAATAACAAATGATAAAAGGAGATAAATACATTACCCGATTTGGGAGGTGTATGAACCTCACCCCACCTGGCCACAGCTCAGGGATAGGGGAAGCACCGCTCTAAGGAGAGAAGAGGCACACATATATAAGGGACAAGGGTGGTGCCATTGTCCTTCTCGATACCAGTGATTATCGTGCAGAATGCCTTCGCCAATTGAGTGATGTGAATTTTTATCGCCCTTTGGAGGTGGACCCAACCGAGGAATTGAAGACGATTATAGCCAACATGACTGAGGAAGCAGTGTCAGAAGGGTGGATTACACCGCAAGAAGCTGCCTTTCTGTGTAACACTCATCCCGTGATCCCCTATTTTTAGGCCCTCCCAAAAGTGCATAAAGCCAAGCGACCCCCACTTGGCCGCCCTATAATTTCGGGCATCGGGTCGATTCTCGAACCGTTGTCAACGTTTGTTGACTACTTTCTACGGCCGTTGGTACAGGAGATGCCCACGTATCTCAAGGACACTACAGATGTACTACGCCTCTTACCCGGGATAGATTTTGATCCCACCATGGACCTCCTCGTCTCTTTCGATGTGGAGGCCCTTTATACATCGATACCTCAGGATGAGACCCTTGAGGTCATTCAGCTCCTCCTACAATCCAGGACATTGGACAGCATCACCCCAGTACACTTTATCATGGCGTGTGCCACTTTGGCAATGAAGCATAACTTCTTCAAATTTGAGGACACAATATATCTCCAGGTATCAGGTACCAGCATGGGGAGCGTTTACGCCCCCAGCCTGGCGAATTTATATGTCCACTCCTATGAACAGGAACATGTACTGACTAATACCAACCCCTATCTTGATGACATCAGAACGTGGCGAAGGTACATTGATGATGTCCTAGTAGTATGGCGAGGGACAAGTGAGAGTTGTCATGAATTTTTAAAGTGGCTCAACAGCAGGAACGATTTCCTTCACTTCACGATAGAAATCGGGAGGGACAGACTCGCTTTCCTGGATCTTCTGATTACATCTACTCCGGAGGGTCTACAATCCGAACTCTATAGGAAACCTTTAGCAAAGAATTCCCTTCTTTGCTTTGACAGTCATCATCCTCGATCGCTGCGGGAGAATCTACCCTTTGGACAGTTCTTGAGAGTACAGAGGAACTGTTTGAGTGCTGGAGCCTTTAGAACATACTCTACAGCTTTGAAAGAACAACTGATCTCAAGGAAATACCCAACCAAACTGGTACAACGGTCTCTAAAATGGGCCAGGAACCTTCTATCCCCAAAGCACCTTTGGATAGGTTAACATTTGTTACCACTTTTGGGACACTATCCAATAAAATACAAAAGGTTGTCAGACAACATTGGTCCATTCTCAACTCTGACCAAGCTAGTATACAGACCCCGCTCTTTTCATTAAAAAGAGGACCAAATCTCAGAGATAGACTGATCCACACTAGACCACGCACTGAGGAACCCAGGGCTCTGGGGTCCCTTTGGGACCTTCCTCCAGTTACAGGGCATCATCCCTGTGGTACGTGTCATTCTTGTCCACAAACCAAAAAGTCAACTGAGATCGGCATAGGGACTACAAGACCATAGATCCAGACCAGATTCACGAACTGCAATAGCAGTAATCTTGTCTATCTCATTACCTGTCCCTGTGGGCTTAAATACATAGGGATGACCACCCGCAAGATCAGGATCAGAATATCAGAACATAAAAGCACCATCAGGTGCAAAAGACAGGCAACAAAGTTGACTAATCACTTTCTGGAAGCGCGCCATCCATCTACTGCGTTCCAATGGACAGTAATTGAGCAACCTTATATCCCTGCACATATTACTGATGTGTCCAAATTTCTACTTTTTAGGGAGCAGAAGTGGGTGTTCAAGATGGGCACAAACCGTGTTGGCCTGAATGATGATATACCCTGGGCTATTTTATAAATCTTATAAATCTTATAATTTCAAATTAAGATTTTACTTTCATTCTAGCCTTATCACCATATGTACCAACAATGTCTATATATATACTAACAGTGTCTGTATTTCTATTGGTATCTGGGATGTAGTTTTCTGCCTAGCCCTTCTCTATAGAACAATCTTTTCCTGGGATGTTACACATACTTACTAGGAGTGCATTCTGAGACATATTTGCCTTTGGCAGAAAGGGTTTTTGGTCATAATAGTTTTGACTTTGGGCTGTCATCTGACTCCAGCGAGGATCTGACTCTAGCGAGGAGACGAGGCACAGCCATTGAAGTTTCTTTATGTCGAAAATTATTTTGAAAAGAGCAACCCCGCTTTTTCGATGGCAATGTGTAAAGCACTATTGAGAAGAAAAAACGTAATGTAGGCTCGAACGTGTTGCCGTTTTTCTCGGGTTCTGATTGGCCGCTCTCTAACCCAATCAGATTTGACTCTGGGCTGCATCTGACTTTAGCGAGGAGGCGAGGCACAGCCATTAAAGTTGCTTCGTGTTGAAATTTTTAGCAAAAAAACAACGCCGCTTTTTCGAGTGCCATGTATAAAGCACTATTGAAAAGAAAAAACGCAATGTAGGCTCAAACTTGTTGCCGTTTTTTTCAGGTTCTGATTGGTTGTTTTCTAACCCAATCAGACACCATGTTAAGGAACTTGAAGTGCCATGTGATCGGACATCTGACCAATCAGGCGTAGCTTTATATACAGACATGATGCGTTTCCGGGTACCTCCCCGATCGGCTCAGAAGGTGAGCCGTGGAGTACCGACGGAGAGGTAAGATGCTCCTTTACAAGCGCAACACTATGGGGTCATTTGCTTCTTTAGAAACGCAACATCTTGGCATCATTTGTTATATTTGTTATATTTTTAAGGCGTATCTGAACAAGTTCTTTCTTGGTATACACTTTATTATACTGCATGGCTAGTCACGTTTAAGCTAATCAATCTGGCTTTTTTAAGAACGGCATGGAAACGATCCCATTTCTCATACTTGGGGCAGTACCATTAGTCGTTAGTGCTGTTATTATTTCAGTTAATCGCTTTGACCGAGACAGTTCTAACGGTGGCGTTGGTAATTTGTTTTTTAGATGAACAAAGGAGTGGCATCAGTCCTTATATATGTGTGCCTCTTCTCTCCTTAGAGCGGTGCTTCCCCTATCCCTGAGCTGTGGCCAGGTGGGGTGAGGTTCATACACCTCCCAAATCGGGTAATGTGTTTATCTCCTTTTATCATTTGTTATTTCTACTATATGTGGAGAAATGAGTACTAAATTACACAGGGTAACAACACCAGATGTTACCTAGTACTGAATGAAAGGATGCCTATCTCAGCACCTTATAGACTAATGCTATGGCGCGAATGTGACAACTATTGACAGTGGATTCATTCTAAATCCCTCCTTCTTTCTTTCACTTTCTTCAGAAACTCGCCTGAAGTGGGACGGTGGAAAACGATAAGAACACCTAGTAGATTCAGGTGATCTTTGTATCATGTATGGTTTTTTTAGCACATTTTCTTTTTCACCAGGTTGCAGTAGCTAGAAATAGAGATTGGTCCTGAAGAAAGCAACTGCATATCATGCCAAATTTGCTGAAACATGTCGACCCTAACACACATCTAGACAATTTGTAATGTCTTGATTGTCTCTGACTACTTTTTAATATTCACATAGTGGGGAACAACAGAATAAAGTTATCAGTGCCCACTAATCCAATTTTAATGCACTTTTTTCACTCACTTTTTTGCACTGCAACATCAGTCCCGGTCACTTCTACATTCTCACAATGAGTTATAAGACCACATAAGATCTGTCTGAACAACTGCAGACTTGTTCTAACATCTGGGCCCTCATCGTGCAAGACGAGTGGTACCCGTCGTGGTGGTCTTAAAAGAACCCAAATGATGAAGGGCGGTTTCATGTGGTGACTGATGGGCATCCTTTCCTGACCACCATGAGGGTCGTGGTGAAGGGTGACTGTAGGTGGACCGTACACGAGGGATGATAAGTTGATTTCCTGTTCTTTACTGTCTTGCATTCATTTAGACCCTCTAGTACCTTTGTAGTTTATACCCACATGTTAAATGTTAAATGTCGTATACTTGTAAAGCGCACAGCTGCCCCAGCAAAGGGGCGTCCCGGCGCTGTATACCGCTGGGGAACCCGTCCTGGCTTTCCCTGTGGGATGGTCCCTACTGGGAATCCCCATGGTGGAGCCTGGCATCCCTGGCGTTGATGGGGCCGTTGTGGAGATTAGGCAAGCTAATGCCCAGAGTTGCCGAGTGGGACCCCAGGTTATAGTAGGCACCGAGGCGAGAATTGTCGAGTCCGCTGACCCTGGTCCAGGACCCTGCCGCGTCGGGAATTGAACCCTGGTCCCGGGCCGACTTCTGCTCCCGGGTCTGCTGCCTCTAACCAGTGAGCCACACCACTCTTCAACATATGTCATTGAGACAAATGTTGTCAATGTCCGACAGGGATGGCCTCCCTCCTCGGAATTAGCATTTTTTGTATAGATAGTGCAACCATACATATGTGGGCAAGCCCCGCAACCAAGACAACACGCACAGGGCACAGGCATCCACAACAGCATGCATATGGGAAAGACATAAAACCTCAGAAGTATTTGCCAGTATGGACACAGAGTAAAAGACAGACGCTGCAGCGTCACTGCTCCCTCCGGCGTGTTCAACTTTCTCCTTTTTCGACAAAGGACTCTTCATGGCACAGGTTGCATTGCTACGACCGGCAAAACTGTCTGCATCCATGATAGGCTGCTGCCTGAGTTAAAGAAGGGGGGCATTAAATGTGGGGTCAATCTGGTTATTATATCCTGTATGCCAGTAACTTCTGGTAAGCTCTTAGCACGTACAGCATTCTCAGTACTGATGTAAAAGTCTGCACCTGTACTGAAGTTCTAGGTTAGTCATGATGTCCTTGAAGGAAAGAATTAACTAGCAAGGGATGATGG
This sequence comes from Lissotriton helveticus, assembly GCF_964261635.1. NCBI lineage: Eukaryota > Metazoa > Chordata > Amphibia > Caudata > Salamandridae > Lissotriton > Lissotriton helveticus. The sequence continues at coordinate 1,450,229,673 of NC_136057.1, forward strand.
ACAGAAGAAGCATCTTTCCAAGAATGCTTACTAGGAGGATAACATTTCCATTGAATCAGAAATTGAGGATGACCTTGAAGTTTTTGACAATTACACATTTCTTGAACCTCGTAATCTCGTTGTCCTTGAAGCAGTATTAACAGAGATTGAGATGGAAGCTGATGATAAAGATAAGCACTATATGGTTTTAGGAGCGATAAGTAAAAGACAGGATGAATCTTTCAAGTATGAGGCACGTTTAGTCAAAGGGAAGCAGGATTAATCTAGTGAGTTATCACAAATGGGCCAACATACAGTAGTCAAAACAGGACTGGCAGTGATTGAACATGTTCCAAAATGGGTAGATAGCCAAACTTTCTTTACAGGAAAAGAAGAAAAGTTTGATCTTGACTCATCAGCATATTCCTTCTTCTTGACTCTGGAATGGCTTAAACCTCCACAAACAAATTGTAAGTGTTTCTATGATTTATTCAAATAATCAGTGGCCCCTGTAACAAAAGGATAAATACCAGGAAGAAGGAAAGACAATTTGATGAAAACCTTGCATTCCAAAGATTGGTGAAACTTTGGTGAACTATGAACTGCATTCTTATAAGAAAATCCTGCCATTGATAAATAGGATGCTCAATTATCTTGAGTTGCTTTACAGTAGCATAGCAGATTCTGCTCTAGCCCCTTGCGCAAATTCTCCCACTGTGCGGGAGAATTAATAAGTGGATGAGCACACGCCCATCCGGACCTCGGACAGCCGGGGGCCGTCCTGAGCACCGAAGAGGCTAGACTTTGGTTCATTTTCTCTGTTTATCCATTTGATTGAGGATGAAAACCAGAAGAAAAAATGGATCAGTTTGCAATACCTTACAAAAGTAAAACGATAGTAAGTAAGAATCTCTAACAGATGTGATAGCATAAGGTAATCCATGAAGTTGAAAAATATAAATCAGAAAACATTAGGTAATTTCTTCAGCTCTTGGTAATTTGGACAAAGGCAAAAATAAGGCTTCTTTTAAAAAGTGTCTACAGTGACCATTTTGATGCAATAACCTTCAGAGGGTCAAACATTTATTATAATATCTATAGAAATTATCTGCCAGAGTTCTGGAGCCACAACTAACATCTGTAAATATCCCAAATGTTTAGAGTATAATGATTAATGTTGAGTACAAACCGGGCTATTAAAATGATATTCTTGAATAGCTGAATGTACAGTTGTCTACCAAAAAAGATCATAATACCAATTTCAACATAATCTTAACTCCTCTATGACCATTACTGGCATGATACATTCTCATCACATTCAACTGTAGTTCATTAGTTGGCTCAAAGATAGCTTGCTGGCCCAAATATAATTTACTTTACCAAACTAAAGGAGTCTTTAGTTGAAGCGTTTCTAGATCTCCTAGATCTATCTGTGACTGTGCAATCCCAATCTTGTCTAAAAATATTGATTTATTCCATCCATAGATTGAGAAGCATTCACCCGGTGATCAGAAGTGAGTGATGTCTCTGGAAAACAAAGATATAAAGCCAGTGGTGGAGACACGTTTTTGTGCAAAAGGAAACAAATGGTTCAAAATCAGTGTGTTGAATATAAAGGGCAATAATGAGCAGTGGAGGCTGACACAAAGAGAGCCAGCCATAATTGCTCTAGAGGATTTAGTGTGGTGTACTCTCATGGAGAAAACATTTTGTAAAAATGTGCTCAAATAATGCATTCTCAAGTATATAGAAACAACGTGGTCAGTTGCAGTTGTTGAATTTTCAAAACAGTAGTGATGTAAAGCAAAGCTATAAACATTGACAACTATTGTATTCTAACAGTGATGGGACATCACTTTCCAGCCAAGCAAGCCTATCCTTCAACAGTGGATTTTAGGATTCAATCTCCCCAAGAACACTGTGAATATGGTAACTAGACTGGCAGGTTCTGTCCAGGTGGTTAGGAGTAGCAGATCTGAACATAAGGTTATCCAACTATGGGCAAAAATACCCATGATGAAAATAGATGGAAGAACCTGTTGGCTGCATGTAATGGGAATAATTGGTGCAGATTTTGGCATTTAATTAAGTGGGGAGGTGACCATGGCGGTCCGGTACCCGCTAACAGCGTTCCCCCAGAAGCTTGTGTTACATATTTTCAGACCCAATTTTCTTCTCACTTAAATGACTCAGGACAGTACCAATGTGCAGTTTCAGAGGCAATACTAACATTCACCCCACAAGAAATAGAATGTGCTTTTGATGGGGTGGCTGCAAGCTGAGCTCCGGGACCGGATGGCTTCCCGGCGGATATATTTTAATCTGACCGGGTGAACTGGCTGAAATATATTCTTATCCTTGCTAAGGGTCTAGTAGAGGTGCCCTTGATAGAGCGCGCGAGGCCACCCGACCAATAGTTTTCGCCGTTTCCGGCTTCAGGGCCCATATACTTTTCAAATCACCATATACATCGATCAGGTGACTTCACGAGCTCTACCAATTTGGTGTGTGTGTGTTCCCTGCTACCAATTCTCAGTGCACCCGACTTACCATCCACCGATGCGGGTGCCTAATGACCACAATGAATCAGGGAGCTAGCTGTAAAGGAAAGGCAACAAAATACAAACCCAACCAATAACATTCAAAATACTGTGTAAATGACCACGGACAACTGGAAGTTTTAAAATGTTTATCTAAAGTTCAATATTTTCTTGCATAAGATACAGTAAAATAAGGCAATCAATAACCAAGAAAATGTAAATCACATATGCATAAAGAAATAATGGCAGAGTAATCATCAAAGTACTAATAAAATGTAACGAGAAAAGATACTTATGCAAGTCAGTATTATCTAAAACAGTGATAGACTAAGTGTGTGTGATTATAGAAGAACTTATAATGAATAACACGCTTCACTTAAGGTGAAAGGGCCTTTGAACAACCTAGGCAACGAAGTTCTAGACCATATCAGGAAATGACACACTGCTATGCAAAATATAATTTCTAACAAATGAGAAGACATAGAAATAACTTTGCAAAATTTTAAATGACTTTCAATAGTTGCGGAAAGGCATGGAAAATATCACATTTGCAATGTTGAACTTTATTGAAGCAAAAGTTAGAAATTCAGAAGGTGCAAGAATTTCAAGAGATTTCGGAGCAGTATTTACCTAGAAAGGTGTGGAAACCAAACCCTGGCCACGGGTCAGTTAAAGTCAGGAAACCCTCAAGGAAGGATACCCCTCAAAGGACAGCAGGTGCAGAATGGACACCCAGGACAGGACAGGATACCCTCGGAATAAGAGTCAGGACAGGACCTCAGGACAGGACAGCAAACCCTCAGGACAGGACCCTCTTCAGGACAGGACCGGAACCCACAGTTAGGAAGCAACGCCTGCGCTCCACCCGCTCTGCAGATATCGATCAAGACCCCGATTGGGTCAGCGAACTCCCAGCTAAGTGCCTTGCCAGCACTTTAAGGTTCAGTAAAACCTTAGTCTATGGTCAAATTCGGACAGAGTGCTCCGCAGCTCTCTGTATTTTCAGTCACCTATTGAGTGCGTTGGGTCAGTGACAGGTCAGCTAAACCAGACAAGTCGGACGGTTCACTAGGTGAACCCAGGGTAGATATACAGTTTTGGGACAGTGTACCACCCCCCAATGTTGCAAAGTGTCAGAATCCCTCAATTTCGATTGGTCCTAAGGTAGGATTTGGGTAACACACCAATCACAATATGCGATTTTAAGCCTTCATTTACATATTTTGGGACCGCCTAGCATGTTTGGGTTCCCATGAGCTAACAGTAGCACATCTATACAATGTAACATATAAGAAGCCACATTCGCTGTTCTCGCAGGGCAGAGGTGACTTTCTCATGAGCATCTCGCCCATCACTGCCAGCTGGCTATGTTCCATCAGCCAAGGTCCCTCGTGCTGCCGAATGTCGCACAGGCGCAGAAGGGACCTCCAATATGGCTCTCCTCTCACTCAGACCCCCATTGCCCGCGGTACATGAAAAGTAAGCGAAAACAAATTAATACATAATAATGTCATTATGAAAACACATCGCAGGGTTTGTACTTTTAACTCATCATCAAGAAATAAACTTATGCAAATTAAATGTTAGCTACATTTAGACGAAATACAAGAGCAGTGGCACGAGCAGTACCACATGATAAGCACAGCTATGGATTACGCATGCGCATAACTTTCCCTCCACTTCTGCAGACGCGTCAGGACACGTGAGTGTGGCTGACGCATGCGCAGTAACTAAAATACAAGCGGCGGCCATTTTTTAGAGGACATGGATTAATTTCATTAGAAATACACATAGGCAAGCGTCTCAAACTTTACTCAAACTTAATATAAACGTTAGTAAAACATACACGGGTTACCTTATTACACATAAATGAGGTTCTTGATTTCGGCAAGCCGCAAAATATGCGAAGCTTTGCTTCATCAATCCCCTCTTTGATGATATCTACTATCATCACAAATTATAATGGAACCAGATGCCAACTTTCTTTCACACTTTATAAAGTTCTATTTCTTCCAGCAACCGTTCTAACTTTTCTCTTTCAGTTTTAGCAGGGTGAGAAGTCTTCACCTTTTTGTATATCTGATCATTCACTTCCTCTAATTCAATCTCATCCACACTTCGTTTCACCCCTCTTGCATTAACCTCGTGCTTTCTGGTGCGCTTGCGGTATTTACAGCATAAGAAAATGGAAAGTATAATAAGACCTATAATACCAATAGGCATCAGAATTTTGAATAATAAGCTTTTACCTATGCCAGCAAGCCAATGACCTACATTTGAGAGACCATCTACCAGTCTCTTCCAGGCACTATCAACCTCGAGTGGTTTGAGTTCCTTTGCCAAATTAGTAATGTTTCGCACATATCTTTTGATCTGTACACTTTTGTCCGGAATATAAGTGCAACAATGTTGCGCCTTCAACATCCGGCAGACTCCGCCCTCTTTCGCTAATAAGGTGTCAAGAGCAAGTCGATTTTGTAAAACCATTGATCTGATCGCAACCATTTCAGTATTGACCAGCAGGAATCCATGAGCTGTTTCAGTAGACAGCACATCTACTATAGTAGACAATTTGCAAATTCTGTGAGTGTTCAGAACCACTCCCACTCCAGGTATCAGTGCACTGAAAATACTACCCATAATTTCACCTATACTTTCTCTTTTACTACGCACTAAGCCATTAGTATCTTCATTGCTTCCAGCTTTCCCATTCACATGGTATATTTTCGGGAAGACAATGCCAAAGTAGCAGCTTCCATACCAGTGATCCGGCAATTTGAAATAAGCCTTGTCCCCACAAATATAATAAATTCCAGGAAACACAGGCTCTGACCCATTTTTGAAACCCCAACCTCCAATTACCTTGTAATTATGTTCGCATTCACTGGAACCAATGAAAACATTATTATAATAGCTAGTCTTCTCGCGGTGAAGACATAGCTTGCCTTTCTTTTCAAAATCCAGCAACAGAGCAGGACCCGCTCCACCAGATGAGGTGCCTTCCATGTTTTCTGCCCATTTTGGCTTTTTCTGACTTTCGTCATTAGCCTTCTTCTGAATTTTAATTCTCCTTTTCTCTGCCATGTTCAGGAACATCTTTTCCTGCTCACGCAAAGAACAAGTCAAGTTATCTCTGTGTGCGTCTGCTATGTCAATGTTCCCTATAGTCAGAAAGTAGTCTCCCATATATCTTATGGTGTCAGTTTTGGTATGTACAGGATTCAAGTTCCCACGTATAGGTAGTTCAGAAAAGATCACGTCATTGTTAGAGTAATAATACTGTAACGGTCCCCTTTTGTAAAATAAACTAGCTAAAATGCTACAGGAAATTCCATAAGTTAATGGCAGATGATGGTATGTCACGCCTTCAGCCACCGAAGTAGGTAGCTTCATGCAGACATAGCAATCCTCAATTTCCATAGTCTCTACATAGTGTATTAACAAGTTTGCGAAAACATTTAAATGTGTCCTGTTCTTCATGCCATGATAATGTAGTCCTTTCTCATCTGATGCTTCTAAGTCTCGTTTAGTTTGTCTCAATGCTCTCTCATGTCTTTCTACACTCTGTGTTGTCAGCTCTTCACTGTCAGTATTTACAACTTCAGTAGGGACAATGTTAGTATCTTTACTTACAGCAAAGGGAATGAAAATTGTTAATCCTATCCAGATAACTATCAGTACTACTATACTACATATACACACCTTGCAACACGTCTTAAAACGGCTGCAACTAGGTCTACCATTCACTGTTGAATCAGACATTTTAGCTCAGAAGGAGTCTCTTGAACCCCTCTTTGTTGCTTTACACAATTAGCTTACTTTGTGCAAATTCACGGTGGCTCGTCTTCCTCTTCAGCTGAGTACTCTGGGACAGGTTCTCCGTCACTCACGTCAGTTATATCAAGATCTTCAAGCTCCTCCAAAACCAGTGTCCATTCAGGAGACTTGTACTTTTTGTTTTGTCTTTTTATTCGCTCACTCCTTCTTTTGGAAGAGTCTTCTTCCTGCTCTGCTATTCGAGCACTTCTTCTTGCTTCTGCACGTTTTTCTTCCACTGTCTTTATTCTTAGTCTTAGTCTTTTTACAAACCTAGGCTCAAGGTTGTTTCTTTTCTTTATTCTCTTAGTTGGTACTTGGACTTCACTTTCTTTTCTTCTTCTCTTGTTCTCTTTATCTTGTGGTAATTCTTCTCCACTTTCTTCTCCTACTTCCCTTATCTGACTAGTTCCAGGGCTAGCATCAAATTCTTCTGCCTGGTTGCTAATCTGGCCTTGTTCAGGAATATTTTGTTTTTGGCTTTCAATTGTCTCTGTTTCTGTTTCTGTTTCCTGAACCCGTTTTTCTAACTCTATCTGATCCTGTTCAAGCACTTCGATCTCTTGATTTTCTTCTGCTCGAACTATTACTCTATGTCTCGTCTGTCCCTTATCCACATCAGGAGTTAATGGAGGAGTATCGAACACTTGCTCTGTATCCGGCACTTGTTCAATATCAGGTATTTGTTCAGTCTCAGGTACCTGTTCAGTATCGGGTACTTGTTCAGTCTTATTCACTGGATCTGTATCAATCACGTGCTCTGTCCCTGTCTGACCTTCTCCTTCCTCAGTTTTGATTTGGATCTCAAGTGGCTGAGGTTCTTCGCCTGTGCCTTGCTTTTCCTGACTAGTCCACTCTCTACCTTCACTAAGTCGTTCTCTTGTTCTGATAGGATCTTCGGTCAGATCAATCATCGGTATCCATTCTTCTGGCCATATGCTTGGCAGCTCGTCTTCAGCTACTCCTGGCTCAGTTTCCTGGACTTCTTCAGCAGGCTGGTTTCTTGGCAGTTCGCAGTCAACTACTCCTGGGCCAACGTCTGCTGTTCCTGCAACCTGACTGGTGCTGGGCTGCTCGTTGTCAGTTGCTACTGGTCTGGCTTCTTCAGGGTCCTCTGCTGGTTGCCCTGGTTCTTCAAATCCTTTGTCTGGCAATACCTTCTGGGTGTGTCCGGCGTGGATCCACTGGGGAACACCTGCGACTTTCACTGCAGTGGTTGTCACCAGGATTACTTGGCGCTTCTTTCCCCACCTGGGTGCCAGACAGCTTGATCGAGTGTGCTTCTTTATTTTGACCCAGTCTCCTGGAACCAAGTTGTGGAGAGGAGTCGTTGGATTAAGGATGCCGTCGTCTCCAATCTGGCGAGAGATAGAACGCACTTGGTCACCCAATCTTCTGCAGTATTCAAGCACCAAATCATCAGTAATACTCAACAGTTTGCTTCCTGGCACCCATGCTTGTCTCATCACTCTTCCCATAATGATTTCATGGGGACTTAGGCCTGTCTTGCGGTCTGGAACACTTCTTAGTCCCATCAGGACCAGGGGCAGGGCCTTCACCCAGTTCATGCCAGTAGCATCTGTCAGCTTTGCTAGTCTGTTTTTGATAGTTCCATTTACTTGTTCCACTATTCCAGAAGCCTCTGGATGGTATGCACAATGAAGTTTCTGCCTTATCCCAAAGGCCTTACACAGTTCAGCCATTATTTCATTGTGGAAATGTCCACCTTGGTCTGATTCAATAATGTATGGTATTCCGAACCTAGGTATCAGCTCTTTTAGTAAACACTTTGCTACTGTCAGTGCGTCACTCTTGGGAGTAGGGTAAGCTTCTACCCATTTTGAAAATACACAAACAATGACAAGGACATATCGTTTCCCTTCACAACGGGGCATGGTGATGAAATCAACCTGTATTTTTATAAAGGGGCCCCCTGACCTCCCAATCTTGCTCAGTTCAACCATGGTCCTCTTGCCTGGGTTCATCTGTTGACATGACAGGCACCTCTGGCAGAGGGACTCTGCTACCTTCCTGAATTTCTTGCTGTACCAAGTCTGTTGAAATACCAGAATCATGGCATCCCTACCAATGTGTGATCCTTCATGTATTAATCTTGCCATTGTGCCAAGCAAGTGTCGGGGTAACACAGGCATACCAGTTGGACCTATGATGACACCATCCACACGTCTCGGTCTACATCCATCCTCTTTCCATTTCTCTCTTTCTTGCCAAGGAGCCGACTCCTGCCACTCTCTCACCTCATCCCATGTAGGCACTTCCTCAAACACCTGAAGCTGGCAGCTGGTTCCTGGCCCCCCTCGTTTTGGATTTATAATATATCGATCTTTGGCACACCATTGAGCCACTCGATCAGCATAATCGTTTCCCAGTGATACTCTGTCCATGCTCCTTTGATGAGCAGCACATTTTACCACTGCCAGTTCTTTGGGCAACTGGATGGCCTCTAAAAGGTCATGAACAACCTTTGCATTCCGAATGGGAGTACCTGAGGAAGTCATGAATTCCCTCTGCATCCATAATTGGCCAAAGTCATGCACAACGCCATAACAGTACTGACTGTCAGTATACACTGTTATGCGTAAGTCCTTCCCAATTTTGCAAGCCATTATCATGGCTATCAATTCGGCTACTTGTGCAGACTTGATGTTATATAGATAACCTGCTTGTTCAATCTTTTCGAAAGACACTACTGCATAAGCAGCACTCAAGCCTCCTAATTCATGTCTTAGACAGGAACCATCCACAAATAGTTCTTTATCATGCTCCGGCAATGGTACTTCTTTTATGTCTGGGCGTGGCTTGGTACTGAACTCTGTCAGATCAATACAATCATGTTCATCATCATCCCTACCTTCCATTTCTGAGGGGTCAGGAAGTAAGGTGGCAGGGTTCAGAATACCGCACCTAACAATGTTTACATTTGCTGCGCCCACAAGAATCCTCTCGTATTTAGTCAGCCGACTAGGGGTGAGATACTGTGTTTTAGTTCTGGTCAATAGAATTACCACTCCATGTGAAACATAAACAGTCACAGGATGTCCCATGACAATGGACTCACTCTGTTCTAAACTTGCACAGGTAGCAGCTACTGCTTTTAGACAACCTGGTAACCCAGCAGCTACTGGGTCCAGTGTGGCAGAGAAATAGGCCACAGGCCTCCTGGTTGTGCCATGTTCTTGAGTCAGGACTGACAATGCGCAATTATCGCGAGTGTCACAGAAAAGGGCAAACTCTTTTGAATAATCTGGCATTCCCAATGCAGGGGCTGTACACAGACAGTTTTTCAGTCTTGTGAAAGCCATTAGACTTTCATCATCCCACTGTACAACATCTGGCATTCCTCTCGTGGTCATTTTTATCAAGGGCCTGGCTAAGGCTGCAAATCCCAGAATCCACTGCCTGCAGTACCCTAAAACACCCAGGAACATTCTGACTTCCTTTTGAGTACGGGGCAACTGCATCTTTTGAATTATTCTCACTCTTTCTGAAGTGACTTTTCTGACACCCTTTTCTATCTGGTGTCCCAGATATTTCACTGATTTCGCACAGAACTGTAGTTTGTCAGGGGACACTTTATGCCCTTTCTCACACAGGTGATTTAGGAGAGCAATGGTGTCAACTACACAGTCCCTGTGACTTTTAGACGCCAATAGAAGGTCGTCTATGTACTGCACTAATACAGAGTTCCCAGGTAATGTCAAAGTCTCTAGACATTTCTTCAAGATCTGATTAAAGATAGAGGGGCTCTCTGTATACCCTTGAGGGACCCGGTTCCAACAATACACGTGACCCTCGAAGGCAAATGAGAAAAGAAATTTGCTGTCGGGGTGCAGGGGTATCGAAAAGAATGCATGACACAAATCAATCACAGTGAACCACTCAGCATCCCAAGGAATCTGGTACAGAATTACTGCAGGGTTCGGGACAATAGGGCAGCAAGGAACTACAATCTTGTTAACCTTTCTCAGGTCCTGCACTACCCTATACTTGCCACTAGGCTTTTTGATGCCCATAATCGGTGAGTTGCATGGGCTGCTCATCACTTCTTGTATGATGTTTCCTTCCAATAATTTTTGTATCTCCAGAGTGACACCTGCTTTCACTTCAGCATTCATTCGGTAGGGCCTAGTGTTAGGATATACTGCATTGTCTTTGATGGCTATTTGTATGGGGTCCACATCTTTCATCAAACCCACATCTTTTCCAGTGAAATCCCACACTTCTGGTTTTACGGCTTCCTGTAGTTCTTGGGGCAAGTCCTGCAGGGTCAATCTTTTAAGTTCTGAGTCAGGTCTAAGCAACAATAATTTATAAATGCCGTCTTCATCTGGGGTCTGTATTTCGACACCCTTTGGTGTGCAAAAGATGGTACAGTTCATTTTACACAGCAAATCACGTCCCAGTAAATTTACTGGACTGGTGTCACAGACTACAAATCTATGCATCTGTTTAAAATTTCCAATTGAAATCTCCATTGGTTCGGTAACAGGAGTACTAATCAATTGATTAGATACACCTACTACTTGGATGTTTTCTCCCGAGAGGGGCAGGTTTGGAACGTCTACTGTTCTTACAGTAGAACGGGTAGCGCCAGTGTCCAACAGAAAGGTGACATCATTTCCGTCAACCTTTCCTTCAATATATGGTCCAGACTGGTCTACCGGCAAGGAAGCGCCAAGTACGCACTCCTCGTCCTCCCCTCTCAGGCCCCGTCAGTCCTGATCATTACAAAGGAAGGTATCATTCAGCAGATACTGCGAAGTTGCTGTATTTCTGTTCTCCCCGCTTTCCCAAACCTCTATCTCTTCATTTTCTGCCTGTCTTCCCCTGTATACCTGTTTGGGTGCTCGAGGCACCTGAACTGTTTTTTCCTGGGGTTGAGTCTTTCTTGGTCTTTCTTTCTGCGTCTGTGGAATTAAATCAGGAGTTGTCTCATTAACATCGACTAATTGGGGACACTCGTTTCGCCAGTGTCCAATTTCGCCGCACTGATGGCAGGGAAATTTTTTCATAGCCTCTTCCCTGCTAAATTTGGGCCGGGGCTTTCCTCCACCCCCTCCCCCAGGACTTTTGTTCTCAGCATTTTTAACCATGTTACTCAATTGTTTTTCCTGCTGTTCTGCGAGCTTCACCTGAGCCCACATAACCTTCTCCTTAAGGGCCTTTTTCTTTTCTGCCATCTCGTCCTCGCAGTACTTAGCGTACCGCAGGACCTCATCCATTTTCTTAGTATGCCAACAGATTTTATTGTCTTTTATCCACTGACAAATTTCAGGTCTTAAACCATTTACAAACCTGTAAATAAAGTGTGTCATATCCTTCAGGTCGATGTTGTCAATACCACTGTATGTTTTAAATACCTGCAATAACCTCTCATAGAAGGAGTGCACTGTCTCATCCCTTTCCTGTGTTGTTCTATCTATTTTTGTCCAATCAGTTTCCTTGGCGGGCACCTTTTCTTTCAAGTGCTGAATTACCTGCTCATATTTTCGCATGACTTCCTTTGATGGCTCCCCTGTGTCCTTGTCTCTGGGATACTCTTCACTGGGCCAATTTATGTTTATTTTACACTGGGTCCATAAATCTACTGGAACCACAATGTCGAAAAACCCATCCAGGTCTTTCCACAGACATTTCTGTACCTTCACGAACCTCTCCACTTGCCGGTACCAGTCAACTGGTTTCTCTCTTAATTTTGGAAAATCGTTCGTGAAGGACACAATATCCTGCCTAGACCAGGGGACATGCACATATTTCCCTCCTGGAACTTCGCGCATGGGGCATAACTGCTCAGGTTTTTCTACCTCTCTTAAAGCAAACTCGGGAGTCACTTGTCGGGAGCGAACCTCTTCCCTCTTTTTCGCCCACCTGCTTCTCCATTTTTCCACATCTCCCCATTTCTGCAGTACCCCCATTAATTCTTTAATCTGTAGCTTCTTTCCGGCCACATTCAGATGTTCTATATCCTTGTCTGAGAAGTCTGCTCTGTATGGTTTCTGTAAGGGCTTGGATTTTGAGATATCTACCCCCATACTAATTGCTGTTTCGGTCAGTTTTTCATGGAGCACTCTGGTGTTCCTTGTAAAGCTTTTACATATGAACGACAATTCTTCCTCAGAGTAGGTATTCAATCGATTCAACCCCACATTTCCTGCCATTAATTCTTCTATTTCAACCCTCAGCTTGTAGAGGTCTAAAGGCTTTGTTTGCGGAGTCTGCTTTTCTAATTCACGACTCCAACTCTCAATTTCATCCGGAGTTACCAGAGAGACATTCCTAGTACCTGTTGCTGTCTCTAATTTAATTTCCTTTGCATTAAAAGGGTTATACCTCAGCTGTGTTCCCTTTGCGGTCTGTTTGTTTGGCAATTCCAAGAATGCAACTTCAGACTCGCACTCACTGGACTGATCATCTATGATGATTGGTTCCTGTCTCGGGGTTGCTATGACTGGGGTCATGACTGGAGTAATCGGATTTCCCTGACCATTTCCGTATAACGGGACCACCGGTCCAATAGTTACTGGAATAGTCAATGCCTCAGGACTGGTATTTATCTGAGAAATTTTCTGAATTATTTCTGTTCTTTGTCTAGCTAGAGCCTCTTGCTCCTTTTCCACTAGTACCCTTCTTAAAGTTGTGTCATGTAATATCTGTGGGGTCAATGGAGGAGTAAAACTCGGGGCAGTAGGCGGAGGAGTAAAACTCGGGGCAGTAGGATGCGTTTCACTTGGTCCTCCACCATAATTTGGCTTCGGGAATAAAGTTCCAGTATTAAAGGACCTGCGCTCTTCCCCATATGGAGGTTGAACAAAAGGCAGTCCTGAATTCGATGGTTTCTCTTCGCTTTCATACAAGGGTCTGGGGAAAAAAGTTTTTGTACGTGAATATTTTTCTTCCTGACTTGCGGGCACTTTGGGATATATATCCCTTGTTTCCGCCAGTTCGGGTTTCTCAGGATAGGGTAATACTTGACCACCCCCTCCCAGTCCCAGGGACCTGTCTTCTTCCTTTTGGAAGGGGCGTCGGGGAACATCTCCTACACTGGAAGGTCGGGTTCCCTCATTGTAAGGTGGCGGACTTCTGGTACAGATGTCATCTATTAGTTCATCATCTGAATCCCCTAGGGCCCCCCAATGCTTACATTTTTCAGTACTTTTCCCCCCCGCTGCAGGGTTATGACATGCCGGCATCATGGGAAACAGACCCTCAACAATCATGCTCTGCCTCCACTGTTTCATCCTTTTATCCCTGGACTCCTGTTTCAGCCTGGGGTACCACTTGGTCAAACCCTTGTCCATTCGGGGTCTTTCCCTTTCAAAAGCCTCAATCTCCCATTCCTCTAATGCTTCATACTGCGTTAGTCTCGGTCTGGGATGCAGTTCATTCATTCGGGTTCTTAAATTAAATAAGATCCTACCATTGAAAGTACCATCTAACGGAAAAGCCAATACTCCGTCATCTTTTGTGTACTTCACCCAATTCTCCAGCCACACACAGGTATTGTACCCTCGGTCAAACATCATGAATGAGGCAGGAGTATTGGGTGCTGGGACAAGAACACCTTCCCTAGATTTAATGGGTTTGTCCGTTTTAAAATAATTTTTCACCTTATTTACAAGGGACATTTTTCTCTTGGTTCCGTACATAATATCGTATCTGTTAGCCTTCCACTGATCCCTTTCAAACCCTAGATGCCTTGGATCAGGTCGCGTCTCTGTAGTCCGCGAGTGCCACATACGACTTCTGCGCTAACTTTGTTTACAAACTACCTCCAATCAGAATGCGCTTCAGAAAATTCGTGCAACCAATGGGTGCGCGACACAAAATAAGCTCTGCCAATGGGTGCGCGGCCCCTTCGTGAGACAGTTCCCACGCTCCGGCGCTCACCCCTCCTTTACAATTTCAGCTCCGCTACCCGCCCGCTGTTTCTACCAATCCCAGCGCGGCACAGAGTGACGTCAGAGGCGCTTCTCGACTGACTCCCTCCCTTCACAAGGTAACGGAAACTTTCTTACTTTTAAAGTGCTCAGTGCTTGGTTATTTTACAACAAATACACATTCGCCACAGTGCTCAAGTGTCTAGACAGAGATAGAATTCTATTACTGCAAGTAAACTACTTCCATTTACTTTTCACTTGCTACGAGCAGATCTCTTCCGCCTACCCTTCACTCTAGCATCGGTGAACCTGTTATTCCCCTAAACTCATCCACTTCTTTCCGGGATATGTTCCGAGTTTAAGGTTTCTCAGCGGACCCCTCTGCTTTCACGCTAGCTCCGAGGAACCTGCTACTCTTCCGATGTGACCCTTACTAGGTTACGCCACTATGGGAATTTTGCCAATGAACCCCGTTACTGTCATTTATTCACACATGTATTCAGAAAACCCTAGTTAGTGCTTCCCGGTTATCCTAACCTGCACCTAACTTTCCTCGAACCTGTGACCTCAGGACAATGGATTCTATTCACCACTTGCCCTTTCAATTCCCCGGGGAGTTCGGACAACACTTAACAAGTCGATTTACAAATGCATTGATTAGTACATATAACAATATAAGAACAAGAATAATGACAATACAGTAATTCATAAATTTCAGCAGCGTATTCACAAGAGAGTGATCAGTTCCCTCAGAACAGCCGCTCTTGTAGCAGCATTAATATAATAGCAGCTTCCGACTTAACTAGCCTAACTAGTCCCTGCCTTACTCTCAACTAGTCCCTAACCATCCTCTGATCTACCAGAAAAACTGATAGAGCGCGCGAGGCCACCCGACCAATAGTTTTCGCCGTTTCCGGCTTCAGGGCCCATATACTTTTCAAATCACCATATACATCGATCAGGTGACTTCACGAGCTCTACCAATTTGGTGTGTGTGTGTTCCCTGCTACCAATTCTCAGTGCACCCGACTTACCATCCACCGATGCGGGTGCCTAATGACCACAATGAATCAGGGAGCTAGCTGTAAAGGAAAGGCAACAAAATACAAACCCAACCAATAACATTCAAAATACTGTGTAAATGACCACGGACAACTGGAAGTTTTAAAATGTTTATCTAAAGTTCAATATTTTCTTGCATAAGATACAGTAAAATAAGGCAATCAATAACCAAGAAAATGTAAATCACATATGCATAAAGAAATAATGGCAGAGTAATCATCAAAGTACTAATAAAATGTAACGAGAAAAGATACTTATGCAAGTCAGTATTATCTAAAACAGTGATAGACTAAGTGTGTGTGATTATAGAAGAACTTATAATGAATAACACGCTTCACTTAAGGTGAAAGGGCCTTTGAACAACCTAGGCAACGAAGTTCTAGACCATATCAGGAAATGACACACTGCTATGCAAAATATAATTTCTAACAAATGAGAAGACATAGAAATAACTTTGCAAAATTTTAAATGACTTTCAATAGTTGCGGAAAGGCATGGAAAATATCACATTTGCAATGTTGAACTTTATTGAAGCAAAAGTTAGAAATTCAGAAGGTGCAAGAATTTCAAGAGATTTCGGAGCAGTATTTACCTAGAAAGGTGTGGAAACCAAACCCTGGCCACGGGTCAGTTAAAGTCAGGAAACCCTCAAGGAAGGATACCCCTCAAAGGACAGCAGGTGCAGAATGGACACCCAGGACAGGACAGGATACCCTCGGAATAAGAGTCAGGACAGGACCTCAGGACAGGACAGCAAACCCTCAGGACAGGACCCTCTTCAGGACAGGACCGGAACCCACAGTTAGGAAGCAACGCCTGCGCTCCACCCGCTCTGCAGATATCGATCAAGACCCCGATTGGGTCAGCGAACTCCCAGCTAAGTGCCTTGCCAGCACTTTAAGGTTCAGTAAAACCTTAGTCTATGGTCAAATTCGGACAGAGTGCTCCGCAGCTCTCTGTATTTTCAGTCACCTATTGAGTGCGTTGGGTCAGTGACAGGTCAGCTAAACCAGACAAGTCGGACGGTTCACTAGGTGAACCCAGGGTAGATATACAGTTTTGGGACAGTGTACCACCCCCCAATGTTGCAAAGTGTCAGAATCCCTCAATTTCGATTGGTCCTAAGGTAGGATTTGGGTAACACACCAATCACAATATGCGATTTTAAGCCTTCATTTACATATTTTGGGACCGCCTAGCATGTTTGGGTTCCCATGAGCTAACAGTAGCACATCTATACAATGTAACATATAAGAAGCCACATTCGCTGTTCTCGCAGGGCAGAGGTGACTTTCTCATGAGCATCTCGCCCATCACTGCCAGCTGGCTATGTTCCATCAGCCAAGGTCCCTCGTGCTGCCGAATGTCGCACAGGCGCAGAAGGGACCTCCAATATGGCTCTCCTCTCACTCAGACCCCCATTGCCCGCGGTACATGAAAAGTAAGCGAAAACAAATTAATACATAATAATGTCATTATGAAAACACATCGCAGGGTTTGTACTTTTAACTCATCATCAAGAAATAAACTTATGCAAATTAAATGTTAGCTACATTTAGACGAAATACAAGAGCAGTGGCACGAGCAGTACCACATGATAAGCACAGCTATGGATTACGCATGCGCATAACTTTCCCTCCACTTCTGCAGACACGTCAGGACACGTGAGTGTGGCTGACGCATGCGCAGTAACTAAAATACAAGCGGCGGCCATTTTTTAGAGGACATGGATTAATTTCATTAGAAATACACATAGGCAAGCGTCTCAAACTTTACTCAAACTTAATATAAACGTTAGTAAAACATACACGGGTTACCTTATTACACATAAATGAGGTTCTTGATTTCGGCAAGCCGCAAAATATGCGAAGCTTTGCTTCATCACCCTCATTCCCGAATCCTGGCATGGGGCGGAAATTATCCCCATATATGAAAAGGAGGATCGAGCCTGCCCATCCATTTACCGGCCCATCAGTCTTATAGGCACTATGCAAAAGTTGGGGGCTAGATTAGTGCTAAATAGGGTAAAAAGGTGGATCGATGATAATGAGATACTATCCACCTACCAAGCAGGTTTTCGTTGCCATGTTAGCACTAGTGATCAAGTTTTTAGATTTATGATGTTATTTTGGAACACCTTGGTCTTAGCTGGGGGCACCCTTTATGGAGCATTTATAGATCTTAAGTCTGCATTTGATCCAGTGTCCCGTAATACACTTTGGGACACTCTTAACAAAGCTGGGATGCCCGCAGAGATCCTTTCATTCATCATTAAACTACATGATTCTACTTATGCCCAAGTTAGATAAGGACAACAGGGGGAGACAACAGAACGTTTTTTGGTAAACAAGGGAGTGCGGCAGGGGTGTGTGTTAGCCCCTACCCTCTTCTCTTTGTTCATCAACAATGTTGTCTCATATTACTCTGACCATCCCACGGGTGCTCCGACTCTTGCTGGTTCGAGGGTTCCTTTATTAATGTTTGCAGACGATACCTTAATTTTGTCTAAAACGCAAGTTGGTCTGCAAAGAGCTCTCGGTCGATTTAACCTTTATTGTAATGACCATGATCTTGTAGTTAATGTTAAAAAGACCAAGTTCATGGTCTTGCACAAAAATAAAACAGTGAAAGCCAGAGTAGAAATGAATAACGTTCCCCTTGAACAAACTGATTAATTTACTTATTTAGGGGTCACAAATGGGCAAAAGATTGAATTGGAAACCACAGATGGATTTGCTGGTTTTAAAGCATAATTAACTAGCGGAGGCCCTCCCAAAAAATTATTGTCTACCACAAACCAAACCAGTGGCTCTGGTTATGGCTATTTATCAAGGAAAGGTTAAAGCCTCAATAATTTATAGAGCTGAACTCTGGGGGTTTGAAAAGTTACTTCCCTTAGTCCAAGCAGAGAATAAGTTTTTGAGGGCATTGACTGGTCTCCCGCTGTCTACACCACTCAGACCATTACTGCCGGACCTTGGGTGCATTTCCTTTAAGGAGGCAGCAAGTTGTAGACCTCTTGCCTATTGGCGACGGCTTTGGACTACCCCGGAGCTAGCTCCCTACGCGCAAGTGATAGAGCGCGCGAGGCCACCCGACCAACAGTTTTCGCCGTTTCCGGCTTCAGGGCCCATATACTTTTCAAATCACCATATACATCGATCAGGTGACTTCACGAGCTCTATCAAGTTGGTGTGTGTGTTCCCTGCTACCAATTTTCAGTGCACCCAACTTACCATCCACCGATGCAGGTGCCTAATGACCACAATGAATCAGGGAGCTAGCTGTAAAGGAAAAGGCAGCAAAATACAAACCCAACCAATATCATTCAAATACTGTTTAAATGACCACGGACAACTGGAAGTTTTAAAATGTTTATCTAAAGTTCAATATTTTCTTGCATGAGATACAGCAAAATAAGGCAATCAATAACCAAGATAACGTAAATCACATAGGCAGAAAGAAATAATGACAGAGTAATCATCAAAGTATTAATAAAATGTAACGAGAAAAGATACTATGCAAGTCAGTATTATCTAAACAGGGATAGACTATGTGTGTGTTACTGTAGAAGAGCTTATAATGAATAACACGCTTCACTTAAGGTGAAGGGGCCTTTGAACAATCTAGGCAACGAAGTTCTAGACCATATCAGAAAATGACACACTGCTATGCAAAATATAATTTCTAACAATTGAGAAGACATAGGAATAACTTTGCAAAATTATAAATGACTGTTCAATAGTTGCGGAAAGGCATGGAAATATAACATATGCAATGTTGAACTTTATTCAAGCAAAAGTTAGAAATTCAGAAGGTGCAAGAATTTCAAGAGGTTCAGAGTAATATTTACCTAGAAAAAAGGTGTGGAAACCAAACCCTGGCCACGGGTCAGTTAAGGACAGGAAACCCTCAAGGAAGGATACCCCTCAAAGGACAGCAGGTGCAGAATGGACACCCAGGACAGGATACCCTCGGAATAGGAATCAGGACAGGACCCTCAGGACAGGACAGCAAACCCTCAGGACAGGACCCTCTTCAGGACAGGACCGGAACCCACAGTTCGGAAGCAACGCCTGCGCTCCACCCGCTCTGCAGCTATCGATCAAGACCCCGATTGGGTCAACGAACTCCCAGTTAAGTGCCTTGCCAGCACTTTAAGGTTCAGTAAAACCTTAGTCTATGGTCTAATTCGGACAGAGTGCTCCGCAGCGCTCTGTATCTTCGGTCACCTATTGAGTGCGTTGGGTCAGTGACAGGTCAGCTAAACCAGACAAGTCGGACGGTTCACTAGGTGAACCCAGGGTAGATATACAGTTTGGGGACAGTGTACCACCCCCCAATGTTGCAAAGTGTCAGAATCCCTCAATTTCGATTGGTCCTAAGGTAGGGTTTGGGTAACACACCAATCACAATACGCGAATTGAAGCCTTCATTAACATATTTGGGTACCGCCTAGCAGATTTGGGGTTCCCATGAGCTAACAGTAGCGCAACAATACAATGTATCACATAAGGAGCCACATTCGCTGTTCTCGCAGGGCAGAGGTGACTTTCTCAGGAGCATCTCGCCCATCACTGCCAGCTGGCTATGTTCCATCAGCCAAGGTCCCTCGTGCTGCCGAATGTTGCACAGGCGCAGAAGGGACCTCCAATATGGCTCTCCTCTCACTCAGACCCCCATTTCCCGCGGTACATGAAAAGTAAGCGAAAACAAATTAATACATAATAATGTCATTATGAAAAACACATCACAGGGTTGGTACTTTTAACTCATCATCAAGATATAAACTTATGCAATTAAATGTTAGCTACATTGAGACGGACACAAGAGCAGTGGCACGAGCTGTACCACATGATAAGCACAGCTATGAATTACGCATGCGCACAACTTTCCCTCCACTTCTGCAGACGCGTCAGGACACGTGAGTGTGGCTGACGCATGCGCAGTAACTAAAATACAAGCGGCGGCCATTTTAGAGGACATGGATTAAATTCATTAGAAATACACATAGGCAAGCGTCTTAAACTTTTACTCAAACTTAATATAAATGTTAGTAAGTCGTACATTTATTACCTTGTTATACATAAACGAGGTTCTTGATTTCAGCAAGCCGCAAAATATGCGAAGCTTTGCTTCATCAATCCCCTCTTTGATGATATCTACTATCATCACAAATTATAATGGAACCAGATGCCAACTTTCTTTCACACTTTATAAAGTTCTATTTCTTCCAGCAACCGTTCTAGCTTTTCTCTTTCAGTTTTAGCAGGGTGAGAAGTCTTCACCTTTTTGTATATCTGATCATTCACTTCCTCTAATTCAATCTCATCCACACTTCGTTTCACTCCTCTTGCATTAACCTCGTGCTTTTTGGTGCGCTTGCGGTATTTACAGCATAAGAAAATGGAAAGTATAATAAGACCTATAATACCAATTGGCATCAGAATTTTGAATAATAAGCTTTTACCTATGCTAGCAAGCCAATGACCTACATTTGAGAGACCATCTACCAGTCTCTTCCAGGCACTATCAACCTCGAGTGGTTTGAGTTCCTTTGCCAAATTAGTAATGTTTTTCACATATCTTTTGATCTGTACACTTTTGTCCGGAATATAAGTGCAACAATGTTGCGCCTTCAACATCCGGCAGACTCCGCCCTCTTTCGCTAATAAGGTGTCAAGAGCAAGTCGATTTTGTAAAACCATTGATCTGATCGCAACCATTTCAGTATTGACCAGCAGAAATCCATGAGCTGTTTCAGTAGACAGCACATCTACTATAGTAGACAATTTGCAAATTCTGTGAGTGTTCAGAACCACTCCCACTCCAGGTATCAGTGCACTGAAAATACTACCCATAATTTCACCTATACTTTCTCTTTTACTACGCACTAAGCCGTTAGTATCTTCATTGCTTCCAGCTTTTCCATTCACATGGTATATTTTCGGGAAAACAATGCCAAAGTAGCAGCTCCCATACCAGTGATCCGGCAATTTGAAATAAGCCTTGTCCCCACAAATGTAATAAATTCCAGGAAACACAGGCTCTGACCCATTTTTGAAACCCCAACCTCCAATTACCTTGTAATTATGTTCGCATTCACTGGAACCAATGAAAACATTATTATAATAGCTAGTCTTCTCGCGGTGAAGACATAGCTTGCCTTTCTTTTCAAAATCCAGCAACAGAGCAGGACCCGCTCCACCAGATGAGGTGCCTTCCATGTTTTCTGCCCACTTTGGCTTTTTCTGACTTTCGTCATTAGCCTTCTTCTGAATTTTAATTCTCCTTTTCTCTGCCATGTTCAGGAACATCTTTTCCTGCTCACGCAAAGAACAAGTCAAGTTATCTCTGTGTGCATCTGCTATGTCAATGTTCCCTATAGTCAGAAAGTAGTCTCCCATATATCTTATGGTGTCAGTTTTGGTATGTACAGGATTCAAGTTCCCACGTATAGGAAGTTCAGAAAAAATCACGTCATTGTTAGAGTAATAATACTGTAACGGTCCCCTTTTGTAAAATAAACTAGCTAAAATGCTACAGGAAATTCCATATGTCAATGGCAGATGATGGTATGTCACGCCTTCAGCCACAGAAGTAGGTAGCTTCATGCAGACATAGCAATCTTCAATTTCCATAGTCTCTACATAGTGTATTAACAAGTTTGCGAAAACATTTAAATGTGTCCTGTTCTTCATGCCATGATAATGTAGTCCTTTCTCATCTGATGCTTCTAAGTCTCGTTTAGTTTGTCTCAATGCTCTCTCATGTCTTTCTATACTCTGTGTTGTTAGCTCCTCACTGTCAGTATTTACAACTTCAGTAGGGACAATGTTAGTATCTTTACTTACAGCAAAGGGAATGAAAATTGTTAATCCTATCCAGATAACTATCAGTACTACTACACTACATATACACACCTTGCAACACGTCTTAAAACGGCTGCAACTAGGTCTACCATTCACTGTTGAATCAGACATTTTAGCTCAGAAGGAGTGTTCTCACCCCTCTTTTTTACTTTTTTTACACAACTAGCTTACTTTGTGCAAATTCACGGTGGTTCGTCTTCCTCTTCAGCTGAGTACTCTGGGACAGGTTCTCCGTCGCTCACGTCAGTTATATCAAGATCTTCAAGTTCTTCCAAAACCAGTGTCCATTCAGGAGACTTGTACTTTTTGTTTTGTCTTTTTATTCGCTCACTCCTTCTTTTGGAAGAGTCTTCTTCTTGCTCTGCTATTCGAGCACTTCTTCTTGCTTCTGCACGTTTTTCTTCCACTGTCTTTATCCTTAGTCTCAGTCTTTTTACAAACCTAGGCTCAAGGTTGTTTCTTTTCTTTAGTCTCTTAGTCGGTACTTGGACTTCACTTTCTTTTCTTCTTCTCTTGTTCTCTTTATCTTGTGGTAATTCTTCTCCACTTTCTTCTCCTACTTCCCTTATCTGACTAGTTCCAGGGCTAGCATCAAATTCTTCTGCCTGGTTGCTAATCTGGCCTTGTTCAGGAATATTTTGTTTTTGGCTTTCGATTGTCTCTGTTTCTGTTTCTGTTTCTGTTTCCTGAACCCGTTTTTCTAACCCTATCTGATCCTGTTCAAGCACTTCGATCTCTTGATTTTCTTCTGCTCGAACTATTACTCTATGTCTAGTCTGTCCCTTATCCACATCAGGAGTTAATGGAGGAGTATCAAACACTTGTTCTGTATCTTGCACTTGTTCAGTATCGGGCACTTGTTCAGTCTTATTCACTTGATCTGTATCAATCACGTGCTCTGTCCCTGTCTGACCTTCTCCTTCCTCAGTTTTGATTTGAATCTCAAACGGCTGAGGATCTTCGCCTGTGCCTTGCTGTTCCTGACTAGTCCACTCTCTACCTTCACTAAGTCGTTCTCTTGTTCTGATAGGATCTTCGGTCAGATCAATCATCGGTATCCATTCTTCTGGCCATATGCTTGGCAGCTCGTCTTCAGCTACTCCTGGCTCAGTTTCCTGGACCTCTTCAGCAGGCTGGTTTCTTGGCAGTTCGCAGTCAACTACTCCTGGGCCAACGTCTGCTGTTCCTGCAACCTGACTGGTGCTGGGCTGCTCGTTGTCAGTTGCTACTGGTCTGGCTCCTTCAGGGTCCTCTGCTGGTTGCCCTGGTTCTTCAAATCCTTTGTCTGGCAATACCTTCTGAGTGTGTCCGGCGTGGATCCACTGGGGAACACCTGCGACTTTCACTGCAGTGGTTGTTACCAGGATTACTTGGCGTTTAATTCCCCACCTTGGTGCCAAACAGCTTGATCGAGTGTGCTTCTTTATTTTGACCCAGTCTCCTGGAACCAAGTTGTGGAGAGGAGTCGTTGGATTAAGGATGCCGTCGTCTCCAATCTGGCGAGAGATAGAACGCACTTGGTCACCCAATCTTCTGCAGTATTCAAGCACCAAATCATCAGTAATACTCAACAGTTTGCTTCCTGGCACCCATGCTTGTCTCATCACTCTTCCCATAATGATTTCATGGGGACTTAGGCCTGTCTTGCGGTCTGGAACACTTCTCAGTCCCATCAGGACCAGGGGCAGGGCCTTCACCCAGGTCATGCCAGTAGCATCTGTCAGTTTTGCTAGTCTGTTTTTGATAGTTCCATTTACTTGTTCCACTATTCCAGAAGCCTCTGGGTGGTATGCACAATGGAGTTTCTGCCTTATTCCAAAGGCCTTACAGAGTTCAGCCAGTATGTCATTCTGGAAATGTCCACCCTTATCTGATTCAATAATGCATGGTATTCCGAACCTAGGTATCAGTTCTTTTAGTAAACACTTCGCTACTGTCAGTGCGTCACTTTGAGGAGTAGGGTAAGCTTCTACCCATTTTGAAAATACGCAAACAATGACAAGGACATATCGTTTCCCTTCACAACGGGGCATGGTGATGAAATCAACCTGTATCTTTATAAAGGGACCCCCTGACCTCCCAATCTTGCTCAGCTCAACCATTGTCCTTTTGCCTGGGTTCATCTGTTGACATGACAGGCACCTCTGGCAGAGGGACTCTGCTACCTTCCTGAACTTTTTACTGTACCAAGTCTGTTGAAATACCAGAATCATGGCATCCCTACCAATGTGTGATCCTTCATGTATTAATCTTGCCATTGTGCCAAGCAAGTGTCGGGGTAACACAGGCATACCAGTTGGGCCCAAAATCACACCATCCACACGTCTCGGTCTACACCCATCCTCCTTCCATTTCTCTCTTTCTTGCCAAGGAGCCGATTCCTGCCACTCTCTCACTTCATCCCACGTAGGCACTTCTTCAAACACCTGAAGCTGGCAGCTGGTTCCTGGCCCCCCTCGTTTTGGATTTACAATATACCGATCTTTGGCACACCATTGGGCCACTCGATCAGCATAATCGTTTCCCAGTGATACTCTGTCCATGCTCCTTTGATGAGCAGCACATTTTACCACTGCCAGTTCTTTGGGCAACTGGATGGCCTCTAAAAGGTCATGAACAACTTTTGCATTCCGAATGGGAGTACCTGAGGAAGTCATGAATTCCCTCTGCAGCCATAATTGGCCAAAGTCATGCACAACGCCATAACAGTACTGACTGTCAGTATACACTGTTATGCGTAAGTCCTTCCCAATTTTGCAAGCCATTATCATGGCTATCAATTCGGCTACTTGTGCAGACTTGATGTTATATAGGTAACCTGCTTGTTCAATTTTTGTGAAAGACACTACTGCATAAGCAGCACTCAAGCCTCCTAATTCATGTCTTAGGCAGGAACCATCCACAAATAGTTCTTTATCATGCTCAGGCAATGGTACTTCTTTTATGTCTGGGCGTGGCTTGGTACTGAACTCTGTCAGATCAATACAATCATGTTCATCATCATCCCCACCTTCCATTTCCAAGGGGTCGGGGAGTAAGGTGGCAGGGTTCAGAATACCGCACCTAACAATGCTTACATTTGCTGCACCCACAAGAATCCTCTCGTATTTAGTCAGCCGACTAGGGGTGAGATACTGTGTTTTAGTTCTGGTCAATAGAATTACCACTCCATGTGAAACATACACAGTCACAGGATGTCCCATGACAATGGACTCACTCTGTTCCAAACTTGCACAGGTAGCAGCTACTGCTTTTAGACAGCCTGGTAACCCAGCAGCTACTGGGTCCAGTGTGGCAGAGAAATAAGCCACAGGCCTTCTGGTCGTGCCATGTTCTTGAGTCAGGACAGACAATGCGCAATTATCGCGAGTGTCACAGAAAAGGGCAAACTCTTTGGAATAATCTGGCATTCCCAACGCAGGGGCTGTACACAGACAGTTTTTCAATCTTGTGAAAGCCATTAGACTTTCATCGTCCCACTGTACAACATCTGGCATTCCTCTCGTGGTCATTTTTATCAAGGGCCTGGCTAAGGCTGCAAATCCCAGAATCCACTGCCTGCAGTACCCTAATACACCCAGGAACATTCTGACTTCTTTTTGAGTACGGGGCAACTGCATTTTTTGAATTATTCTCACTCTTTCTGAAGTGACTTTTCTGACACCTTTTTCTATCTGGTGTCCTAGATATTTCACTGATTTTGCACAGAACTGTAGTTTGTCAGGGGCCACTTTATGCCCTTTCTCACACAGGTGGTTTAGGAGGGCAATGGTGTCAACTACACAGTCCCGGTGACTTTTAGACGCCAGTAGAAGGTCGTCTATGTACTGGACTAACACAGAGTTCCCAGGTAAGATCAAAGTCTCTAGACATTTTTTCAAGATCTGATTAAAGATAGAGGGGCTCTCTGTATACCCTTGAGGGACCCGGTTCCAACAATACACGTGACCCTCGAAGGCAAATGAGAAAAGAAATTTGCTGTCGGGGTGCAGGGGTATCGAAAAGAATGCATGACACAAATCAATCACAGTGAACCACTCAGCATCCCAAGGAATCTGGTACAATATCACTGCAGGGTTTGGGACAATAGGGCAGCAAGGAACTACAATTTTGTTAACCTTTCTCAGGTCCTGCACTACCCTATACTTGCCACTAGGCTTTTTAATGCCCATAATCGGTGAGTTGCATGGGCTGCTCATCACTTCCTGTATGATGTTTCCTTCCAATAGTTTTTGTATTTCCAGAGTGACACCTGCTTTCACTTCAGCATTCATTCGGTAGGGCCTAGTGTTAGGATATACTGCATTGTCCTTGATGGCTATTTGTATGGGGTCCACATCTTTCATCAAACCCACATCTTTTCCAGTGAAATCCCACACCTCTGGCTTTACGGCTTCCTGTAGTTCTTGGGGCAAGTCCTGCAGGGTCAATCTTTTAATTTCTGAGTCAGGTCTAAGCAATAATAATTTATAAATGCCGTCTTCATCTGGGGTCTGTATTTCAACACCTTTTGGTGTGCAAAAGATGGTACAGTTCATTTTGCACAGCAAATCACGTCCCAGTAGATTCACTGGACTGGTGTCACAGACGACAAATCTATGCATCTGTTTAAAATTTCCAATTGAAATCTCCATTGGTTCGGTAACAGGAGTACTAATCAATTGATTAGATACACCTACTACTTGGATATTTTCTCCCGAGAGGGGTAGGTTTGGAACGTCCACTGTTCTTACAGTAGAACGGGTAGCGCCAGTGTCCAACAGAAAGGTGACATCATTTCCGTCAACCTTTCCTTCAATATATGGTCCAGACTGGTCTACCGGCAAGGAAGCGCCAAGTACGCACTCCTCGTCCTCCCCTCTCAGGCCCCGTCAGTCCTGATCATTACAAAGGAAGGTATCATTCAGCAGATACTGCGAAGTTGCTGTATTTCTGTTCTCCCC
The DNA here is from genome assembly GCF_964261635.1 of Lissotriton helveticus. Classification (NCBI taxonomy): domain Eukaryota; kingdom Metazoa; phylum Chordata; class Amphibia; order Caudata; family Salamandridae; genus Lissotriton; species Lissotriton helveticus. The sequence continues at coordinate 1,450,256,783 of NC_136057.1, forward strand.
GCTTTCCCAAACCTCTATCTCTTCATTTTCTGCCTGTCTTCCCCTGTATACCTGTTTGGGTGCTCGAGGCACCTGAACTGTTTTTACCTGGGGTTGAGTCTTTCTTGGTCTTTCTTTCTGCGTCTGTGGAATTAAATCAGGAGTTTTCTCATTAACATCGACTAATTGGGGACACTCGTTTCGCCAGTGTCCAATTTCGCCGCACTGATGGCAGGGAAATTTTTTCATAGCCTCTTCCCTGCTAAATTTGGGCCGGGGCTTTCCTCCACCCCCTCCCCCAGGACTTTTGTTCTCAGCATTTTTAACCATGTTACTCAATTGTTTTTCCTGTTGTTCTGCGAGCTTCACCTGAGCCCACATAACCTTCTCCTTAAGGGCCTTTTTCTTTTCTGCCATCTCGTCCTCGCAGTACTTAGCGTACCGCAGGACCTCATCCATTTTCTTAGTATGCCAACAGATTTTATTGTCTTTTATCCACTGACAAATTTCAGGTCTTAAACCATTTACAAACCTGTAAATAAAGTGCGTCATATCCTTCAGGTCGATGTTGTCAATACCACTGTATGTTTTAAATACCTGCAATAACCTCTCATAGAAGGAGTGCACTGTCTCGTCCCTTTCCTGTGTTGTTCTATCTATTTTTGTCCAATCAGTTTCCTTAGCGGGCACCTTTTCTTTCAAGTGCTGAATTACCTGCTCATATTTTCGCATGACTTCCTTTGATGGCTCCCCTGTTTCCTTGTTTCTGGGATACTCTTCACTGGGCCAATCTATGTTTATTTTACACTGGGTCCATAAATCTACTGGAACCACAATGTCGAAAAACCCATCCAGGTCTTTCCACAGACATTTCTGTACCTTCACGAACCTCTCCACTTGCCGGTACCAGTCAACTGGTTTCTCTCTTAATTTTGGAAAATCGTTCGTGAAGGACACAATATCCTGCCTAGACCAGGGGACATGCACATATTTCCCTCCTGGAACTTCGCGCATGGGGCATAACTGCTCAGGTTTTTCTACCTCTCTTAAAGCAAACTCAGGAGTCACTTGTCGGGAGCGAACTTCTTCCCTCTTTTTCGCCCACCTGCTTCTCCATTTTTCCACATCTCCCCATTTCTGCAGTACCCCCATTAATTCTTTAATCTGCAACTTCTTCCCTGCCACATTCAGGTGTTCTATATCTTTGTCTGAGAAGTCTGCTCTGTACGGTTTCTGTAAGGGCTTGGATTTTGAGATATCTACCCCCATACTAACTGCTGTTTCGGTCAGTTTTTCGTGGAGCACTCTGGTGTTCCTTGTAAAGCTTTTACATATGAACGACAATTCTTCCTCAGAGTAGGTATTTAATCGATCCAACCCCACATTTCCTGCCATTAATTCTTCTATTTCGACCCTCAGCTTGTAGAGGTCTAAAGGTTTTGTTTGCGGAGTCTGCTTCTCTAATTCACGACTCCAACTCTCAATTTCATCCGGAGTTACCAGAGAGACATTCCTAGTACCGGTTGCTGTTTCTAATTTAATTTCCTTTGTATTAAAAGGATTATACCTCTGCTGTATTCCCTTTACAGTCTGTTTGTTTGGTAATTCCAAGAACGCAACTTCAGACTCGCACTCACTGGACTGATCATCTATGATGATTGGTTCCTGTCTTGGGGTTGCTATGACTGGGGTCATGACTGGAGTAATCGGATTTCCCTGACCATTTCCGTATAACGGGACCACCGGTCCAATAGTTACTGGAATAGTCAATGCCTCAGGACTGGTATTTATCTGAGAAATTTTCTGAATTATTTCTGTTCTTTGTCTAGCTAGAGCCTCTTGCTCCTTTTCCACTAGTACCCTTCTTAGCGTTGTGTCATGTAATATCTGGGGGGTCAATGGAGGAGTAAAACTCGGGGCAGTAGGATGCGTTTCACTTGGTCCTCCCCCATAATTTGGTTTCGGGAATAAAGTTCCAGTATTAAAGGACCTGCGCTCTTCCCCATATGGAGGTTGAACAAAAGGCAGTCCCGAATTCGAAGGTTTCTCTTCGCTTTCATACAAGGGTCTGGGGAAAAAAGTTTTCGTACGTGGATATTTTTCTTCCTGACTTGCGGGCACTTTGGGATATATATCCCTTGTTTCCGCCAGTTCGGGTTTCTCAGGATAGGGTAATACTTGACCACCCCCTCCCAGTCCCAGGGACCTGTCTTCTTCCTTTAGGAAGTGGCGTCGGGGAACATCTCCTACACTGGAAGGTCGGGTTCCCTCATTGTAAGGTGGCGGACTTCTGGTACAGATGTCATCTATTAGTTCATCATCTGAATCCCCCAGGGCCCCCCAATGCTTACATTTTTCAGTACTTTTCTCACCCGCTCCAATGTTATGACATGCCGGCATCATGGGAAACAGACCCTCAACAATCATGCTCTGCCTCCACTGTTTCATCCTTTTATCCCTGGATTCCTGTTTCTGCCTGGGGTACCACTTGGTCAAACCCTTGTCCATTCGGGGTCTTTCTCTTTCAAAAGCCTCAATCTCCCATTCCTCTAATGCCTCATACTGCGTTAGTCTCGGTCTGGGATGCAGTTCATTCATTCGGGTTCTTAAATTAAATAAGATCCTACCATTGAAAGTACCATCTAACGGAAAAGCCAATACTCCGTCATCTTTTGTGTACTTCACCCAATTCTCCAGCCACACACAGGTATTGTACCCTCGGTCAAACATCATGAATGAGGCAGGAGTATTGGGTGCTGGGACAAGAACACCTTCCCTAGATTTAATTGGTTTGTCCGTTTTAAAATAATTTTTCACCTTACTTACAAGGGACATTTTTCTCTTGGTTCCGTACATAATATCGTATCTGTTAGCCTTCCACTGATCCCTTTCAAACCCTAGATGCCTTGGATCAGGTCGAGTCTCTGTAGTCCGCGAGTGCCACATACGACTTCTGCGCTAACTTTGTTTACAAACTACCTCCAATCAGAACGCGCTTCAGAAAATTCGTGCAACCAATGGGTGCGCGACACAAAATAAGCTCCGCCAATGGGTGCGCGGCCCCTTCGTGAGACAGTTCCCACGCTCCGGCGCTCACCCCTCCTTTACAATTTCAGCTCCGCTATCCGCCCGCTGCGTCCACCAATCCCAGCGCGGCACAGAGTGACGTCAGAGGCGCTTCGCGACTGACTCCCTCCCTTCACAAGGTAACGGAAACTTTCTTTCTTTTAAAGTGCTCAGTGCTTGGTTATTTTACAACAAATACACATTCGCCACAGTGCTCAAGTGTCTAGACAGTGAAAGAATTCTTTTACAGCAAGTAAACTACTTCCATTTACTTTTCACTCGCTGCGGGCAGATCTCTTCCGCCTACCCTTCACTCTAGCATCGGTGAACCTGTTATTCCCCTAAACTCATCCACTTCTTTCCGGGATATATTCCGAGTTTAAGGTTTCTCAGCGGACCCCTCTGCTTTCACGCTAGCTCCGAGGAACCTGCTACTCTTCCGATGTGACCCTTACTAGGTTACGCCACTATGGGAATTTTGCCAATGAACCCCGTTACTGTCATTTATTCACACATGTATTCAGAAAACCCTAGTTAGTGCTTCCCGGTTATCCTAACCTGCACCTAACTTTCCTCGAACCTGTGACCTCAGGACAATGGATTCTATTCACCACTTGCCCTTTCAATTCCCCGGGGAGTTCGGACAACAAGAAACAAGACGATTGACAATTGCATGGATTAGTACATATAACAATATAAGAACAAAAAAAATAACAATACAGCAATACATGAATTTCAGCAGCGTATTCACAAGAGAGTGATCAGTTCCCTCAGAACAGCCGCTCTTATAGCAGCATTAATATAATAGCAGCTTCCGACTTAACTAGTCCAACTAATCCTGCCTAACCTTTAGCTAGTCCCTAACCATCCTCTAGCTACCAGAAAACTGATAGAGCGCGCGAGGCCACCCGACCAACAGTTTTCGCCGTTTCCGGCTTCAGGGCCCATATACTTTTCAAATCACCATATACATCGATCAGGTGACTTCACGAGCTCTATCAAGTTGGTGTGTGTGTTCCCTGCTACCAATTTTCAGTGCACCCAACTTACCATCCACCGATGCAGGTGCCTAATGACCACAATGAATCAGGGAGCTAGCTGTAAAGGAAAAGGCAGCAAAATACAAACCCAACCAATATCATTCAAATACTGTTTAAATGACCACGGACAACTGGAAGTTTTAAAATGTTTATCTAAAGTTCAATATTTTCTTGCATGAGATACAGCAAAATAAGGCAATCAATAACCAAGATAACGTAAATCACATAGGCAGAAAGAAATAATGACAGAGTAATCATCAAAGTATTAATAAAATGTAACGAGAAAAGATACTATGCAAGTCAGTATTATCTAAACAGGGATAGACTATGTGTGTGTTACTGTAGAAGAGCTTATAATGAATAACACGCTTCACTTAAGGTGAAGGGGCCTTTGAACAATCTAGGCAACGAAGTTCTAGACCATATCAGAAAATGACACACTGCTATGCAAAATATAATTTCTAACAATTGAGAAGACATAGGAATAACTTTGCAAAATTATAAATGACTGTTCAATAGTTGCGGAAAGGCATGGAAATATAACATATGCAATGTTGAACTTTATTCAAGCAAAAGTTAGAAATTCAGAAGGTGCAAGAATTTCAAGAGGTTCAGAGTAATATTTACCTAGAAAAAAGGTGTGGAAACCAAACCCTGGCCACGGGTCAGTTAAGGACAGGAAACCCTCAAGGAAGGATACCCCTCAAAGGACAGCAGGTGCAGAATGGACACCCAGGACAGGATACCCTCGGAATAGGAATCAGGACAGGACCCTCAGGACAGGACAGCAAACCCTCAGGACAGGACCCTCTTCAGGACAGGACCGGAACCCACAGTTCGGAAGCAACGCCTGCGCTCCACCCGCTCTGCAGCTATCGATCAAGACCCCGATTGGGTCAACGAACTCCCAGTTAAGTGCCTTGCCAGCACTTTAAGGTTCAGTAAAACCTTAGTCTATGGTCTAATTCGGACAGAGTGCTCCGCAGCGCTCTGTATCTTCGGTCACCTATTGAGTGCGTTGGGTCAGTGACAGGTCAGCTAAACCAGACAAGTCGGACGGTTCACTAGGTGAACCCAGGGTAGATATACAGTTTGGGGACAGTGTACCACCCCCCAATGTTGCAAAGTGTCAGAATCCCTCAATTTCGATTGGTCCTAAGGTAGGGTTTGGGTAACACACCAATCACAATACGCGAATTGAAGCCTTCATTAACATATTTGGGTACCGCCTAGCAGATTTGGGGTTCCCATGAGCTAACAGTAGCGCAACAATACAATGTATCACATAAGGAGCCACATTCGCTGTTCTCGCAGGGCAGAGGTGACTTTCTCAGGAGCATCTCGCCCATCACTGCCAGCTGGCTATGTTCCATCAGCCAAGGTCCCTCGTGCTGCCGAATGTTGCACAGGCGCAGAAGGGACCTCCAATATGGCTCTCCTCTCACTCAGACCCCCATTTCCCGCGGTACATGAAAAGTAAGCGAAAACAAATTAATACATAATAATGTCATTATGAAAAACACATCACAGGGTTGGTACTTTTAACTCATCATCAAGATATAAACTTATGCAATTAAATGTTAGCTACATTGAGACGGACACAAGAGCAGTGGCACGAGCTGTACCACATGATAAGCACAGCTATGAATTACGCATGCGCACAACTTTCCCTCCACTTCTGCAGACGCGTCAGGACACGTGAGTGTGGCTGACGCATGCGCAGTAACTAAAATACAAGCGGCGGCCATTTTAGAGGACATGGATTAAATTCATTAGAAATACACATAGGCAAGCGTCTTAAACTTTTACTCAAACTTAATATAAATGTTAGTAAGTCGTACATTTATTACCTTGTTATACATAAACGAGGTTCTTGATTTCAGCAAGCCGCAAAATATGCGAAGCTTTGCTTCATCAATAGCACTTAAGTACATTAGAGAAGCTGATAAATCCAACAAAATTTCATGGTTACATAGGATTAAGGCTACCTTATTGGATATGGGCCTAAACCACTTGTGGCTGGACCCAGAAGGAAATTCTTTTCCCTCAAAATAGAATTTAAAGCCTTATACAGGGAGATGGTCTGGCAGAAGTCCTTCTCTCAGGTGAATGGTGATTGCTTAACAGGCCTCTTTCTGGGTCATAAAATCGAGTATAGAATGGAGGCCTATTGGGACACTATTACTAGTTTTGGTGATAGGAAGCTATACCACCAATTTAGAGTGGGAAGCCTCCCCATAAAATTGTTTACAAAAAACTGGGAGACTGAGCTAGATTTATACTGCCACTCTTGTCCATGTGTGGAAGAGACCTTGCCGCATATCCTTTTTGTTTGCCCTGCATATAAGGCGCCTCACCAAAAATGGCTCAAGTCAGTTTGTGCCAAAATAGGAACAAGATCCCCCCAAACAGCCCTGCGTATTTTAAAATCTGATACCAGTGAAGTCATAGTTGTTGCTATGGCTTCATTTTGGAGCTGGACGTGGGCCATAAGAAGGCATAGGATGCAGGGCACTATGTAATTATGTAATCATTTAAATACTTGACTTGTCATCATGTAATAAGATGTTAATGAGCTTTGGTGTTTTAGCATTCTCTAACCGAAATACGTTTATATGCTTATATGACTGCAAACTTTTGTTCCATGTAACTATGTTTCTACCTTTCCGTCATGATTTTATTTATCTTTAATGATAAAAGTTCCATAATATGTATTCAAAATTAGATATGTTTAATTGGATTTTATTGAGTTTTATTCTGTGATATTTTATATGTTTTTAATAGGTTATTCCTAGTTTTTATTGTTCTTCTGTATATGTGTCTTTTATGATTGTATATAATCGAATAAAGACTAACTGAACTGAACTGGTAACAAGACTGCATAATTCAGCAAAAGATCACTAAAAGTGGCTAAAAATCTTCGGGCAATCGAGGCAGTTCAAAATGTCTGGGTAGGAAATTTCACATTAGTTTTAAACTGTATAGCATCTTATGCCACTTCTACATAAAATCTCCTTCCGTTTTCCCATCTCCTCCTTCCCCATAGATTGCCAGTGATCATATTTTTGATTGACAATGTACTGGGGAGTAGTAGAGTGGAATATTAAAAGTTACACGGAATTCACAACCTCGGGTTGTAGACAACTTTGGTAAAAGGATCTTAAACACTCATACATTAGATGTGTCACTAGAATCTATCTACTTGGGAATCAAACAGCAGCAGCCATAATGTCATAAAAAGCTTAATAAATGGATTAAATGAAATTATGCTTGTCTTTGACTATGTTAAGCCTTTGGCTAAGTTTGCGCTATGGGAATACCATATGCATAAATGTATACACTCCTTCATCAATCATGAAATAGAAGCCATTGTAGGAAGGTCTCCCCTAGATACAAGGAAATATGAGCCATAGGTCTCCCAAACTCATCATGAATGGCAGTCGTTTTGCCTGGAAACATAATTTGGTTTCTGGAAATATCTACACTTTATAAGTAAATACAGGATTTTCATATTGAATACAAAAACTCTCAAAATTCCAAAAACAAAGCTTACTGTTTTCATGAAAAACACTATTTTGTCTTGAAATACTCCTTTTTATGTTTATTAGAAAATACATGTTTGATACCCAAATATCCCTATGGCACACTAGAACAGATACAGCCTTAAGTTTGTATTTACTAGTATATTAAAGTAATAGTCAAAGCAAAGCAAGTATTTCAAGCCAACAGTATTTTTGGGTGGGTACAGTGAGTCCAAGGATGCCTTCAACATGCCAGGAATGGCCACCATTATGCCAAGGTAATCATTATGCCAGTGGTGGCACCATCATACTTTGAATCCTTAGAAAATATCTTACATTACCACTACTAGGCAAGGACAAGTATTATAATAGGGATACACACCAACACTCCATGGATCCCCAGTATGCCCATTATACACCATAATTATGCCAGGGGACGCATTTTGTCAGCAGTAGCCAACATTGTGTCACATGGCATGAATGTCCACAAAATGTCAAAAAAAAACTCCATTGTGTCATGTCCTAAAGGGAACACAACATCAAGCTCTAGATTTGGGGTCTCAATCCTTTTATGCATTTAGAGCTACTTATTTGTGTTGAAAATCATCCCAAGTTACTAACATTATTAGTGTTGTAAGTGACCACATCAGGAAAGATTACATAGTGGCCCCCATATTCAAGATTATTATCAGTGATCCCCTCACTGCACCAGGCCGGTTTGCCAGCAGTAATATAAAATAAAAGCTTTGTCTATTTGGGATGGTTCTACATGGGTAATACCTAATAGCCGTAGCTGTAGTGCCCTGGCACAAAAGTAATATTAGGTATAAGTCTCCACAATGCCACAAGATGTATCACTCGAAGATCGCATTTAAATATATTTAGAAAATTTAGCCCTGTAGCACTGTTTCTCCAAACATCAGCTTATAAGGTGTGAAAATACACACATTTTCATCTCAAATGAAAACTCTCAGTGTTGGTATAAATATGTATTTTTCAAACAAGCAAAAGCTTCTGATTTAGTACAGTGAGCTGCACCCAGGAGAGCTACTTACAGGTAGCTGGAACACTACCAGGAGCTTGCGACCTACTTGTTGGAGAGGCCCAGTGGCATAGCATGGGCCAGAGGGGCGGTTGCCCCGGGTGCAAAATTCTTAGGGGCGCAAACTTTTAAAAGAAAAGTGGAAGGATACTTGCCTTGCCCGGGGCACTGACAACCCACACTACCCCACTGGAGAGGCCTGCTCTAGATGCATGGGATGAGCGTATGAATGTGAATGACAGGCCAAACCACATTCCTGTTCAATGAGGGGGAGTGTGGTGAATCCAAGTAAAAGTGGCTGAGCCATTTTTTGGGAGTGATGCAAGTGTTTCAAAAGTGTTATCCTATCACCAATCAACTTCCAAGGGCTTATTTGGCTTAAGAAATTGGATCCGATCTTAAGTGTGTTGACCTCCAAGTGAGGTAAGTGGCAGTGCCTTGGCCTGAGCTTCAAGGTGCTACATGATGCCCCAAAGCATCTGTCAAGAACTACATTCTCTAACATGTTTTTGCTTAGCATGTCTGTCACATTCTGTTAAGTTAACTCTTAATTGCTATCCCGTCTCCCTCGCTTCTTTCATACTCTTCTTTTCATCTCCGAATTATTCTGTAATATGTCCTCTCAGCCCCCTTTACCCCCTTAACTCTCTTTAATTCCTTCATCAGTCTGTCACCAGGAAGTGATTTCACCCCTTTGTGTCTCCTTTTGTCACTCCCTGTTTCACATGCATCTCTCTAAAACTTCATTTTCTCCCTCTCTTTCATAATTGTACCTCTCTTTCTTTCATTATCAAATTAAATGTTTATTCTTTTGTTTCCCCTTCACCTTTTACTTCTTTCTTTTTCTATGACTCCATGATTTACTCCTTGTCACCTGTTTCCTCTTTCTGTCATAAACTTTGGTGTTGTGCTCCCACCTTCCTCTCCTTAGATCTCCCTCCCACGGCTTCTTGCAATCACACTCTTTGACTTTTTGATGATGAGGGGAGAAAACACAAGCACAGGGACAGTAGCAATGGCTGGCAAGGAAGCCTAGGAGAGGAGGGGTCAGTGATTGGACATGAGCTTCCCTGAAGGTGTGTGGTGCCTTCTTTCCCAGGGAGTTTCTGCTGGATAATACTGGGTCCAATTTCAGAAAGCTTTGTGCCTCACTGCTAGTTTTTGTAGTCCTGCACAAAAGGGGACTGATCGGGTGTCACTTAGAGTCAAGGGAACTAACCCCCACTTGGACACTTTTCCAACTTTTGGGTTCAGAGAAGGGTTTCCAGATGACTCAGAAATACTGTTTTTACCTAGAGCTCACATTTACTAACTACTGCATTTTGGGACATTGAGTCTTGTTACATCACTGCACTTGAATTATCTTGTTGCAATGGTTTGTACAATATACTAGAGCATGGCATCCCCGGTGACACCAAGTCATCATGTAACATGTAACAAGTAACGAATCACACTGCCATAGGTCAGTGGCAACCTCCCAACTGGTTGGTGCCACTGAAAGGCTGAAGGACTGGAGCAGAGTCAGTCACATAACAGGCGTAGATATGTATGGGTCAGCATTCCTTAACCAACAGCCTGCTGAGAGATTACACAGTGTCGTTATTGGCCAGTGTGCTTCAATATCATGAGAGCAACAGCCTCTTTATAGCATACTCCTCCCATTACACAGCACAGAGGGTAAACAGCCCTCACAACGAATCCGTCACCCCGCATGCAATTACAACGCGGTCATACCATTACCCCGTAAATCGAAACAACGCCTTGTGGAGGGGGGAGAAGGTGTTGGATTTAAAATCCAACACCTTCCCTACTGTCTGCAAAGACTGGAGTTGGAATAGTAAATTATACTATTCCAGCATCCAGCGCCCCCCTCCGCAAGTCGTTGTTCTGACTTGCGGGGTAATGGTATGCATTGATACAATGCAGTCGTTGTAACAGCCACGTTGTAATTGCATGCGGGGTGACGGCATGCTTGAAAAGGAGGCATATTCAGCGCAGAGAGCACAGGCTCAGGGGTGAGCTGTCCCCAGGCTTGTACAGTCCGAATCCATTCATATTTAGGACACTGACTCAGTGTGAATGGATGAGTGAGATAGTCTAACTCTACAAACAAAATCTCCCCTGAGGTTCTGTAATTTTCGAGCCTGACTCCATTTTGTGTTGCCCTCACGTAGGCCTGTGAAAGAGGCCCGGCGAACAAGTGGCCTGGCCTTCTGAGTTCATGTACACATTAACTGGGTTTCTTTCGGCTCTGAATGAACTGCAGAGAAACTGACCTCTTCACCTGAAACTGACCTCGCGAAGCCAATTTCCCTTGGTTTGATCCTTGTCTAAGATTGCCACTTAATGTTCAGGACCTCGTTAACCTTTAGTTTCCTTGCACATGTTTTATCTTGTTCAGCATCTATTACTGTTTCCTTTATGTTCTGACATTACATGGTTGTGCTTTTCAATTATAAATTTGTCCGGCTTGCAAAGATTGAATTTGGGACATTCCTAATAATTAACTTTTGGGTTGGGTTACTGTAAATTGGGTTTTTGTTAATGTGATACTCAGTTAGAAAATGTGCCCTATTGGTTAGAATTTTGCGCAGTGGGTGTACGTTTATAATGAGAATATGGTGTATAAAAGGAGATGTCTTGCCTTAGTAATTTGAACAGTCTCCTAGGAATATACATCGTGATGTATTGTTGGGATTTCTGTTACTAGCTGCAGCTAATAAACTTGGTCTCTGACGTCACCCAGAAGTATTCCGTGTCTCTGTATACCAAGACAGGTGGAACTCGAAGATTTCAGGTGTGTCCCTGGCACCGCTGGGTTCTGACACGGTTCTTCAACTGGCGCCCAACGTTGGGTGACTTCAGCGGTACCGGTCCAAGCCCGAAGATTGTGAGGGGCCCCGTGAGGAAACTCTGGAGGAGGGCCCCCACTCCATCGACCCCTGCATGTCGAAAAGTGGACTGAAGGTCTTTTCTGCGAGGCTTCCCCTTTCCTACGGCTACGAAGGACTGCTGCCCTGACTGTCGCACTGTCTTGGACCCTTGTGTGACGATTTGTAAGGCGAGACGTTCTTCTGGTGGCGTGACAGACATTTTGGTTAAGTATAAGTGGGTTGCTCCCACGACTTTCTTTTGTTTCTTGGGTCTTGATTCGGCCATTGCAATAGTCGAAGCCGAGGGGTTCGTATATTTACGAGTGTATCATTTTTTAATACCCTTTGAAGTTTGAAACCAGACTAGTGAGCAAGATGCCTGGTCTTGGTAAACTTGGTAAATGGTTTGTTTGTGGTCTTAATAGGGATTCCCGATTGGAGGATTTGTGTCCGATACCTCCGGTTGGAACTCCAACTTATGAGCTTTATTCGAAACATGGTGTGGGTCCCATTACCTTTAATGAGGTTTGGGTCCGCTACACTAGGAAGGACGGTGTTTTACGATGGCCCCCACATGGTAGTTTTGAAACAGAGATTTTAGATAACTTAGAAGTTGCGCTATTTAGGAAGAAAGCCCGGCCGGCGATGTTTGACTCTTTCCGCCTTTGGCGTAAGGAAGCCAAACAGCGAGAAATTAAGCAAGTGAAAAGAGATAGGAAAGAAAGGAATATGTCAGTTATGCAAGCCGCTACGCAGTTTAAGGATGATGAAGAAGATCGTGCGATTGAAGTGTCAGCTAAACAGCATTGCATGGCCATTGACAAATGTTATCCGGCTTTGCCACCTCCCCTTTCAACTGTGACTGAAAACCCTGAAAAGGATCCTTTGATGTCGCATCTACTGAGATTACCACCCCCTTATGCGCAGAGTGCTACAGCACCTCCTTTACCTCCAGTTGTTGCACCCCCTGTTGTTGTTCAACCCCCTGCTGTTGTTCAGCCATTTGTTGCTCCACAAGTGGTTCTTCCTCCTGCGGTGCAGCCCCCTCTAGGGCCGCCAGCTTTGTTACCAGCCTTGCCTCAAACTCCTTTGACTTACACTGCCTTATCTTTGTCTTCTCTTACTTCTGTCCCTATGACTCCTATTCCTCAGACTACTTTGTCTCCTGTCCTTATGTCAGATTCTTCTCCTTCTGCTCGACAAAGAATGACTGAAACTGTCACTAGTCTTTTGGCTCCTCTCTTTGGGTCACTGAATAGGACCCCTGTTTCTGAACGTAAGCAGAGACGTAGTCAGCTTCCTGGTCCCGAAGAGCGGGTAGTGTTAGATCTTCTTGCTCGTAGATGGGTTTCGAATGCTTCCAGGTTCGGTTTACAAGCGGTTATGGATGTTTTTCTACAGTGGGAAGCACCAAAGCAAAGGTATGTTTTTGATGACATGTGTACCTTTCTTCGTCAGGAGGTGGAAGATAATGAGTTGGGTCCAATTCTGTTGGACTTGATTAATGTTCAGTCCGAATTTGCTAAGGGAAACGATAGTGGGTTCAGATGTTGAGGTAGGGGTAGAGACAATACTTACTTTCAGGTCTAGACTTCCACCTCAGCCATTGTTCGAACCTGATCCTTCTGTTAGGAAAAAAGTGAAGCAGTATCCTATGCGAGAGGTTCCTCCAGTATGGAGAGAGGCAGTTGAGGCTGACGTTCCTAATGGTGTTTTGGCTGCACCAGCACATTTTCAGCGAGTGTGGGTACATGTCCCTTGGAAGAGAGCAGAGGTTTTGGCACTTCAGCAGACATTGTCTGACCCCCGTAAAAATCCTGCTGGTTATTACAAGGAGTTGTCTCAGACAGTTGCTGCGTGTGTTATGAATTTAGCTGACATCGATATGTTGATGGGTAATGTAGTTCCTCAACCTTTGTAGGCGAAGATCCGTCACGAGGATCATGTGCAAGAGTTAGGAGAAACATGGGTTAATATTACTGCTGCAGATGGTAGACAGGTAGGAGGTGCTAAACCTGAGCCTTTAGTTGCAGAACTACCTGGTAGGATTGTTAATTTAATGAAAACTGTGATGCCTCCTTTGCGAGTGAATTGGGACAAGTTAGCAGCATGCAAACAAAAGAAAGATGAGAGTGTGTCCGATTTCTTCACTAGGTTTGAAGAAACATTCATTGATCATAGTGGTCAGGACATGAGTACAGAAGGTGGTCAGAGGTTGTTCGTAGATAAATTTGTTTTTAATTTACTCCCCGAACTTTGTAATAAGTTAAAGGACTCTGAGAGTTCATGGGCAGTTTCTTCTTCGGCCCAGATATTGGCTACTGCACAATACTATGAGAATAGAGACAAAGATGCGAAGGATAAAGTAGAGAAGAAGACTAAAGAATTAAAAACGAAAGTTCTTTTGCAACATGCTTATCCGCCTCGCCCTAATCAGCGTCAGTTTCAGCAACCCCCACCGTTTCAGAAACCATTGCAGACGCCTGAGTCTTTTGTTCCGCGATTTCCGCTAGGCCCTAATCAGTGCGCTTATTGTAAGAGGAAGGTAATTTCAAGAGTAGTTGTCCGGTCTTGCTACAACGTGTGAATGGTATGTCTGGTCTGAGAGGTCGTGGTGGTTACCAACAAGTACCTAGGGGTAGGGGACGTGGTACGTTTCCTCAGAATGAACGTTCCTTTCCCCCCCAGAATTCTGCAAATTATTTTGACCGACAGAATGTTCCGAACGTCCAGGTTGCTCAGTACTACGTTGATGATTATTATGTTGAAAGCGAGAGTGCTGGTTTTAATTATAGCTAGGACAGCCATGGACAAAGAGAGGGAGTAGTGTCCGTTCCTGTAGACCAGAGTGGGCCTTATGTTGAAGTGATTACATCAGGTGTGGCAGAACCTTTTCTTTTGGATACTGGTGCAACAAAGAGTTCTATCATGCACTCTAAACTCCCTGGCGCACCTTTGTCTGGCTTGACGAATGTTTCGGTAGGATTTTCTGGCGCCCCAGTTAGCAACCCGGTATGTAGTCCTTTGCCCCTTTCTATTGGTTCTTGTGAATTGGAGGCTCCCCTTATTCTAACGACTGGTTGTGGTGAGAATTTGTTGGGTTTGGACTTGTTGAAAAGATTGCATGCAACATTATATTGTTCTCCGTTGGGAGTACATCTTACCTTGGGTAAGAAAGTGATCTCCCCGATGTATTTGTCTAAGGATTGCCTGCCGTTGGAATTGCGTTCTCTCTCTGATACACTTTGGGCTACGGGTCCTAATGATGTTGGTCTTTTGCAGATTCCACCCTACGTTGTTACGCTTAAATCAAATGCTAAATTGCCACGCGTTCCTCAGTACAAAATTTCCAGTGATGGTGAAAGAGCTCTTTTAGCGATTATTTATGATTTGGTTGAGAAAGGTGTGGTTGAAGAAACGAGAGCTAATGTGTGTAACAGTCCTGTTCTGCCTATTCTTAAGCGTACTGACTCTTCTCAGCCACCTGTGTATCGATTTGTGATCGACCTTCGAGAGGTCAATAAGATTGTTGTGCCACAATTTCCTGTTGTTCCGGACATTACTGCTTTATTGACTATGGTCTCTGCCTCAGCTGCTTGGTTTTCTGTGATTGATCTGAAGAATGCTTTCTTCAGTATTCCAATCGCTGAGGAAAGTAGGGATATTTTCGGCTTCTCTTTAGGAGGCCGCAGCTTCCGGTTTAAGCAAGCTCCTCAAGGTTATTGTGAGAGTCCCTCCATTTATAGTCAGGCTTTGAAAACTCAACTCGATACTCTTGTGTTGCCTTCTGGTGCTATTCTTATCCAGTACGTTGATGATCTGCTAGTGGTAGCTGATAATGAGGAGATGTATAAAGAGGTTAGTCTTTCTTTGCTACGACATTTGTCTGACCTTCATCATAACGTTTCCCCTTCCAAGTTGCAGTATTGTCGACAAGAAGTGACCTACTTAGGTCATCTCTTATCGAAGGAGGGAAGACGATTGACCCCAGAGCGTATTTAAGCGATTGCCCAAATGACTGTACCATCCACACAGAGAGAAGTGCGTGCTTTCTTGGGTATCACCTCGTATTGTCGGCAGTGGATCCCGAACTTTTCTTTGCTAGCGAAACCTTTGTTGGCACTTACTCTCAAAGATACACCACACCCTCTTCCTTGGTCTGATGAATGTCAGAAGAGTTTTTCTGAATTGCGTGATGCATTGTGTTCTGCTCTGGTGTTGGGTACCCCTGAGTAAACCTTTTACACTTTATGTACACGAGAGAGAAGGTTGTGCGTTGTCAGTGTTGACACAACAGTTTGGAGACAAGCAGCACCCATGTGCGTATTTTTCGGCTGCTTTAGATCCGGTAGCTAGGGCGTTGCCTGGTTGCCTAAGAGCTACGGCAGCAGCAGCTATTTCTATCCGACAGTCTGCTGGTTTGGTATTGGATAATACATTGATTGTGATGGTCCCACATGCAGTGGATACCTTATTAAACAGGACGAAGACTCAGCACCTTACTAGTGCACGTCTGTCAGGTTACGAGTTGACGCTTTTGGCTAGTCATGTGCACATTAAGAGGTGCAACACATTGAATCCAGCTACATTGTTGCCGATTTGTGTAGAGACAGATGATCAAGAACAGCATGATTGTGTTCTTAGGACAGAGGAGGAAACAAAGGGTAGAATTGATTTGAAACATACTCCTCTTTCAAACCCTGATGGTACCCTATTGGTAGAGGGTTCATGCTTTAAGCTTCCGAATGGAGAGACGACTGCAGCATATGCTGTCACAACTTTGCACACGATTGTTGAAACAGCGCGTATTGCACAGAATTCAGCTCAGGCAGCTGAATTGATAGCCTTGACTAGAGCGTGTGTGTTGTCAAAAGGAAAGAGAGTGAATGTTTTGACTGATAGCCAGTATGCGTTTGGCGTTGCTCATAGCTTTGGACGATTGTGGAAAGAAAGAGGATTTCTTACTTCTCATGGTACGAAAATCCAGCATGGCCAATTAGTGAGTGAGCTTCTTGAATCGCTTACTTTGCCAACACAAATCGCCCTTGTAAAGTGTAGTGCGCATAAAAAGGTTACAGATGATGTGGGTCGAGGGAATGCATTTGCGGATGAAGTAGCAAGAGAAACAGCGAGAGATTTGACGAGTCGAATGTATGTTGCAGGTCCTGCAAGATGGGTTGTGGAAAGAGGAATGTGTGAAGATACAATAGAAAGTGTGAAGATGATTCAGGCAGAAGCTACTGAGAAAGAATTGAGTATGTGGAGAGAGAGTACGGGAATGTTGGATTCGACAGGCTGTTGGGTTGAGTTGTCAGAGCATCAGCGATGGTTGTTGCCAGATGTGTATGTGCTTCCAGTGGTTACTATGGCTCATGGGATGGCTCACATCAGCTCAAAAGGGATATGCAAGTTGTTGGCTCCGGTATGGCAGAATAGTGTAATTCCCAAATGTGCTGAGAATTTGGTTAAACACTGTATGATTTGCTTGATGCATAATCCTGGCAAGGGAACCCCAACTCCAGCTGGTCATTTTGCTCCTCCAACGTATCCGTTCGAGGTGTTACAGATAGACTATATTCATATGGAAAGATGCAATAATCTGAAGTATGTTCTTGTGGTTGTTTGTGCCTTTTCCAGATGGATAGAGGCCTACCCCCTGAAGGATAATACTGCCTTGTCTACAGCCAAGGTTTTGCTCAAAGAGTTTTTTCCCGAGGTATGGATTGCCGAGGATGGTCTGGAGTGATAACAGAAGTGAATTTGTGGGTCAGATTATGCAGAAAGTGTGTGCGGGTTTGGGAATTAGACAGAAGTTCCATGCAGCGAATCACCCCCAGTCAGCAGGCCTGGTCGAGTGCTATAACGGCACGTTAAAGCTGAAGTTGGCCAAGGTGCAAGCGAGCTCTGGTCTCACATGGCCCGATGCTCTACCATTGGCACTTTTGTCCACAAGAACGACAATACATTCTCGCGTGGGACTTAGCCCATACGAAATTGTTTTTGGACGCCCGGCGAATGTTTGGGGTGTGCCGAGGCCAAGAGAATACAGCGATATTAAGAACCCTATGTTGGTTGACTATTTACATGGTTTGACTGCTAAATTGCGTGTTCTTCACCAACAGGTTCATGATACCTTACCTTCAGCTTCTGTTGACTCGGGACATGCGATCCAACCCGGCGACTGGATTCTGATCAGGAACTTCCAGCGGTCCAAGAACCTACAGCTGAGGTGGACTGGTCCTTATCAAGTACTGCTAGCAACGAGGACCACTGCGAAAGTCTTCGGGAAAAAGAGTTGGGTGCATGCCACCCACACAAAAAGGATACCTCTGCCCTTACCGTATGATCAGTGGGTCCGGGAAGGTGTTGCCGATTCTGAGACTGAAAATGTCCAGAGATTTGTGCCTTTTAGTGATGCTCGTTTGAAATGGACTCAGTCGGAACATGCAGATGATGAAATTTTGCAAGAAGCTGTGCCGCCGCATTTGAGACTGGACACTACGCATCCGGAGATTCTTTCTCAGGATCAAACTGTGCCGAAAAAAGAACATTATAGTTTAAGGCCGAGGTCTAAAAAGGACAAATAAAGTAATATTTTTTTTGTGTATTGTGCTCTCTCAGACAAGAGACTATTTTTCTTTTTGCTTTTTCGAACCACCATCCGGGTTCAGCTGCAGGGTCGTGGTATAAGACTTAAGGGGTGAACCGCGAATTGACGAAAGGTCTGTGGTTCTAGGTTGTCTAGGACGCCTGGACGCACACTTGAGTGAAGAAGGAAAACTGCCGCGAGCAGCACGTTAGAGGATGGAGTCTTTTGTACCTGAGAGAGATGTTGAGAAAATAGACCTTAAAATGAAATTCTGTACATTGATACGTAGCAAATGTTTTATAATATCACGTTTTTTAATGTTTTTAAGTATTACGATAGCTTATGTGGGAAGGATTGTCTATGCTACACAACAGATGTTTGCACCCACTTCCCAACCTATGCTTTCTTACACTACTGTTTCTTTGCATCAGTTTTATACGTTGCCTGAACATGAACAGACAAGGAGGTCGGAATTTGTCAACAACTCGTTCATACAGTTGTTGCATCAGCATCAGTTAGTAGTGAATACCACTAACTGTTGGGTTTGTGGTCTTATGCTGCATACGACCGATAAGGGTATGCCATATTTGGTTTTGCCTTTTTCTTTTAATGGGTCTGTGTGGGCTTTACAGACTATGTTTATCTATGCAAATGAGATACGCCCTTCACGTTCCCTTAAGGATAACTCCAGCAATAGTGCCTTGATAAAGGGAATAGTAGATATGATCAGAGATATCGATGCATATAATGCTATCCCTAAGGATGAGATGCAGGCTTATGTTGGTTGGAATTTGACCGGATATAGTACCAGCTTGACTGAGAAGGAGAGACGAAAAAGGTCTCCCCCGATTTGGATTGTGCCCCATCAAGGTTATTTTTGTTTGCAAGGCACTGGTCGAAATCCGAAAGCTCAGCTAGGTAAGAGTGTGTGTGTTCACACCTATGTCTATTCGTCCCAGAGTTCTCCACCGTTCGTACCAGCTAAAGGCACATATTTTGTTTGTCACGACAGAGCCTATACATAGTTGCCACCTGATTTTTCAGGTACATGTTATGTGGCGTTTTTGCTTCCCCCTACATATACTACGGCTCCGGACTATCATAGAACGAGATATGGTAGAGGGGACTTCGATAAGGAAGATACTGCAGGACAAGAAGCAGGAGATTTCTTCAAGGGTTTCCTGCCCTTTTGGGGTCCTATGATCAATAGTGGGCATATTCGACAGCTTGTCCGCGTTGTTGAAGCTACTATTAACGAGACAGCAGGTGCTCTTAGTAATGTTACAGCTGAGCTTCAAGCGGACCGCCTTATGACGTTGCAGAATCGTATGGTTTTAGACGTCATACTTGCAGATCGAGGTGGAGTATGCAAATTGATCGGATCTAGTTGTTGCATTTACGTAGCAGATAATGCTCCTACAGTGTACCAAGCCATCTCTAGGTTACATAAGATCTCTGAGTCTATCCATGTAGACAAAGGAGACTGGTCATTGACGGGATGGTTTTGGGAATTGCTGTCTAAATGGGGATGGAAGATTTTGACATTCCTTGGTATGGTTTTGGCCATCCTTTTCTCTTGTTGTCTTTGCATCCAGTGTGGTCCCGCCATTTGTAGTCTTTGTGCTACTATGTGCGTTAGGAGACCTGTTCCGAGAGAAGTAGAGAATAATAGGATGATGCTACAGCAACACTTAGATGACCTAATAAAGATTGATATGGACCTAGATTCAGATTAACATGAGTTTAGGTTATTGCCTACGTAATGGAAAAAGGAGGGTCTGAGGTTCTGTAATTTTCGAGCCTGACTCCATTTTGTGTTGCCATCACGTAGGCCTGTGAAAGAGGCCCGGCGAACAAGTAGCCTGGCCTTCTGAGTTCATGTATACATTAACTGGGTTTCTTTCGACTCTGAATGAAAGGCAGAGAAACTGACCTCTTCACCTGAAACTGACCTCGCAAAGCCAATTTCCCTTGGTTTGATCCTTGTCTAAGATTGCCACTTAATGTTCAGGACCTCGTTAACCTTTAGTTTCCTTGCAAATGTTTTATCTTGTTCAGCATCTATTACTGTTTCCTTTATGTTCTGACATTACATGGGTTGTGCTTTTCAATTATAAATTCGTCCGGCTTGCAAAGATTGAATTTGGGACATTCCTAATAATTAACTTTTGGGTTGGGTTACTGTAAATTGGGTTTTTGTTAATGTGATACTCAGTTAGAAAATGTGCCCTATTGGTTAGAATTTTGCGCAGTGGGTGTACATTTATAATGAGAATATGGTGTATAAAAGGAGATGTCTTGCCTTAGTAATTTGAACAGTCTCCTAGGAATATACATTGTGATGTATTGTTGGGATTTCTGTTACTAGCTGCAGCTAATAAACTTGGTCTCTGACGCCACCCAGAAGTATTCCGTTTCTCTGTATACCAAGACAGGTGGAACTCGAAGATTTCCGGTGTGTCCCTGGCACCGCTGGGTTCTGACCCGGTTTTTCACCCCAAGACTGAAAACATGCCCTAATCAATCACACAAGTGTGTAAATAAATGTACAGGAAGTTTTGCATCATACAATAAGGATCTACAAGGTGTAAGCGGCACATGTCATCCATACTGGTGGGCATTATATGTTAAGAGTGCTTGGTCTAGAGCTGAGGTCTTTTCTATAGCAAGAGGTACTTCTGATCAAGGAAATTGCACAAGAGCTAATATCAAATATTATCACTGTAAAACGGTGACCACGTCTGTTAACATTTAATGACTGATCCCCCTAAGCAGGATCCTCAATAGAGACTACCAAAGCCTTTCAAGTGACCAACAGATTTAAACGTGTTTTGGAATGCATCCTTTTGTTTTAAGCGATCTAGCAGTTTCTGAAAATACACATATTTAGCTCTGAAAGACCATTTTCCATTTTGGGCAAACTAATTTTTTTCAAATAAAAAAACCTTTTATGAAAAATCTGCAACTTTTTCTTCCAAAATATCATTTTTTGTTTTAGGAAGTATGTAGTCTCAAACGTTGTCCAGTCATCTTCATCAAGTACTCACATTTACAGGTTCTGCTTCAAATGCTCTTGGTTTACAATCATAGGCCATGCATATTTCCCACAAGACCATAGATACCTGTAGTGCACCAATAATGGCCACCCGCATACGGCTACCATTGTGCCAAGGCTGGGCAACATAATGGGCAGGATTCCAACAATCATGGCCATTATTATGTGAGGGGTGGCTACCATGATGTCAGGGATCACTACAACCAGCCTATTCATGCCCTAAGTATGTCAGGTATGGCTGCCAGTATGCAACAAGTATCCACAAAATATATCAAGGATGACCAATATTATGTCATTACACAATTGTACCAGAGGTGATCTCCTTATGAAGGGGGCAGAATATGCTTTTGGTATTCCTTAATGCCGGGCATAGCTTCCGGGGATCAATACTGTTTGTTGTTGAGCATACACAATTGGAGATGCACACAGACACTTATATAAATAGTCACACACTTGAGACTCTTAATGGTCTAAGTTGTGGATCCAGACAATGCCCTGCTCTCCTCAGCTCCTGGCTTGGTCTTGCATCCATCTCAGACATTTTCACACTATCTCCTGCAGTCCAACATGAATACACACCGGCTACCGCTCCAGCTACTTTTTGGCACTCCTCTTTCTGTGCCCATTGTCAAACACACATATTGTGAGTGATAAAGTGGGTCCTACAACATGGCTTTCTAGTGACTTTTCTTTTGAGTGACAGTGGGGCAGGTGGTCAGGTAGACCCTGTAACCTGACACAGAGTGTGTCTGAATGTTAGCATGAATCTCTGCCACAGGATTGACTTACTGCCACACAAAGGGTCTTTAGTTGAGCAGTTCTGCCTTCTTAAGTGAGCACATATCCTCTCAGTGAGGAACTGGGTTGGGTGTCACCTCTGAGAGGTATTTGTAGGGTGTTCATGAGCTACCAGTAGCTCCAGAGCTACTCGGAGACCCCTTGGCGTAAAGAAATACAAAGAGCCTGATATAGATCTTTGCAGATGTGGTCCCGTCATCATTTTTTCAATGTTTTCATCGCCAGCCTACTTGGTGGGCTTCCCACTCTATTTAGATGTTAGTGGGTCAATGGACGAAAGACTGTCCAAGTGTTGCCGTCTCCACCAGGATTTCCCTCCCGTGTCGATGGCGCCATAGGCAAAAGTGCCTGTTACAAGGAGTCCAGACAAGAATTTTGCCAGCCTAATCATGGTATGCCTTTCCATTGGGACAACTGTGGCTGGGAAACCCCCATACCTGAGTTGGCAGATTCAAGCGAAATGAGGTACAAACGTACCTTTTTTTCTGTTTCCCACTTCCGTTTCCATCTTGAACTCCATTGTCCATGTTCGTCCTTTGCTGCTCCAACTTAACCACAATGCTAATCAACACCGTTGTCGCCGGGATCAAAGGTACGTTATATACACATGTCTTACTATCAATCGTGTGTTAGGCTTGTGTATTTTTACATTGCCCTTACCTGCAAGTTTATTCTTAGGTGCAATGCTTTTGTGCTCATTTTGTAACTAATAAATGTAAAATGACCACACTTGTATTAAAACTTAATTTTGTTGTTGATGTGGTGGTTGTGGGTGTTGTGTTGTGATGTATGTGGGTCTACATTCAATAGTGTGTGTATGTTGTATGTGTGCTATGCTGTATGTACAAAAAAGGGCACAACACATTACCTATTCATATTTTAAACCACACACAACCTATATGTGCAGTGACACATTATAAAAGTGGCACTTACCAGTCTCCAGTCCACCAGGGATTCAGTCTATCAGGAAATCGTTGCTAAGACAACGCCAACACAAGGGGGAAATCTAAATTGGCTCAGCGCAAACCAGCCACGTTGACAACTACAGAGTACCATTAGCCAGCAATGGAGTCCGCCGCACCGACAGAAGTGTGCCACGTACTTGTTGGTAAACAGTCTGTTGATGCAGACGGTGGTTCAGCCAGCACACATCTAAATACGTGGGCAGGACTCCATCAGCTGGGCGGAGTACTAGTAACTGCCATTGTGGAGGGGCGACAGGCGTCCCGACAAGATCTAAAGCAGGCCCAAAGTCAGGATTTAAAACGTAGTTGTTTGCACTAATCAGAGTTTTTAGCGACAGTGGAATAATGCAAAATTGAGAAAAAAACAATAAGGATATCAGCATATTCCTTGCAGTTTAGATACAGCTCCCTGATACTGGTTCATTGCTCACTGTGCTATAGTAGAAGGTTTGTAATTTATGTACAGCACATAAAAAAACGATCTCTGTGACAAAAGCAGTACCTCACTCAGCTATCTACATCAGTGCTTGAAATGAAAAAATAGAAGTGCAGGTACTCTGTAGCAGAGTAGCTGCTTGTTTCTGAAAAGTGCTGGTTCTCTCCAATTAAAAGTATTAGGATTCCCTTGAGAAGTGCCGGTACTCAGTACCGGACAGTACCGGCCCATTTAAAGCACTTATCTACATAAAATACAAATCTTAGATTTGCATGTTTCACATTATTCTTTGCAGCTGGCACATTAACCCTCTATGTCACTTTATGATGTGTCAAAACTGTGACTAGACAAAACATAGATCTCTCCAGCAAGTGCATTATTTCACTGTGCCTCTTATTCAGCCGCGGTCGGTAGTGGGAGTACCTGCCGGGCAGTGACGTGGGGAGGGTAGTAAACTATGGATTACGGAGGTTTACAGGTAAGTAAACATATAAATAAATGAAACGAATTTCGTTGTGCGCGCTGCATCGCATTTGGGGATGCAGTGCACGCAACGAAATTCATTTTATTTATTTATATGTTTACTTACCTGTATACCTCAGTAATCCATAGTTTACTACTCCCCACCCTGCCCCTCCCCCTGCCCACGTCACCGCCCGGCAGGTACTCCCACTACTGACCGCAGCTGCTCCTATTACTTAATCACATTTGGGAGCACCTTGAAATACATCAGTTTGCTATGTGCACTGTAGAAAACCTCTCTTGTATGTTTTAAAAAACTTTAATATTGCTTCATTTCATAATAACAACCTAAGCCACATAGGAGTATGCTGGAGAACTGACTTGCCTTTTAGTTCAGTATTGGTATTGTCATCAGGGCGATTGGGGGGCATGATTGTGTATAAGTTTATGGTTAGAAACTTTCATCGCAAATAAATGGCAATCAATGCAGAGATACAATCTACTGCGCTCTTAAGTGAAATGCTTACATATGTTAAAAACTACACTTTTTTGACCTTTGAAGAGTTATTTTCTTAGTTTTTAATGACGTTTGTTTGCCTGATATACCTCTGCCTGGCTCAGCTGTGCCTGTTAATTGCGCGCACACGCATGCACACACACACACACACACCCCTTCCCCATCCAGAGCCTTGTGGCAGCCCAACGGTGCCTGTCCCACCAGTGCAGAGCCAACCGGGAAGCAAAAGAAAGTCAGAGGGAGCACCAACCCCCTACTGGCGATGCCACTGGATAAAGCATCAGTCAATGGATTCTTTATACCAGGAATATCAGCTACAGTGAAATCCTACTGTGCAAAAAAAAATGCCCATTTAAACTATTAGTCTTACATTGAAAGTTTTACAAACACCGCATATTACGATGATCAATTTGAATTTCAGATAGTTCTCTTGTGCCCATCGTCTCGATCCGGTACAGATCATTTTCATAGCTGCAGGTTCACTTTCAAGAACTCAGCAGTTTCTCTCTGATTCTGATAAAATATGAGAAAAATAACAGACAGAATGTTCTTGTCCACCATGTTCTTGTAACAGAACTGCTCCAATTGATCTCTCATAAACACGTTTTTCCACAATAAACTTTCTTGAAATATCAGATTGACATAAAATGTGACCCTGAGTAAAAGTCTTTGTACAAAAATAGTTTTCTGCTTGAATCATCCCCATGGAATCCTTTCTTCATGTTTTTCTTCTTTAACATTTCAAATTATATCACTAGTTATCGCTGTTAAGTTTCTAATACGTTTGCAATAAAGATTTGCAAATCCCAGGAAAGTCTCCTTTATATTTGTAGGGAAAGGCCAATCCAAAATGGCTGAAGCTTTCTAGGGGTTCATGGAAATGCCAAAAACATTCAATTGAAATCCAATATATTCAACTTCTTTCTCAAACTCACTCTTCTCTGGTTTACAATATAAATAATGTTGCTGTAGTCTTGACAGTATCAAACCCACATGTTCTTAATGTTCAGCAAACGTATTTGAAAACACCACAACATCTTTCAAATATGGCAATGAAAACTATTGCAAAACATCAGAGAATACTGAATCCAGAAATCGTTAAAACTGGCAGAAGCATTACACAACCCAAACGGCACAACGCAATAAGGCGAAATGCTGCTTCCACCGGCCAACTTCCTTTAATCATAACTTCCTTTAATCATAACAAATGATAACCTCCTTGCAAATCAAGGTGTATAAACATTTATGAGCTGATTCCAAAATATCATTCATAAATGGTAAAGGATATATTTACTTGATTGTGATCTGATTTAAATCTCAATAATCAATACAAGGTTCACAATCATAATCCTTTTTAGGTACAAAAAACAAAAGTGCCCCAGCAGGTGATATGGATGGTATAATATATCCATTTTGCAAATTCTTCTGCAAATGAGCCTTCTGTATCTCAATCCCATTTTATGTTAAAGAGTAAATCTATCCAAAATGAACAATGGCACTAGGTGTGATTGAAATAGGGCAACCACACCCCAGATGAGGGAGAAGTGAGCATACCTTAGGCTTAGGAAAACTAGAGAATAATCATGTTACTACAGTGGCACTGTCAAGAGGTTCCTCCTTAATCCCATTACTGGGTGACATAGCTTCCTGCAGAATAACAAAGGTACTGACAAAACTGAGATAACAGAGATGTTGTTTGAGTAGAGCAATTGGCATGTGAATTATGCCTCTTTAACTAATGGATTAAAAATATTACTGCATGATAGAGAGAGGCCATTATGTCAAACGATATCACTTTAGTAAGGTCTCCAAAAGAGTCTTGCATTGGAAAAAGCTTCAAGTATCAGACTTAAAATGAACTATGAACCAGCAGCAGTTCTATTTATTTCAGGAGTCTTCCTAGGATTCCTTAGCAATATAATTTTTACTGTCTCATTCTTGATCAATCAACATTCCACCCACTATCCATCAATGCTGAATTATTAACAACTTTTCCTTTGCCTGTCCTTTTAGCAGTTGATAGAGGGAATATATGATTATCAGTATTTTCATAGATGATCCAATATAAGAAAAACAATCCACTTATGTCTTCTTATCTTTCTCAGTAGAGGAATTAGTTATTCAACATTGTTTTGTGGTGACTTAGTACAATTCTGAATCATATGTCCAGCTTCACCACAATACATCGTCCAGCTCAGCCTTTCACTGATGTTTCTTTTCATCTTCAGTTAAAGGTCCCTGGACTATCCCACTTTGTACTGGGTCTTCTTGTGGCAGGGGTTCCACTGGAACCTCTGAATGAATATATGAAAAACATCTGCCTATACAAGAATTCTTCATCCTTTTTCTTTTAATTTCTCTTGTAATATGCACTCAATTAGCAGTACTAAATCAATGAGTTCAGAAAAGGAGGTAGAGTGGTGAAATCAAACCAACTTGTCCTTAATTTCTTCTCTCGCGACATACCAAAAACATTTATATGAGTTATATGAGTGTCAATTGAGTAAATGTACCACATACGCCAAACAATCCATTCCACCTTGCCAACTATTGTGCAAGACTTTGTCAGCAAAATATGCCAAGTGAGGACATTCAGGCATCCTATTAAGTGCTAATATAAAAGTATTATGAGTCTCCAGCCAACCTAGAAATGAAAGCCCACATCAAATCAATGGCAAAAGGTGCCCGGTTTCACCTGAACTATATTAGAAAAATGAAACCACTCATCTCTACGGCGGACCTCAAACTGGCAGTCCAGTTCTTAGTTATTTCATGGATTGATTATGGATGTACAACTCTAGCATGTCTATCAAAAATTTCCTCAGCTCCACTAAAAGCATGTCTAAATGCGGCAGCAAGACTCATTACTGGATCCAGAAAATACGACCATATCTCCCCTCACCTGAAAGCATTAAACTGGTTACCATACGAAGCCAGAATTCAATTCAAACTGGCATGTACTACACACAAAGCGCTCCACTACAAAACTCCAAGGTACTTAGCTCAGAAAATAGAGCTTTCAGGGGGAAGCAGACCAGCTTGGAGTGCCAAAGAACTGCTGCTGAAACCACCCATCTTTCGGAAGAAGAAAACGTATGACAGAGCTTTCTCCGGAGCAGCCCCCAGAATATGGAACTCACTCCATCCAAACATTAGAAAAATTCCAAACATAGCAACATTCAAGAAGGAAGAGAAGAGCTTCCTAATGAACAAGTTCCTTCCATAGGCTACACTGTTCACTTTAGCATTGTGACTAATACCCTAGCCTCGACCGTGAACCGGTCCTGTTGTAGAACTCACGGAAAGCACATCAGAACCATGTGTATAGAAATACTGTTACACCTTGTAAAAATTGTTTTTGCTGCAACTGATAAGAAAGTCATGTACAGGAATATTATATATATTAATGCTGCTATTCGCACTGTATCACAAACGTTCCAAATGTAACTGTGAAGCGCTCTGATACCCAAGGGTCAAGTCCGCGTTATAAAAAACTCTATAAATAAATAAAATAAAATTACTAAAGGAGTTGTCCAGTTCATGCATGCCCAGTGAGCAGCCAATTAAGTAACACATTTTAGCTCTATCTTGACTAAACTGTGCAGGGCACAACAGCAAAATGCAGTGTAAGACAATCTAAAATTATCTTAAGCTCACTCGAAAAGTGCCAGAAAAACATAGGGTGTTTGAATGAACTTATGGAATTGCTGTAGATTGCAACATCAAACTCTACTTTATTACACAATTCTCCAGGCTTAATAGTTATAGCTCTTGAACTAGGCCCTGGGAAGGATTCATAGTATAGGTAAACCTAAGGAGTTATTAGCATTGCAACTTGACAAGAACTGGATGTGGGAGAAGGTCTGATGCATCACCTTCTTGATTGCCCGAAGAAATCAGAGCTTCTTCTAGAAGCCACTGTGTCACCCTGCAATAATAGTACAAGTGAAAGGTGTATAATGTCTCCTTAAGAGAGTTTCAAGTAGGAGGAAAAAACACAAAGGGTAAAAAAACTTCAATGGAAATCTTGTAACTCTTATTGTAGATGAATATTAAATTAGAGAGTACTAGCAAGGTACCAAGCATCCCCATCCAACATAATGGAGGAAGAAGAGACAAGAAAGAAGAAGACATAAGAAATCTAGTAGAGTCGCAAGCAACAAAGGACCAAAAGCCAGGGACACAAATAGAAGAAAGTGGGTGATTTACTTGACAAACAATAATGGAATGAAAGTGTTGCAACAAAACCTATACTTCAATATGCCTCCTTATATATGATATACTCAGAAACTAACTTAACAGGAAAACAATTCTTCTGTGTTGGGTTTTGAATCTCAAATAGATTTTCCTAGACGCGCCGCTATCTTGGAAAGTGCATATTTTAAGGCTTATCTACGCCTCCACCTTGAAACTCATCTTTTTTGTAAATACATTTTATTGGGTTTTAGCACAAACATACAATACACAAGGCTTCTAATTGCAGTTATAATTAATCCAAATTCTTTGGCATAGTGGTCCATTGCTTCCTGTTATGGTGCGGCAACTGCTTCACTTGCCCTATTCTCATCCACAGCAACCACCCACATACAGGCAAAATAATATATTATTTTATTGGGCCATGGAGATCTCTGTCAATAGTCCTTATATTCTCTGCTCAACAATAACCCACCCAAAACAAGCCCTCTACTTTCCCCACCCTCCAGGCGTGTCACATATGATCGGTCTTTTACCTTTGTACACCAGGGTTATATTATGCTTTGCTCTACCCTCTGCCATAGTGGGACTATGTCACTGGGCTATCAATTGGGGGGCAATTACGCCAGTGCGCTCGTGTCAACATTTGGCAAACTGCCGAATTTAGGGTGTGGGGTTCAATCTATGTTGCCTAGGGGCCTCCTCTATTAAGCTGTCATCTCTCTCCTCCTCTGGGTGCTTTAGAAGCTCCGCCAAAGCTATCCATGCCCTGGCTGTTTCCAGTGTTTTCTCACTCCCCGCACTTTTCGCTTATTGCAATCTAACTGCCCCCTCGGATTCCGCCCATTTGACCGATTATTTTTGCCATCTGTGTATGTTAGGGCCCCCTCTCACCTTCCAGTGTCTGGTGATCTCCCTTTTAGCCAACACCAACCCCAAGTCCATAAATGTACTCGTCACCTTATTCTTGGCTGTGTGAGGGAACCAGTGTAGTAAACAACTCCCCGGTGTTACTGCAATCTCTCTATCAGTCACATTCACCAATGATGCTATCACTCCTTCCCAATATCCAATATTCAATAGCAAGTTGAATCAAAGGTTGGTCTTCTTGGGGGCTCACTAGCCAATTGACTAGGAACCGCGAAGGCGTGTCGAGCTGAAATGCACAAAGCGGGCCCACGGGACACTCGTAGAGTGTGGGCTTCTGAGCTTCAGTGCAAAAGGTGCTCGGGCTGGAGCTTCAAGTACCCCAATGCACAACTTCGGGAAACCTCGGAAAGTCAGTAAAGGTAGCAAAATGCAGGGTGTCCGGGAGTTCCGGTCCCACGTCTCTCGTGTCCGCCACGGGTCTCAGCTTTGCTGTGAATGAAGGTCGAGGTCAGAGATGTCTGGAAGTCTATGTCCTGTGTCGCAGATTCTTCAGGATCTGGCGGGGGCCTCATAAATGCAGATTGGCAAAGGTGCTGTTGGTGCCTGTTTGAACAGGGTGATCACTCCTTGACCACAAGGGAGATTTCTTCTGTCTTCCAGTCGAAACGGAATGTCAAAGGTCTAGGATATATGTTGCAGAGTTTCGTCCAGGGTAATCTAAAGTCCTAGGGACAGGGTTCTATACTTATAATAAGTTTAGGGGTTGGACTAACTCTAAGGTCCCTCCTATGGGTGGACCTGGGGTGGGGGTGGTTACACCCCTTCCCCTTTGTCCAATTTCGCGCCAGAGCTGGGGCTGAGTGCCCCACCAACTGGTTTGAACTGGGAAATTCATGGAGCACCTTGTGTGCCCCAGGCAGTGTCTGGAAAGCATTCACTGAATGCAGCCCTCCCTGCCCCAATACACTAAGAGCCTGTCTGCGGAGGTGCAGGCACCTCCCTGGGCAGGAAACCTATTGTCCAAGCCTCCCCTGCCAGAGTTTCATCCAGCAGCAGGAAGGCAGACTCGTGTCTGTGGCAACAGCATCCATTTTGTGATGCTGAGGCTCTGTCCACAGCCACACTAAAGTCGAAAAACCAGAGGATCACAGCAAAAAGTGGTGGTAACCATAGGAAGCAGACCCTACTCTCCTACACAACCCCCCCCTCCCCCCACGCAGGGACATTAAACTAACCTTGACCAGTTGAGTCTTCATGTTCTAAGTGGAAATATCTGGAGAGTCCATCTGCATTGGCATGGTTGCTCCCAGGCCTATGTTCCATTGTATAGTCCATCCCCTGTAGGGAAATGGACCACCTGAGCAGTTTGGGATGTTCATCCATCTGTTTTAGCCACAAGAGGGGCTTATGGTCTGTCTGAACTGTGAAGTGAGTACCAAACAAGTATGGCCTCAGCTTCTTCATGGCTCAAACCACAGCAAAGGCCTCCCTCTCAATAGCTGACCAATGTTTCTCTCTAGGGGTCAGCTTTCTGTTACTAAAAGCTACTGGTTGGTCTTGAACTTCAATTGTGATAGCACAGCCCCTACCCCCAACTCAGAAGCATCTGTTTGAACAAAGGTGATATTTTTCACGATCCGGGTACATCTAGATCTGTACATAAGAATGACCTGAAGAAAGCACTTTACGCACTTTATGATACGGACAGGGTCAGGGAAGAGTCCCTTAAAACTACGGTCCTCATTTATATGGGCAGGGAATTATTTAGTCATATTCTGCCGTTATACCTCGTGTTGCCAATGACAAACTGGGAACGAAGTGTATTGTTCCGATTGAGGTCTGGGACCGTAAGATTCTTATTGAATTTTCCTCTAGGGTATCTGTCAACTGGTGATAACATAAAATGCCCCTATGATGGAGTTAGTGCACAAACTGATTTGCATTTCTTTTTTATTTGTAAATATTACTTAAAATATATAAGATGGTTTTTAATTCCTCTTTTTAAAAAACATAGACCAATTACTATGGGGGAATCTTATCAATTACTGCTTTCCCTGGACAATGAGGAAATAATTTGTCGCACCAGCACTTTCTTGAGGACTTCGGCCCGTGCACGAAAAATGATGGACAATCCTTGACTATTCTCTATTTAATAATTGGAAATGTTGCCCTGCCTGATTCAAACTTGTATCCTTGTATTATGTAATATTTTAAATTGTTTTTGTATGTGCTTTTATGAATTCACGGAATTCGAATAAAGATTCCTGAACTGAACTGAATTATTTGGAGTAGTTTGGACTTTGCAGAATGGGAGCAGTGCACATGGCCTGCTTCAGGTCATCAAATGCCTTTTGACAGCTGACTGTCCACTGAACTTTCTTAGGCATTCTTTTAGACGTTAAGTCATTCAGGGGTGTCACAATGGAACCATACCCTTTGACAAATCTTCTATAGTACCCAGTCAGTCCCAAGAAATCTCTGACCTGAGTCTGGGTGGTTGAAGCAACCCAGTCCATTATGGTCTGGATTTTGCTCTGTGGTGGTTGAACCTTGCCTCCACCTACAAGGTGACCCAGGTACACAACCTGACTCTGCCCTATCTGGCACTTGGTAGCCTTGATAGTTAGGTCTGCCTTTTGCAGGGCCCCCAAAACATTTTTCAGGTGATCTTCCCAGGTGGAACTAAAGACAGCAATATCATCAGGATAAGCTGCACAGTAGTCATCCAGGCCTAAGAGGACTTTGTTGCAGGTGCATTTTTCAGACATAAGGGTATCACCGCAAATTGATAGTGCCCACTAGATGTTCAAAATGCTGTCTTTGGCTTGGCCTCCTCAGCTAACCTGATTTGCCAGTAGCCAGCTGTCAGATCAAATGTGCTCAGATATTTGGCAGAGGCCAACTTATCTATGAGCTCATCTGCTCTAGGTATTGGATGGGCATCTGTCTTAGTGACAGCATTGAGACCTCTGTAGTCTACACAAAACCTCATCTCTCTATTACCATTTTGGGTGTGAGGTTTTGGTACCAGGACTACTGGACTAGCCCAAGGGCTATCTGAAGGTTCAATTACTCCCAGTTCCAACATGTTCTGGACTTCTGTCCTGATACAGTCCCTGACATGATCAGGTTGCCTGTAAATCTTACTTTTAACAGGCAGACTGACCCCAGTGTCCACTTCATGAGTGCACCAGGTAGTCTGACTTGTAGTCAATGAAAACATATTTCTGTATGTCTGCAGAACTTGTCTGCGGTCATTCTGCTGCTGGTCAGTGAGGCTGCCTGCCAAGGCTACACCATCAACGGAACCATCATCAGGGTTCTGAGAAAGCAGGTCTGGGAGAAGTTCACTCTCTTACTCCTGTCCTTCATCAGTAGCCATGAGCGAGCCCATGTCTGCCCTTTCAACATATGGTTTCAGTCTGTTGACATGAAGCAACCTGTGGGGGCTCCTGGGAGTTCCAAGGTCAACCAAATAGGTGACTTTTCACTTCTGCTCAACAATAGTGTGGGGTCCACTCCACTTGTCTTGGAGAGCTGCTGGGGCCACTGGCTCCAACACCCACACTTTCTGTCCTGGCTGAAGTCAGCAAGTCTAGTCAGCACAGCTTTTCGGTCATGCCCGGCCTTTTGCAATTCCTGACTTGCCTCAAGGTTTTCAGATGCCTTTTTCATATACTCAGCCATCCGCGAGCGGAGACCAAGTACATAGTCCACAATGTCTTGCTTGGGAAGTTAGAGAGGTAACTCCCATCCTTCCTTCACCAGAAAAAGGGGTCCTCTTACAGGATTCCCAAATAAAAGTTCAAAAGTGCTGTAGCCAACCCCCTTCTGTGGGACCTCTCTTTAAGCAAACAAAAGGCAGGGTAGCAGGATATCCCATCGACGCCTGAGCTTTTCTGGGAGACCCTTAATCATACCCTTTAAGGTCTTGTTGAACCTTTCAACTAGACCATTGCACTGTGGGTGATAGGGTGTGGTGAACTTATAGTTCACTCCACACTCTTTCCACATTGCAGTTAGGTAACTAGACATGAAGTTTGCACCTCTGTCTGATACAACCTCCTTAGGGAAACCCACTCTTGAGAGAACTCCCAAAAGGGCTCTTGCCACAACAGGTGCTGTAGTGGTCCTAAGTGGAATAGCTTCTGTGTTTCTGGTGGCATGATCCACTACCACCAGAATAAACCTGTGCCCAGAGGCTGTTTGGGGATCCATTGGTCCAATAATGTCTATCCCAACTCTTTCAAAGGGAACCCCCCACCACAGGTAGTGGTATAAGGGGGGGGCATTGGTAGTGGTCCCTGCTTTGCCACTGGCTTGGCAGGTCACACAGGAGCGACAAAACTCCTTGGTGTCTTCTGACATGTGGGGCCAGTGAAAATGAGGGGTAAGCCTGTCCCAAGTTTTGTTCTGGCCAAGATGTTCTGCTAAGGGAATATCATGGGCTAGTGTCAAAAGGAAGCCCCTGAATGCCAAAGGTATGACCAACCTCCTGGAAGTACCAGGCTTGGGGTCTTTACCCGCCGAATACAGGAGCCCTTCATCCCAGTAAACCTTATGGGTTCCACTAGCATTCCCTGCAGCCTCAGCAGCAGCTTGCTGTCTGTGGGGTTCAAGAAAAAAGCAGTCCAACTGCCCCTGCCTCAGAACTACCCTGGAAGGTCCCCCTGTCCTAAGAAACTCAACCTGATCAGGTTCAAGCTCTTCTAGGACAGTTCCTTCTTCAGGCCCACAATCATCTTCCTCAGAAGGCTGATCCTCATTCTGAGGCAGGGGGGAAGGCACAGCCTTAACCCTACTGCTCCTTTTCCTGGTAGGCAACTGGTCCATTATTCCAGAATCAAGTGCCTGTTCAGTGTTGCAATTTTTGACCTGTGATCTAGTCACAGCAAGAACATGTGCTGATATGCCTAACATTTATGCATGTGTCCTAAACTCCACTTCAGACCAGGCTGAAGTCTCTAGGTCATTGCCAGGCAAACATTCTACAGAGAGGTCTGAGCTAACAACAACCTTCTTAAGGCCAGTTACCTTTCCCCAGGAGAAATTAACAACTGCCATACTGTGTGTGGTAGTGACATTGCTGGCATTGGTCACTAGGTAAGTTTCACCTAGTATGATCTGTCGAGGGTCCACAAGGTCAGGTATCACCATTGTGACACTAGTCCCTGTGTCCCTGTAGGCCTGAGTCTCTTTTTCATTGACTAAAGGAGTTTATCTGTACTTGCCCAAGTAATTGGGACTCACAGGGAAGGACATATCCATGCCTCCATCACAGATCAAAGCAGCTTGAGTTGGTACTCTGACTAGGCCAGAGTCCATCTCAGTTCCCAGGGTTAACCCTACTACACCCTTCTGTTGAGAACCACCACTTGGAGCTGAACTAGGGGGAACAGTTGCCTTAGGGACAATGGTGGTTGGAGCTGTCTCCTGCTTGGTGTAATCACTGGTCCAGTGAGAATTACTTTTACAAATCTTGCACCAGGGTTTATTTAGACCTTCTTTCTTTTTGGATTGCTAGGAATCCCCACCATTAGAAGCTTTTCGGGGACCTTGATAAGACTTCTGGTCTTTTGCTTTCTCCCCACCCTTTTGGTCTGGCTTCGTCTGGTCACCACCTTGGTTCTGTACCTTCTGCTTCACCCTGGTTCTGACCTATTTGTCTGCCCTCTTACTTCATTTTTGTGGAGAGGTCAAATCAGAGTCAACCAGGTGTTGGTGCAATAACTGGTTCGGACAATTATTAAGAATCTGTTCTCTCATTATAAGGTTATACAATCCTGTATAGTCACTTACTTTACTGCCCAGTAACCAGCCTTCCAGGGCCTTAGAAGCACAATCTACAAAGTCTGTCCAGTCCCGAGTCTGTGTCTTCTGGGTGTCTCTGAACAGCAACCTATACTGTTCAGTGGTTAGGCCAAACCCATCTATTAGAGCATTCTTTAAGACATTGTAGTTGTCAGCATCCTCTTCCCTGAGAGTGAGGAGCTTGGCTCTACCTTTGTCTGCAAAGGAGAGCCACAAGATTGCTGCCCACTGACTCTGGGGTACCTGCTGTACTTTGCAGGCCCTCTCTAAAGCAGTTATCCATTTGTGGATGTCACCCCCACTATGATAGGGAGGGACAATCTTGCTTAGGTTTTTATGGTCATAAGACCTATCCCTACCACTAGGGATGTTGCTGCAACCAGTGGGCTCTAGCCCACACAATTGTATCTTTCAAGAGCTAGGGTCTCTTTCTCAAGGGCAACTTCTTGCCTCTTGATCCTAAGCTTAACTTCTCTCATTCTAGCTTCATGCTCTCTTCTCTCAGGGGATGTTCTCCACCTGTGAGCTGCGGCAAAGGACCCTACTGATGAATCAGAATGTCCAGATTCTCCTGAGAGTGATCTGGGCCTTCTGGGTAAACCTACAGGCCTACGTGGAGGGGCAGAGGAAGGCCTTCCTAGGCCCTCTCCACCCCCAGGTAGTCCTGTCTCTTCCAGGATAGGTTTATCAACCACCTCCTGGCCTGCATCATCTTCAGAATCCTGTTAGGGAACCCCACCAGGATATTCTTCTGATGATTGATGGGCCCCATCCCTATTACTTTGTGTATCTGATGCCTTTGCTAAGTCATCTGCCACTAAGATATCTATCAGAAGCTGGGTGGTGGGACTCGGTCCTTGCTTTAATTTTCTTGTGACACACAATCCCCTTAAGTCTTTGAATGTGAATGTGTCATATTTAGATGTCTGCTCTTTGCTGACATCTGGCATGGAGACACTAGCTCCTGCCTTTAAAGCCATGACTAGTGAGGTGTGGTGTGTGCACCTACCTACACTACTTGTTTCCTACTAGAACCTCTCTAGAAGTTGTAGTCTGGGTGTGCTAAGCCCTTACCACCTATAACTGCTAAGTTTAGTAGACCTTATGTATTATAAGTCTTGATTCATATGTACCTACAGGTACCTTAATGTTATTTTTCAAATGATATTCTCAAGATTATTTGGTAAAACAAATGCAAGCTCTTATCCCATCCGCTGCACACCAATGTGAGAAGTTAGCCTGGTATATGATGTCCACTAGTTCTGGTGGGCACCTTGCACCAGTCTAATCGACACTTATTGATGGTAGGATATAAAAGTCAACCTTATAGAAAGCTAGTGGTAGCTGTGGAGAGCAGCCTTCAGGCTAAGACTTGGAGAAGAGTTAAGCAAGTTGTTTTACCAATTATAATCTCTTGAGTACCAAATGAAAGCACACCACACAAGGTATATATCAAATATATATGTAGTTAATCTAAACACAACCCCTCTAAACTCTTTATGAGGTCAGAGGTAAAAGTACAAAACCAGGAACTTAATTAGCATACGATAAGTTGCACAGTATACGTTTTGCCCTAGGGGCCTCACAAATCATATACTAAAATAGTAGTATAAGAACCACGTGAGAAATAGAAAGCAGACCTGGGGTCTGTGGAATCGTTTGGGCTACTCAGGACAACCAAAGGTTTGGATGTAGGAGGCCCACGGGAGACGCGTGCAGTGTCTAAACACAGCTGCGGGTTACCATTGACTTTCTATGGGGAACAAACAAGTTACAATTTTAAAGAAAAAGGGTACAAGGAGGTGAACTGCGATGGAACCCTTTTAGACTAGGACACTTGGAGAGTCAATATCCACAGGAGCACCGGAGTACTCCTGTTACCTCACCCAGGGAAGCCGTGTGCACAGGTGTCTTTTCGTGTCGGGTTTTGTCGTCGATTCCAATGGAGAGCTGCGAAGAAGTGCTGCAGGCGACCAGAGGAAAAGCTCTTGCATTGGCTAGACCTATTGGCTTTGCCAATGCTTGTTTCTCTCTGTGAGAACTAGTTGTTTTTCTGGTTTGATTAGGGGTCACCTGGGGTTGCTGATTTTACTAAAGGCTGCACGTTTGGCTTTGGGCCCTCGCAATGTTTGCTCTGTTGGTGACATCCTTGTGCACACACCCACAGGGTATTATTGAGATAAAAAAGTGTCCAAAAGAAGAAAGCTAAAATAAGTGACAGACTTCCTATTCACAACCAGCAAGCAAACAGATGGCCATCTCGACAGACTCTTTTTACGGATCTCTTTAACACACCATTTTATAAAGCTATGTACGAAAGGGCAGAGCCCCATTCAGGTGGATAAGAACTGTGCTTTCCGACTAGTTATACATTGCCCTTTTTGGTCCAGACCTATAGTAGTGTAGTTGTGGTGTTGGCATTGAAGTTAAATAACCAGACAAGACACGTGTTCACGGTTCGGTTAGCTTAGGGTTGCAAATGCTCTCTCCCTTCATCTTCCCAGACCTATCATGCACACTCTTGTAGCTTAAGGCTCTTCTCTAGCATTTCCACCCCTAACCCTGCTGTCATTTGACAAGTCTACACATATGGGGGCAGATTTACAAGCCCCTTGCATCATTTTTGCGCTGCCATTGGTTACTTTTTGGTACCCAGGGGCGGTGTCAAATTGCGGCCATTTACATCTAGGAAGATGTGTTACGTTGTAAAGCCCTGCTTCACATTATACCTGCATCAGGTAAAATGTATGCAGGGTGGGTGTTCCCACGCAAAAAAAGCCTTGTATAAGTGATGCAGTGAAATCTACAAGACTGCACTGCGCCACCTTTAGGACGCCACTGCGTCAAAACTTAACGCCTACTTGGAGCAGGCATAAGGAGTGACACAGCACAATGAGGATAGGTCTCCTCATGCATTGATGGAGTTGGGTCGTGCTTGTGACACGACTCCAGCAATGCCTGACTTTTGTCGCCAACAGATGCATCAGAATTTCTGATGCATCTGCCAATCCTTGCGCCATGGTGCTCCGTATTGTAAATAGGGCGCATCCATGGTGGCGCAAGGGTTTCTCAGGGTGGCGCAGGGAAAGTGATGCATCTCTACAGATGCGTTACTTTATTGTAAATCTGCCCCAAAGTTTCTCCTGCTGGCCAAGGAAGAGGAACATCCAAGTGAGGCGCCCAGCTCAATGCCCCACCGACCTCCCAGAAATGACATCATATCTGGGGTCATGGGAAAGGTGAGATCCCGTACTGGCCAACTTCTTGGTCATGTGGCCACAGAAAAGATACTACCCCTGGATTTTATGCCTGTTTCCTATTGTTGGAACGTCTACATTTCCGTCAAGGCAATTCAGATTCTGCCCGTGCTTCCCAGGCGCCCCTGTTGGACTGGAGTGGTGAATTCTACTGCTGCGCCAATCAGCTCCTGCGCTGTAACTGACCAATGGCGTCTCTGCCTCAAGTTTACTTATCACCTCCTTTGTTGGTCCAGAGGGCCTTTCAACTCTGAAAGTTGCCGCATCCAATCCAGACTGCTTACTTTGGCCCTCAGGTGGACAACATCGGCACATTCTTATACATTCAGCTCTTTAAACAGTCCTTGTAAATAGCTATGTGTTGCCAGAGATGCTCAAAAGTCTTTACGGTGTTGTCTTTTCTCCATGTCACCGATCTGTATTATCTCATCCAAACAACTATTTATACTTTAGGTTGGACTCACCACAAGTCTAGCTCCATGTTCTATCACTGTAAAGGTGCATTCTTTGAAATGGACATTACTAAGACTGTTGACGCCTCTTCTGCTCCTGGAAACATAACTTGCATCGAATTTGATGTACACAGCATCAAAAATACACTATTTTTTGTAAGACAAACTTTATTGTATTTTGTACACGAATAAGCTGATTCAGAGCACTCAATTATGATGTTTGGCCATGGTATTACAGAAATGAACAATAAACTATCATTATCATTCCCTTCCCTACCTCCCCCCTTTTGAGGCATTTCACCACACTAAAAAAGAGAGAACAGTTGTTCAGAGGTAGTCCCCCTTGCTTGTACCCCAGAGACCCTCCACAAGCGCCCAAGGTCAGCACGCGTGTGTGGATAGGGTTCGAATCCCTGGAGGGATCACCTGATGAAGAACCAGATGGGACAGATATTCAAGTATGGGCGACCGAACAATTTCATTTTTTTTCAGTGTTCAATAGGTGGCATATCAGTTCCTCTACTTTTACTGTTTGGCGAAGATTCCGTACCCATAAACTCTTGCGGGGGCTGTGTTTTCCCCCCAATATAGCCGCACCAGTCATTTAGCCGCCCCTAACAGGTTACTGCATAGTAGCCTACTTGACTTCCTCCCTACTTGCCTTGGTCCCTCTTCATGTTCAATAGCACAACGGATCCATCTCTCGGTGTCTCCTCACCCATGGCCTCGTCAATGCTGCTATCTCTTTCCAGAAGACTGTGATCTTCTCTCATTACCACCATATGTGTAGAACATGCCTTTCTGAGAACTACATTGCTGATGCGTGTCTGTCCTCCCAGAAAACATGCTCCAGAGTCTCCTGGGAGTTAGGTTCCTACGCATGTGTAATTTTTATTTTGCTTGGTAGTGTGGTAGGTGATGATATTCGAGCAGATGCTTGTGTTTAGGGGCCATCAAAAGACATTGAGTAGGAATGGCTTGAAATAGATAAAGCAAGCAAAGCAAGATAGTCATTTTCACAACATTGATTTTCCCATCAAAGAAATATATTTGCCCTTCCACTTATGCAGATTTGCTGTCCTTTGAGATTTAAGTTAGCGCCAGTTTGCATTAGTCCAGATTTCCACGGACCTAGTAATGTAGACCCCTAAGTATTTGATCGATGTTTTTGCGGAGTACATTGCCCAAGACTAGAATGCCAAGTAAGCCACCCTAGGGACTGGGACAAGGGTTGGGTTCCTACTACCCATCTCTTCCCTACCTATGTCCCCAGATCACTAAACCACGATAAAAAGACGAGTGTGAAAACTAAGCGAAGGGAAATTTACTGGATGTTTTCCCCTTGTCGGCTGATGATGCTAAGGGTCTATAATGCACCCGGAAACGTAATGTGCATGCAAGCGCTGGGATGCAGGCAACTGACAGTAGTTAGAAGGAAGCACTGAGACGGCCAGCCGCGATCTTTGAGGGATTCAATCCAAGATTGACTATTGAACGAGCTTTCTCTTGCCCGACCGACACGGACCAATTTACCAGTCGGACGTGTCTACACCACGGCATTCGGAATTGACTATCGAAGGTATTTGCAACCTTGATCCGAACTAGCAACATTTCTACAATGGTTGGTGCTAACCACGATCCACCCGGGACACGTTCTCCATACTAGACTGGGTCCTGTCTATACCACGCCTGTGGTTGTGTGGCCCCTCCAGTCCTGATGAAGACCCTACAGCAAGATAACTACTGATATCTGCATCTCTAAGGGTCGAAACGTCGACATCCGTTTATTTTCTTTCGTCAACTCCACACCCCATTGTCTTCATTTATTGAACTGCTTGGAGTATGACGTCCCTCGAATAATCTAATGAACATTTTGGTCTAATTTTTCTGTACATAGTTTGTAACCCTGTCAAATGATCGACAATTGCTGATTTTACTGTCACTTATGAATCTTCACTCTCTCCTTCACCAATTCCCCACAACCACCACCTCACCCCCCCCCCCCGTTCCTGTTTCTGGGGCACCATGTAAATTACTGATTTACTATTGTGTATACTTATCTTGCATATTCAATACGCATTCCCATTGTGAAGTAAACAATGTGGACTCAAGTTATGTTTCTTTGATTATTTTTCATTTGTGTGGTTATATGTTCCAATGCTACTGGGACCCCTTTCTTCTCACTTAGTAGTTAGAAGGGGCCATGTGGGTGGCTAGACGAGATGCAGACTCTACCACGCAGATTAGAGCGAAAGTGTGATCCATCCCAACTGAGCCAAGGAATCCCTGTGAGCCCCACTATTACCAGAGAAAATTTCAGATGGACCGTTGATCTACTTAGAATGTAGAGAGAGAGGGCAGGGGCCTGCCCTCACTCCAGGGACTAAGACGAAGATGGTACCACTCTACTGGTCCCAGCGATCGTCCTTCCCTTAAGAGACCACCCTGTACCCGGGGGTAGAGTCACTGGTCACGTTTCCTGGACTCTTTCTGACTTAGTGAACGTTAAGAAGCAGTTCCCCAAAATAATGGGGCTGAAGAAATTCGATTGTGTCTAGTGGTGCCAAGTGAAGTACAAGATCGATTGAGAAGTCAGGGTGACCAGGACAGGATAACAGAGAAGATGGGGCCCTGAATGCAGCCAAGGATGGCTTGTTGATTGCAGTTGCGGATTTGTGCCCAGTAAAGAAAGATTGGACTAAGATTTCAAATTGTAAGCAAAACAAAGGAGATTCGCCAGCAAATTATCTTGACAGGGTCATGGTTATGTGTGAACGGTATTTGGACATTGCCCATCTGCATGAGATGGCTTAGACAGCTGCAGGTACCGCTGTTGTAGAGGGATTGTTACTGAATGTGCAAAATGACTGGCTGACTATTTGTATTGGATGGCAAACTAAAAATCTGGCTGATAAGTAATGGATGCAAATCGCTGTGTTGTGTCACAATAATGAAGGGCTCTGTCGAATCTAAATGGATTATTTTTTAAATTACAGAACATGCAACAGAACGTGAAAGGGACGGGATGGGAACAGAGAGAGGCCAGGTAGAGGGGGATTGGGGAGAGGAATGGGGGAGGCAGTAGAGAAGCCTCAGGGGCGAAGGATTGGCCATTTTACCTATTAGCAGTTTGGGCATGGGAAGCGAAAGTGTCCTGATGATGTTTCAAATGCACGTTGTCTTACTCACCCAGTCAAATTTAATTAGGTGGCACAAAAAGGTGTTGGCTGTACCCTGACCACCTTGATTCCCATAGATTAGGAAAGTCCCTATGTTGTCTGCTTGATAAAGAAAAACTCACCACTTGATTTATCTAAGCTGATGCAAGCCGCTCTGCCCTGAAAGCCCCTTGAATTCCCTCCATTACCTCTCTCTGGCTTGTGCACCAACTCAGCAAAATATACAACACTCAACCCCTTCCCCGATTTTCTTTTTCAAATATTTTTATTGGGTTTTTTCTCAAAACAACACAAAAACATATATAATCATCAACGCTTTGTCGGTACAGGGTAGCAGCCCAGCCTGGTTCTGTTACTGGTAGTACTGATTCGCAAAATCTATGCTTGGCTGCCCCCCTATCCACTGTCCAAGAGAGAGGAGAAGGAGGGTTTGAAAGGGGGAAGAAGTAGGGAATTAAGATGGAGAGAAAAGAGGGTAGTAAACCCGAAGAGTTGTAGTATCACGGTGGAGT
This sequence comes from Lissotriton helveticus, assembly GCF_964261635.1. Classification (NCBI taxonomy): domain Eukaryota; kingdom Metazoa; phylum Chordata; class Amphibia; order Caudata; family Salamandridae; genus Lissotriton; species Lissotriton helveticus. The sequence goes on from NC_136057.1 coordinate 1,450,299,401, forward strand.
TTTGATCCGGTGGGGAGTTTGGCTTTGAACTCCTTGTCTACATTTTGTTATGGCTATTCATGGCGGTTCGTATGGGTCCAGGAGCTTGTCCAAGGATGTCCACATGCCCCTGTGTGGTTGTCTCCATGGTGTGTTACGTAAGGCAGTGTTGTCCGCTCCTCTGAGGTACATGACCCAGTTGAGCCAGCACTTAAAGGTTGCTTTGGAAGTGTATATAGTAAATTCAACCTATTCACAATATTATTTGGAATTCATCCCAGACAAAGGAGCCCCAATCTAATGGGGAGAGAACCACATTTCGGAACATGTCTCTATAAAAGAACATCAACAGACAAAAAAGAACATATAATCAAAACTAACAATATTACATAGACTAACAGAAATACAATACACTCCTACTAAGGATACAGTTACAAATCACACAACATATTTCAAATAAACACTACACAACCAACACAATTGTTGATGTTCTTTTGTGGAGACATGTACCGAAATGTTGTGGTTCTCTCCCCATTAGATTGGGACTCCTTTGTCTGAGATGAATTCTAAATAATATTGTAAATAGGTTGTATTGACCAGATGTGATTTATAATATACCTATATATATTTTTAAAAGACAGAGAATACATTTTTATCATTTGATAATGAAAAAAGTATAAAAAATTAACTGCTCCTCCGTGGGACATTTTTTATTAATCAATGTATGATGTCAAAAATCGGGTAAGGGGTTGAATGATGTATATTTTGTTGTTTCTTCCCTGGTTCTCCCCTTACTTGTTCGTTTTACAGGGACCATCTTCTGTATATTGGGTTTGTCCACCAACACAGCCAGTATTTCACATCAACCACTTCCACTCTCCATTTTTAATCCTACTTCCGCAACTCTTGGCCTCATCACAGAAAACCATGCTTTCCCTTTAAGTATTCCCCTACCAGCTAACCTCTCTACCAGTGATATTTTGTGTTTTTTGAAATTCTAATGGAGCCAATCAATGAATATTACTTTACTTCAGCTTCTATAAAACCATAAAAGTAGTACATACATAAATACATTACCAAAAATCATAAAATATATGGTTTAAAATACAGCTAGGTCTTTAAAGTGCGATACAATGTGGCGAGGAAATATATTTGTTGAAGCGAAAAAGTAAATAGATTCCCCGTCTGAGCCATCAAGCCTCTTTGGCAACCTTACTCGATCTGATTCTCCACACCCAAAGAAGAAACCTATTGGCGGCAAACACAATTTACTCCTTCGTGTTGCTTCTGACTAGCCTAGGGGCTTCCCAGTAGTGTTGTAAGATAATAAGTTTGCAAACTCGGACAATCCACCTTTTCCGAGGCAAAACATATCCTGGGCAGAAAAAAGAGAAAGTGCTTTTCTGATTCTGGGACAGCAGGCAAAAAGGACAATTAAGAAATGGAGTAGTACTCTTGTCACATTTGCCTGTAAAGGGTCATAGCGGTAGGCTTCCAATTCTAAATTTGATGTACAGACTTTTTTGGCTTACAGGAGCCTGATCCAATCCAGATCGGGCTCAAGGCTGGGGGAATATTTGTGTTGGAGGAGTTTTCCAGTGATGCGCCCCCCTTTTTGGTCATTCCATATTATAAACCGTATGAATTCCCAAAAGGCTTCCTTCACCTTAATGACTGTATCTTTACTCATTACAGTTGGGAAGTGCCATACTTCCTCCATTTTATAGCTTCACACAAATATTTTATGTTTTTAAGCCATGGAGTATGTACCTTTTTGTCTAAAGGATAAGCTCCACTAGAGCATCACTGTAGGGGGCCATTTCCAATATGGTCCAGAGACTTACCCAGTACAACAATAATTTCAGAATGACCACGAAATCTACCTTGGTTAATGCCAGGTCAGCAGGTAAAGGTATCAAAGGTGTGCTTACAGGCAAACTAAGCAGTGGCCTAATGAAGTTATTTTCAGTTTGAGCAAGAGAGGACACATCGGTGCAACGCCAGACCTCAGCTCCGTAGGTGTCCCCCACTACAGCAGTGGCCCTATAGAATTCAAGTGCTGGAGAGAGCGCTCCACTTGAAGTGGCCTTGGGTTTCCTTGCTACAGCTGCTGCCCTCTGATATAATATAGCTCTACTTTCTTTTAAATCTGGGGGGCCCAGAACAAGTTGTCGGCTAATCTCACACCCAGATTATCAAAGTATTTCACTTGTTCCAGGGGCACCCCCTCCACCACCATCCTACCTCTGAAGGATCGGTGGCAGCTCAGTGCCATACATTTTGTTTTTGTGGGATTCATCTCGAGCCCCCTAGATATGCAAAAGGGATGTAAAACAATCCAGAAGGTATTGGAGGCCTTAGGGGTTCGGGAAAGTAGGAGTGTGTCATCTGCAAACATGAGTACGGGGTGCTGGTACCTGCATATTTTATCACGTCATGTGTACAATTGTCTAGTCAGCCAACAACACCATTGATGTATAAATTAACAGCTTAGGGGCAAGCACACATTCTTGCCTCACATCAGGGTTTATTGGTCTTCTGGATGTGAGGTCGCCACCCATGTTCCACCTGACCCGTACAAAGGTCTCCGAATGTAGAACTTTCAAAATTCTTAGGAGGTCACCAGGGATGCCATTGTTTTCTAATACCCTCCAAAGGGTTCCCCTAGGGACCAGGTCAAAAAAGCCCTCAGGTCCATAAACGCCACTTATATAGATGATCTCGCTTCCAGACAATGTATTTCCAACACATAGCCTGGAAGCGGAACACCTGGTCCATGGTACAAACATACTCCTAAATCCCGGCTGACTCTCTGAAAGGATGTGATGTTCTGTTATCCATGATAGGAGTCTTGACAATACCTCTCTGCAAAAGATTTTTTGACTGTTACCAATCAAGCTGATTGGTCTATAGTTGGAAGGGACGTCCCGTCTCCCCTTCTTATAGATCGGCACAATGGTACCACCCCACCAGGATGGCGGGAAAGCGTCCCGTCTCATGATGGCATTGCCCAAGGTGTTTAAGTAAAGAATCTAAATTTCAGGTTGATATAGACACAGGTCTCCTGGAATGCCATAAAGGCCATGTGCTGTCTCCCTCTTCATTTGATGAAGAGCCTGCGCCGTTTCTGCCAGCCCAAATTATATGATGGCACCAGTCTCAATCTCACCTTAATCTCTATGAGGTCTGTTGTAAGATCTTCATTAGAAGGGAAGAATATTTAGGCCACTTGCTATATAATTCTGAGAAGTGGGCAACCCGTATCTCTGGCTGTACCATTGCTTCAAGATGGTTTTCAATGACACAACTTCCATTCGCTATTATTTTTCAGAATACCTTCATGTTCCTGTTTGAAAGAGAGTTTGTGAGGTCATCCCACTGAGCTGCCTCCCATGTACTTTTACACTTGACCAGACTTGCCCTATAGCCTCTTCTTACCACAGTAATCTCCCATGATCTCCTTTTTGAACCACTGCGAGTACTGCTGATTTGGCAGCTCTGCATTCACTCGTGTACCCCTGGGAGAGTTACCATGCGGATGGGATGGCCTATCCTTTGTAACATGAAGTTTCAGCTGATCCATCATTTCACAATGAAAGCTTACACAATTGATCATTTTTTTATCAATTGACTCATAGGGGCCTATGTTTCCACAAATAGTTGGTAAATTTGGGACAAGGTTATACCATTTTCAGAGATTGAGGCCCATGTGACGTTCCTTCTACTGTTTGTTGTGACAACCTATTTTAATAGAGTGTTATGTAATAAGTGTGTGTTCATGAAGGGACTGCTGTGAATTTAGGCGCATAGCACTTCATGGTGACTGTTCATCCTAGCGACCACCTCCATGTTGACCATGTAATGCCCGAGTTTAACGTCTAAGAAAATATCATCAATATCGCTTCTGTAGAGTATACCTCAATGTGCCACAGGGCAAGGAAGATGAGGGTCTTGATGTTTTGTTTGAAATGAATTGCCTGTTACTAATAACTCTGAAATGTGTATAGATTTGTCAAAATTGCTTGTTGAGGTGCCATCCACATTATGGTCCACAAGGGTCAATGATGTAGGGTGTATCATATCCTTAGACACTGTAAAGATAAAAATTAACGTAATGAAAGGGAAACATTAAAATGCAATGCCTTTACAACGCGGTCAATACAATGCAGGATCCATTACAATGCATGCCATTACAACGCTTATCCCTCACTGACCAGCACCTTCGCAGAGGTAAGCACCTGGCGGTGTTAGAATAGAAATGGAGTATGCGTTGTAATGGCTTGCTTGCCAATGGCATGCGTTGTAATGGAAGCTGCGTTGTTTTGACCGCGTTGTAAAGGTATGCGTTGTAATAGTTTGCGTTGTAATGTCATACATTCTAATGAAGAAAGTGCCTTGCATTCTACCATATCCCCCTAAAGTTTGAATCTGAAGCAGGCATTCAATACATTGCCGATTATATTACGCGAGATCAAGCAAGGTGTTTTGGTACCCATTATAAGCATATTTAATACTCCACACTTCAAAAAGACTGGAACGACCAATGTACACAGATATGTCCAGGATTTAAGGGTACAACTCATATAACTCTCCTAGCATTTCTGAGGTTCCTAACCAGCTACAATCCTTTACTGTATCACCACAAATGCACAATGGTTTACAGTGGTAGATTTGTGTTCCCCCTGTGGGAGCTGATCTCCTCTCACTTTATATGCATCGCAATGTGGGCATATGCTAACTCGAGCTGTGTTTACAATGTCCTCCATCTTGAACTGACGTCGCCAGATCACGTGTCATTGTTGTTTCCTTAATTTCAAATGAAGAATTGCTAGACTCACGCTAATAACATACTAAAAACTGTTCCCAGAGACTTTTTTGCAGTGTATCATGGGCACTTCAACTGTCCCGGGCTATGGGCATACAATGTACCCATGGGACTGCTGCACTAACTGTAAGAATGACTGCACATTCAACGTAGTGCTACTATGAGAGAATCCTCGAATGTATTCTGTAGAAAAACGTTTCTTATTGCTTGTTCTCTGTTGGTGCATATCATGATAAATGTGTGTTCATGTAGAATGTGTGAGAAAGTGCCATCTTTCTTGCATGGTATGCCCCCACTTTTTGCTCAATTGCTGATGTGCTATTACTGAGTGTGGCCTGGGCTCCTGCCAATCAGGTGCCCAGGGCCTATGTTCCTTTCCTAAAAATATATTGAAGCTAAAACCCAATTGGCATCCCTGGCCACATGTCAGCCCCTGGTAAATGGTATCCTAGGTACCCAGGGCATTGTGACCAGGGAAGACCCCTAAGGGCTGCATCACTTATTGTGCCACCCTTAGGGGCCCTGTATCCTGACTGACACACACTGCCTTTGCAGGCTGAGAGTCCCGGTACAGAACTAAACAAAGAGTCGACATGGCACACATCCCTGTGTGCCATGCCCACAAACTCACTGCCCTGGCATACATCAGTCACCCCTCTAACTGGGTGCCCTGTGCCAGTGGTGTGGGCACAGGTGCATGAACCCTGTCCCCCAACAGTACCCAGGGCCATTGCTGGGCACTGCAAGTGCAGTGATCCCATTATGAGTATATGGTGCTGGGAGGTTATCATTACGAACTCCACAGCATCATAATAGCTACACTGAAGACTGACAAGTTTGATATCAGCAGACATGTTGCTCTCCCGGGCCTACAACAATGCACATCCTGGGCGAGGTGCTAGGTCGCCTCCCCCAGGATGGCCAGGGTGAAGCTTCAAAGGCATGCCACATTTGTGAGCTTCTCCAGGCCACTTGCTGTACTCAGCAACTGCCCTCCACTAGTTCTGACCCCCACTGTGGTGGGAAGACTGCGGGAAACCCTACATGAGGAAAGGGGATGTGCCAAACTTTGCCAACTCCACCCCTCAGGTGGGAGAGGCGAGGTGAAGCACAACTCCGGGCTCAGGTCATCTTGAGTATGGGGAGCCCTGCCCAATCAGAGATAGGCTCCTGCCCCCCTCCCACAGGAGAGGAGCAAGATAGGGGGGTGTACTCACCCCAGGACAGGGACCTATTGGTCCCTGCCCTTCCCCTACCTGTATCACCCCTAAATTTAGTATTTAGGGGCACCCTGAAACTTCCTTCCTCAGATCCCGATTTTGAAACAAGAAAGAAGGCCAAGAAGAAGAAGACTTGCCGTGCAGCTGCTAACAAGAGGACGACACGAACTGACTTGGCCCCAGCCCTAAAGGCCTGTTGATCCTTGAACCTGCTCCTGCTAAATCCCGGCATCTCTTGCGGACAGCAACTTTGAGAACCTCGGAGGACCTGCCTGCCTTGACCCTCTTAGAGACTGGGACTCCCACGAGCAGTGGTTCTGCTCAAACAGCAATACCCCTCGTGCCAGCCAGGAACCGCAAATCCAGCCCACTCTTCACCCTCCGAGCCCGGCCTGTGCCCGAGTGGACAAAGACCCTGAGGACGTCCACCCGGTGATTCTGACCTAGAAATAAGTGCCCAATGACCCTCCTCGACGACCCCGACAACGCCTGCAGCCTCAGAACCAGGGACCCCTCCAACCGCGACCAGCTGAGGGAAAGATTTCCCAACGTCAAAAGAAACCCCTGCATCAGGCGCCCCACGGCCCCCTGTGCCCTACTCTGGGGTGCCTACCTATCCGCCAAGATCCCAACTTACCCCTCGAAGTGTTGGTCGCTCCTGAAGATCCTCCGCCCCCGCGTCTGCAGCCTTTTTCCACTTCCGAAGATCTCCATTGAATAACATTGAGCGCCTGATGGCTCAAAAGCACCCTGCACCCAGCCGCCCGAGTGCCTCTGGCAGTGCAACCTTTGTCCTAACCTACTTCCCCATTTGCCCTGAGCAAGTGACCAGGAGCCCAGCTCCCACAGCCGCGTGGCCTGCTTGCCAGCAGCCACCAACCGAAGGCCCCCTGCCTCTCATTGGATAACATTGAGCCTAACTACCTCTGCACCCGGCTGCCCCTGTGCCACTGAGGGTGTACCAACTGTACCTACCTGACCCTGGGAGACCCCTGAGTCTATGCCCAGAACCTTAACTCTGCCAGTTGAGTACTTACCTAAAAGCCGATAACTCACTTTTCTTTATAGGCTAACATTGACTGGTTTCACTTGGAAATTCTTCTGTGTGTGGAGTTTTGGAACTTTAAAATATACATCTAAAATCAGCCGAACAACGAATTCCGATTTACTCACCTGTTATCAGGAGAGAACTCAGTGCTACATCTTGTAGCTCAGTACTGACCCTGAAAAGTAATTTTAACCATACTTACCAGTAACTTGAATTACCTTCCATAGGATATCATTGCCTGCTTTTTGCTATAAAAGTTTCTAAGTGTTGATTTTTAAAACGTACTAATATTCTTTAAAAATCGTGCCAACGATAAAAACTTAATTACTTGCCTGTTTAAGATAGATGTCCCAGTGCTGAACCTAGGAGCCCAGCACTGGATTACAAAAGTAACGTAAATATACTTTACCTGCAACCTGAATTTCCTTCCTTAGGATAACCTTGGTAATTTCATCCAGAAAGTTTCAAAGTGTCAACTTTTAAAATACAATAAAATTCTTTGAAAATCACACACTTTTACTTAACTCTTTACAGCACATATCCTGGGACTGAATATAGGATCCAGTCCCGTGGTTAGAAAAGTAATCTACAAAGTAATTAATTGCATTTAACTAGAAATTCCCATTGAGCTCAATGTTGCATTGTGTTTGAAATTGTGTTGCCTATTGCAGCAAACTGCAACTATTGTATCCAAAGGGTCTATTGCCTATCTGAAAAGTATTTAACTAAAGTAATCCATTCTGAGAAAGTATATTTTGATACCTTGTTGGTTCTAAAATAAAACAACTATATCTTTTGATAGAAAACAATTGGCCTAGAGTTCAGTTCTTGAGTGTGTGAGACCATTTGCTGACTGAGTGTGTACAACATATGATTTACACTGTCCTCTGATACTGCCTTACTGCTCGACCCAGCTACCACTTTACAGAGTAAGGTTATATCTAACTTTAGCCTCTGCCAAACCTCTGGGGACTGTGATCTCTGTACACACTGTACCTTACTTTGGTCCAGTATATACAGAGTCACTTTCCTACATTGGTGGATCAGCGGTGGGATACAAACTTGCATTTGTTGGACTACTTGGTTACCATCTGATCACACGACAGAACTCATAAATTATCTCTAGAATTCTTAATTGGTTTTTCCAAAATACTAAAAGTCTTGTCAGGGCCTTGCTTGCGTCAAAGTAGAATTTTTGAAAAATAAAAGTCACTGTACTCAAGAGTAGAGGGTTAGAACTGTCAGGTTAGAATGTCTCATGTTAGGACACGCAACAGAATGTCCACGACACACTGTTAGGATCGTTCCGTTCGTGGAACTACAACTCCCAGAACAACCACGCCAAGAAACTACGATTCCCAGAGGGCAATGCACGGAGCATGGGCAGTTCGCGCCGACATAAAACGAACCATGGAGGCAGGGCACGGCATCGGATATTCCGTGTTCGCGTTGTCGGAACACACCGCCTGGGCTTCGAGAAAGGTGAGACTTTGATTCCGGACTTGTATCTTGCTGCCCGTGGGTAGCGAAGCAGGGGAAGCGACAGAGCTCGCCGGGAAACGGGGCCCGCTATCCGTTTGTTGTGTCTCAGCGGTTCGGTGCCGCAGTCCCCACTCGAGGGTATACGAGCAAGCATCTCACTCTTTGCCTCCAAACAAGCTGCAGTCCCCGCTCGAGGGTTACCGAGCGTGAAGGACGCAGACCTTCATTGTACATTTTGCCTCAGTCCCCGCTCGAGGGTTATTGAGCGTGAAGGACGCAGACCTTCATTGTACATTTTGCCCCAGACCCGCTCGAGGGTTATCGAGCGTGAAGGACGCAGACCTTCGTTGTACAGTTGGCCTCAGTCCCCGCTCAAGGGTTATCGAGCGTGAAGGACGAAGACCTTCATTGTACAGTTTGCCCCAGTCCCCACTCGAGGGTTATCGAGTGTGTTGGACGCCTTACCCATTGGCGTTGGTTACTACAGCCCCAGTACAAGGGTAACCGAGTCAAACCAGAACCGGCCATTGGTCCCGTGTTTTGCCCTCCGTTGGAGAGTGTCGGGACCGACACTGATGCGGAGGACGAACTAGGGAGTAACGCGGAACCTTACACCATTACTCGAGTGGCATTGTCGGCCACTGCTTAGCACGGTGCCCTCTGTTGGTGAATGCCGGGACCGACATTCGTGCAGAGGATGGTTGGACCCAGAAGTCTCGAACCTCCACGGGGTGTCTATTCCCTGTAACGGTTCTGTGTGCTAATATTTCCATCTGGCAGTTCTGTGATTCAATAAATCTGGTTTACGTGACCCTACAAGTCTGTCCTGTATCGTTGTACTGACAAGAGCGTCTGGGTGGTGTTCGTATTTACCCGATCTTGAGGAACTAGGCGATTACATCTCAACAGACCCCAGCTATTAGTGAAGATAATGCCATGGACCTGGTTGAGAAGCTAGACCTCACACCTTACTTACACTTGTCTTTCAAGGAATTGAGGTCCCTATGCAAACTTAAGAATATAACAATGGACTTGCATCCAACTAAACTAGGGCTCCAGGAGCTCTTCGCTGAGTATACTAAAGGCTACCCCTCTGACCATGGTGATGACCAGTCAGGAGGGGAAGAGGTGTCAGAGGAGGAGGATAATCCCCCCCCCCAATCATCTCTAGGAAGAAAAGGGTCCCCATACCCTTGGCTCCAAGAATTACCGTCTGGGACCCTAGGACCTACACAGGTGGGCCAAGGCTCAGGGAAAACATTGGGAATAGCCCCAGTGAAGAGGACACCTTGTTAACCGAGCTGGCCAAAAGATTAGACCTAGAGTCCAGACTCCTGGCTCTAGAAAAAGAAAGGAAAGAGATCAGTGTAGCAGCCATCAATGGTGGCAGCAATACTAAAAATAAGAATAGGAAGGAAGCTTCTGATCCTAAAATCCCCAAAGGGATTGTCCCTAAATTTGAGGAAGGTGATGGCATCACCAAGTGGTTTACGGCCTTTGAGAGGGCTTGTGAAATGAGGAGATTAAAGAAACCTCTCTGGGGGGCACTCCTGTGGGAACTGTTCTCTGGTAACTGCAGAGACAGGCTTCTGACCCTCTCTGGCTGGACCAGAGGCAGGCTCCTATGATCTCATGAAGAGCACTTTGATTGAGGGATTTGGACTCACCACTGAGGAATACAGAATTAGATTCAAGGGGGCTCACAAAACCCAGACCCAGTCCTGGATTGACTTTGTGGATTACTCAGTGAAGACACTGAATGGTTGGTTAGCTGGACATGATGTGCATGAATTTACTGGACTTTACAATTTGTTTATGAAGGAACACATATTGAGTAATTGCATAAATGAAAAGTTGCATCAGCATTTGGTAGACCTAGGTCTAATTTCTCCCCAAGAATTGGGAAAGAAGGCAGACCATTGGGTCAAGACAAGGGTGACAAGGACAACCACTGGGAGTGACCAAAAGAAGGTGGTCACAAAACCTCTCCAGTGGAAAGGTGGTGAGAATCCCCAAGATAAAAAAGTCTGAGTCTTCCAAAGGGCCCCAAAAACCTGTACAGGTGGGTGGGTCCCAAACTATTCCCTTTGTGCCTCAGCCCTATAGGTGGTAGAACTTTGATCCCTCCAAGGCCTAGTGTAACAATTGTAAGAAGTTTGGACATGTAACTGTAGACAAAAAATGCCCCCTTAACAAGGCTCCTAAGGCACCCAGTGCAGCACTCCTGGGGTAGTAAGTCTTCAACTGGGATCAGAAGAGTGCCCAGAGAAAATCTGGACGTACACTCAAGCAAGTCTAGTTTCCATGGGGAGGTTGAGTTTGCCAATGCAGCTGTGTGGCCACCCAACTTAAAGAAGTATTTACAGTACCTATGGGTCAATGGGAATAGGATAGAAGCTCTGAGGGATACAGGTGCCAGTGTCACTATGGTGAGAAATACACTGGTTTCCCCTGAGCAATACTTGATTGGGAAAACGTACCCAGTCACCAATGCTGACAGTGTTTCCACTATTCATCCAATGGCTATGGTGACATTAGGCTTGGTGGGAGGTTTACTGGCCTGAAACAGGTAGTGGTCTCTCAGAAATTACCAGCTGACTGCCTGCTTGGCAATGACCTGGAAACCTCCGCCTGGGCTGAGGTTGAGTTGCAAACCCATGCAGCCATGCTGGGTATCCCTGAATTGGTGTGTGTGCAAACAAGGGCACCGAGCAAAAGAAAGGGTGAACAAGTAGGTTTGGAGCCTGAAAGTATGGCCCAACCAACCAAGAGAAAAAGCAAGAAGACTGGGGAACCAACAACAAACCTCTCAGGACCCCTCTCCTCAGGCGGAGGACTTGGAAACCCTAGAGGGAACTGAGCCCATGGAGCTTGAGCCTTACCAGGTTGAACTCTCAGGCCCAGGGGGACCCACTAGGGAAGAGCTGTGCCAGGGTCAGCAAGACTGTCACACTCTTGAAAGCCTGAGGCAGCAAGCTGTTTCAGAAGCACAGGGAGATATCAGTGGTACCCACAGAGCCTATTGGGAAGAGGGATTACTGTATGCTGAATCAAGAAACCCCTTTCCTGGAACCACCAGGAGGGTAGTAGTGCCACAGAAGTACAGGGAGTTCCTCCTAACTTTGGCTCATGACATCCCCCTAGCTGGACATCTGGGGCAAACAAAAACTTGGGAAAGGCTAGGTTCGAGGCATGTGGGCTGCTGATTTCATATCTGTGCATAGATCGCCACCTATTGTTGGGTCCGGATGATTGCACTTTGTTGTCCTGGAAGAGTCTTCAAAGTATCACGAGATAGGTGGCTCCTCCCTTGGACTACAGTGCGCATGGGCATCTTCTCCATCCTCAGATTGTTTTTTTCCACCATTGGGTTCGGATGTTATTCCTATACTCCAACTTCGGAATCGAAACTAAACTTTTCTAAAGGCCGAAAGGCCTTCGACTTCGACGGTATTGTTATCGTTCGGTACTTCTAGACTCGATCAGGCTTTCCATCTCGATCCGGCCGTCGATGCGGGCCGTTGGGCCTTTCGACGCCACGTGGACCTACCGTCGATGGAAAGGAGCCCGTTCAAACGGTGCCCACAATGCCACTCCAAGTTCCCGCATACTGACAAACACACAGCATGCAACAAGTGCCTATCTCCAGATCATAAGGAAGAAACCTGCTCGGCCTGCGCCCAGTTCCATTAAAAAAAAAACATCCGGATTCGACGGGACGCTAGGCAAGAGATGCAGCGACAGGCACCGGAACCAGACAACATCTTCGATGATGAACAAGACCTTCCGTACACGGAAGATTCGTATCTAGAGATTGTCACCGTCGAGGACCAAGACGACTCCGATGACGATATACCACCTGGGCAAACCGTGAGTACACTGCCCCCAAAACCAATCGCCCCGTTACCGAAGGCTCCGGTCGAGGCATTGCCTGAAGGCCTTAGCCAAGATCAAAAACAGCATTCGACAGCCTCGCCGTCCGGCTCGGCTCCGAAACCCAAAATTAAGCCTTCACACACTCCGGGACCGGAGCACGTTATCCCCAAGGTCGTCGACCCTAAGATCGTCGTACCGAACAAGGCCGTACAGCCTAAGAGCGTCGAGCTGAAGAAGGCCGTCAAGCCAAAGGCCGCCGAGCCGAGGAAGGCCGTCGAGCCAAAAAGCGCCGAACCAAAGAAGGCCGTCGAGCCAAAGAAGGCTGCCGAGCTGAAGGTCACCGTACCGAAAAGGCCCGTCGATCCGAAGACGGCCAATGTGCCAAAGGTCGCCGATCCGTCAAAGGTCATCGAGCCAAAAAGCGCTGTGCCGAAGCCGGGGGTCCACCCCAAAAAGGTTATCGACCCTAAAAGAGGCATCAAACCGAAAAAAAGCACTCCAAAGCGACCGGTCGATCCAAAAAAAGGACTCAACTCGACAAAAGACACTCGACCCAAAAAACCTGTAGAGCACAGAAAACGTGTCGAACCAAAAGATCCGGTCGATCCACACTCAGTCGTCGAACCGTAAAAAGAGGCCGAGCCTCAACGGAGCAATAAGGCACCAAAAGTCGTCGAGTCAAGAAAGCACGTCGACCCGAAGGCAACAGTCGATCCAAAAAAGACTAAGCCAAAGAAGGATACATCTAAGCCACAGACAGTGGAAGAAGAACGCTTCCATCCTGATCCAGAATCAGAGGAACAAACAAAACTGTATATAAACCCTGACACTGGCAAGGTCACCATTCTACACAAAAAGAAGAGGCCATTGAACGAGAACTCTTATTCACCCATTCCTCTAAAGAAGAAGAAAGACGTTGGGACTTCACCCTCTGCAACTTTCATTCCTTTCTTTCCCACTATGCCTTCTACGCCTTTTGCTCCTTACTCCCCTACACGCTCAGATTATGATGAGGATAACACAGGAGAAGAACCTCAGGAGGATTATAGCTATCCAGTAGATCCTAATCCTCAAAATGAACCAGATGAGGATAACACTGATCCATATAACACACATCCCATCCCTGACACCTCCACATACCCAACAAAGCCATCACCTACTGACGACACCATTGTCTTCAACTAAATCATAGATAGGGCAGCGCATTACCACAACGTAGATATGCACAATGACCCTGTAGAAGAAGACTTTCTCTTTGACACATTCCCTACTTCAGAAAAAAATGTCAGAACACTCCCTATACTCAAATGGATATTAAAACACGCGCCAGACATATTTAAGGATACAGTCAGGGCACGTGTAATCAATCCCAGGATTGAGAAGAAATATAGGGCGGCCCCTACAGACCCTACTTATATCAAAGGTCAGCTACCATTAGACTCATTAGTAGTGGCTAATGCAAGAAAAAGGGCCAACTCACAAACAACAGGAGATGCTCCACCTCCTGATAAAGAATCTAAAGTACTAGAGGCCTCTGGTAAAAGGGTAGCATCACAAGCTGCAAATTCATGGAGAATCGCAAACACACAAGCTTTATTGGCTCGTTACGACAGAGCACACTATGACTAGCTTGAAGGTTTAATGCAACACCTGCCTGAACCTTTCAAAGCACAGGCTAATGACCTCATACAAGAAGGGAAATTCATAACAAACGCCTCCATTAAATGTGCGCTTGACGCAGCCGACACTGCAGCTAGGTCCATTAACACCAGCGTCTTACTACGTAGACATGCATGGCTACGCATATCTGGCTTTAAGCCCGAGGTGCAATCTACCATTCTTAACCAGCCAGTCAATCAAGACTTCCTTTTTGGCCCTGCGGTGAACACCATTCTAGACAAAATGAAAAAAGATACTGAAACTGCTAAATCAATGGGCGCATTGCAGTTTCAGCTACACAGAGGCTCTTTTTGCCGCTCCTCATACAGAGGAGCTACACGAGGCAGTACTTCACAGACCTCGTCAACATATAAAAGCAACACCCAAAGTTCCTTTCACAAAAACTCTAAAAGGGGAGGTTACAGAGGAAACAATAATAAAGGAAGGGGATGTGGAGGCAATACCACAAGAGCCTCCACTGCTGCAAAACAGTGACTTCATCACGCCACTCCCAGACCATTTAACACCAGTCGGGGGCAGAATCGAACAATTCCTACCGGTCTGGAACAACATTACCATAGACAGGTGGGTGAGACAAATTATCCAGTATGGTTATTGCCTAGATCTCACTTCTACTCCACCCAACATACCACCCAGAGCCCGTCCTATGTCCAAAGAACACATCACCCTGTTACAACAAGAGGTGAAATGCATGCTGGAAAAGGGGGCCATAGAGCCAGTCCCTATCCAACACCAAGGGACAGGAGTATACTCACTATACTTCCTTATTCCCAAAAAGGACGGCTCTCTCAGACCAATTTTAGACCTCAGGCCCCTAAATCATGACATACTGTCGGAGCACTTCCACAAGATCACACTGCAGCAAGTGCTCCCGTTGCTACAGCAAGGAGATTTCATAGCAACATTAGACCTCAAAGATGCGTATTTTCATATACCTATCCATCCTGCTCACAGGAAATTTCTCAGGTTCACAATAGAAGGGAAACACTACCAATTCAAAGTGCTCCCCTTCGGAGTAACCACCGCCCCCAGGGTGTTTACCAAATGCTTAGCGACAGTAGCTGCACATCTCAAAGGCAGAACATCCATGTGTTTCCATACCTGGACGATTGGCTCATTCAGGAAAAATCGTACAAACAGTGTGTAAAGAACACATCTCAAACACTGCAGCTGCTACACAGCCTAGGGTTTTCAATAAACTACCCAAAATCGCATCTACAACCATCCCACATACAGCAATATCTGGGAGCTACTATAAACACCTCAGTGGCAAAGGCATATCCAAACTCAGCCAGGATAGCCAGCATGCAGATGCTCATTCAAAAATTTCAGCCACAACGCGCATTACCAGCTCGAGTCTTCATGCAACTCATAGGCATGATGGCCTTTTGCATATTCATTGTCCCCCATGCCCGACTTCAAATGCGCCCACTGCAAGAATGCCTTGCAAGACAGTGGAACCAAGCTCAAGGACTAATGAAAGACCTAGTGTTGGTGGACAGTTGCACTTACAACTCTCTGCAGTGGTGGAACCCACAAAACCTTTCCAAAGGGCGACTGTTCCAAGAGCCAGTTCCACAACTGATACTAACAGCGGACGCATCACTATCAGGTTGGGGAGCCCATCTCCTTCAATACTCTGTTCAAGGGCTCTGGACAATCAATCAAAAGAAACTACATATCAACAAACTAGAGTTGCTGGCAATATTTCTAGCCCTCAGAGCTTTCCACAAATTCCTGTACAACAAGACTGTGTTGATCTGGACGGACAACACGACAGCCATGTACTATATCCAAAAACAGGAAGGAACACACTCTCCACAGCTGTACCACTTGGCACAGAGCATATGGAAGTGGGCAATTCCAAAACACATCTTTCTCCTAGCGGAACACCTCCCAGGGAAAGACAATCAAGTAGCGGATCTGCTCAGCAGACACAGCCAACAATTGCACGAATGGAAGATTCACCCTCAGGTCCTCCAACCATTCTTCCAAAAGTGGGGCCAACAAGAGATAGACCTGTTTGCCACTAAAGAAAACTCAAAATGCCAGTACTTTGCCGCCAGGTTCCCACATCCGTTGTCACAGGGCAATGCGATATGGATAAACTGGTCAGGCAAATTTGTGTACGCTTTTCTCCCAGCACCACTAATTCCACTGGTAGCACGCAAACTAAGGCAACAGTCACTCACAATGATCCTAGTTGCTCCCACATGGGCGAGGCAGCCATGGTACACAACGTTCCTGGAACTTTCTGTAGTTCCTCATCAAAGGCTGCACCTCGCACCCCATCTTATAACTCAAAAGCATGGAGAAATCAGACACCCAGATCCCAATCAGTTGAACCTAGCGATCTGGCTCCTGAAGTCTTAAAATTTGGATATCTTAACTTGCCCCCAGACTGTATGAATATCATTAAAGAGCAAGAAAACCAACTACTAGAGCATGCTACGCAGCCAAATGGAAAAGATTTGTTATTTACTGCAACAATGACCAAATCAACCCACTAGATGCTTCCATACAAAACATTATATGTTACCTGCTGCATCTTCAAAGATGCAACCTAGCATACTCTTCTATAAGACCACACCTTGCTGCTATAGCAGCATATCTCCAAAACAGACAACACCTTTCACTGTTTAGAGTACCAGCAATCAAGGGTTTTATGGAGGGCCTCAAAAGAGTAATTCTTCCAAAACACCCACCTTCACCAGTCTGGAACCTCAATACAGTACTCACCGGACTTATGGGTCCTCCTTTTGAACCTCTACACTCATGCGAATTACAATTTCTAACATGGAAGGTAGCATTCTTGATTGCCATTACTTCACTCAGACGAGTTAGTGAACTACAAGCACTAACTATTCAAGAACCATTCATTCAAGTACATTATAACAGGGTAGTCCTTAGGACAAATCCTAAATTTATGCCAAAGGTCATATCCACCTTTCATATTAACCAATCAATAGAACTGCCAGTGTTCTTCCAAAATCCACAAACAGTAGCCGAAAGAGCACTACACACACTAGACGTAAGGAGAGCTCTACTTTATTATGTGGACAGAACTAAGGCGTTCAGAAAAACAAAGCAGTTATTTGTTGCTTTTCGCCACAACATAAAGGAAATCCCATATCAAAATCAGGTATAGCCCGATGGATAGTTAAATGCATTCAAATATTTTATCTAAAAGCTAAACGCACGTTAACTGTTCCCCCAAGAGCACACTCTATGCGCAAAATGGGGGCATCCATGGCTTTCCTAGGGATTATTCCTCTTGAAGACATATGTAGAGCAGCCACATGGTCTACTATACACACTTTCACAAAACACTACTGCGTAGATGTGCAAGCAAAGCAGCAAGCTGCTGTACACCAAGCTGTCCTCAAAACTCTTTTTCAAACTGCTGCAGCTGGCACAGGTAGCCACCGTTAGAGGAGATACTGCTATACAGTCTATGCACAGATATGAATTCAGCAGCCCACATGCCTCGAACGGAATATGCTACTTACCAGTATGCATCTGTTCTTGGCATGTAGGGCTGCTGATATTCATATCGCCCACCCTCCTCCCCAGTGCCTGCAGCAGCTGCAGCATTTTCTTTGCATGGCCATCTCTTATTTCCTATCTCCATCTCTGCCACAATGGTGGAAAACAATCTGAGGATGGAGAAGATGCCCATGCGCACTGTAGTCCAAGGGAGGAGCCACCTATCTCGTGATACTGCGAAGACTCTTCCAGGACAACAAAGTGCAATCATCCGGACCCAACACTAAGCGCCAATCTATGCACAGATATGAATATCAGCAGCCCTACATGCCAAGAACAGATGCATACTGGTAAGTGACATATTCCTTAGTCACTTCTACTGGCCTCAGATGCACCAAAAGGTGAAGGAGTTTGTCAGCTCCTGTGTTACCTGTCAGGCCAGTGGCAAGACAGGTGGCCACCCAAAGGCCCCCCTGATACCACTGCCAGTGGTGGGGTTCCATTTGAAAGGGTAGGTGTAGACATTGTGGGTCCACTTGAACCTCCCACAGCCATAGGGAACAAATTCATTTTAGTAGTAGTGGATCATGCTACTAGGTACCCTGAAGCAATTCCACTTAGGACTACTGCAGCTCCTGTAGTAGCCAAGGCCCTCCTGGGTGTTTTCACCAGGGTAGGGTTTCCTAAGGAGGTGGTTTTAGACAGAGGTTCTAACTTAATGTCTGCATACCTAAAGCACATCTGGAAGGAGTGTGGAGTGCAGTACAAGTTTACTACCCCATACCATCCACAAACCAATTGTCTTGTTGAATGGTTCAACAAGACATTGCAAGGTATGATCGTGGGACTTCCTGAAAAACTCAAGAGGAGATGGGGTGTCCTGTTGCCATGCCTGCTCTTCGCTTATAGGGAAGTGCCACAGAAGGGAGTAGGGTTTCCCCCTTTGAACTTCTGTTTGGTCATCCTATAAGGGGACCACTTTGTCTTGTGAAAGAGGTTTGGAAGAGGCCTCTCCAAGAACCCAAGCAAGACATTGTGGACTATGTACTTGGCCTAAGTTCCAGAATGGGTGAGTACATGGGAAAGGCATCCAAGAATCTTGAGGCCAACCAGGAGCTTCAAAAGCACTGGTATGACCATAAAGCTGCACTGGTTGAATTTCAACCTGGGCAACAGGTGTGGGTTTTGGAGACAGTGGCACCAAGGGCTCTCCAAGACAGATGGAGTGGCCCTTAAACTATCTTAGAGAAAAAGAGTGAGGTCACTTACTTAGTTGACCTGGGCACAAGCCAGACACACAAAAGGGGTATCCATGTGAACCGCCTAAAGCTCCACAATGACAGGGCTGACATCACCATGCTGATGGTGATTGATGAGGAACAGGAAGCAGAGAGTGAACCTCTCCCTGATCTCCTCTCCTGCAGCCCAAAAGATGGGTCAGTAGATGGGGTTGTCTTTTCAGACACCCTCTTTGCCCAACAGCAGACTGACTGCAAGCAGGTCTTGCAACAGTATGCTAGTCTCTTTTCCCTGCCCCTTGGTCTGACAAACTGGTGTACCCATGATGTGGACACTGGTGACAGTTCACCTTTCAAAAACAAGATCTATCACCAGTCAGACCAAGACAAGGAAAGCACCAAGGCTGAAGTCAGCAAGATACTGGAGTTAGGGGTTATTGAACCCTCTGAGAGCCCCTGGGCTAGCCCAGTAGTTCTGGTCCCCAAACCTCATCAACAGGGTGAAAAGAGAGAGATGAGGTTTAGTGTGGACTATAAAGGGCTCAACTCTGTCACCAAGACAGATGCTCACCCTATTCCAAGGGCAGATGAACTGATAGACAAATTGGGGGCAGTCAAATTTCTCAGTACTTTTGACTTAACTGCAGGGTACTGGCAGATTGGCATAGCCCCAGGAGCAAAAGAGAAAACAGCATTCTCCACACCTGATGGGCACTATCAGTTTACTGTAATGCCTTTTGGGTTACAAAAGCCCCCTGCCACCTTCCAGAGGTTGGTGAATCATGTCTTGACTGGGTTGGAGTCCTTTAGTGCAGCTTATCTTGATGATATTGCTGTCTTTAGCTCCACCTGACAAGATCACCTGATCCACCTTGGGAAGGTTTTCGAAGCCCTGCAATCTGCAGGTCTAACTATCAAGGCATCCAAATGCCAGATAGGGCAGGGCACAGTGGTGTAAATTGGGCCACCTTGTTGGTGGGGGCCAGGTACAACCCTTCCTTACAAACCAAGATCCAGAGTATCCTGGACTGGGCAGCTCCAACCACCCAGACCCAAGTAAGGGCATTCCTTGGCTTGACTGAGTACTACAGGAGGTTTGTGAAGGGATATGGCTCAATTGTGACTCCCCTCACAGAACTCACCTCCAAAAAGATGCCCCACAAAATCAACTGGACTGTTAGTTGCCAAAAGGCTTTTGACGCCCTAAAAGAAGCAATGTGCTCAGCACCAATTCTAAAAGCACCAGATTATGCCAAGCAAGTCATAGTGCAGACTGATGCCTCTGAGCTAGGGATAGGAGCAGTCCTATCCCAGACCAATGATGAAGGCCAGGACCAACCTGTTGCTTTTATAAGCATGAGGCTACTCTCCAGAGAGCAGCATTGGAGTGCCATTGAGAGGGAGGCCTTTGCTGTGCTTTCACATCTCTGATCCAGGCTTGGATCACACTGGGCACTTTTCCTTTCCACGGCAGCAGCACTTTGCAGCAACTCACCATTGAAAACAGCGACGATTCCTGACACCATTTGGCACCTATGCACCCGGCTACCCTGGGTGAGGTAACATGAGTACTCCGGTGCTCACATGGGTGCTGGCCATAGAACCTTCTAAGTCTAAAAGGGTTTGCTCCAAGTACTCTCCGAAGTGTCCTTAATCTGTAATTTTCCAACCGCGACTTTCCAATAGGATTGTACGGAGCTCGCGGCTGTGTTCTGACACTGCACGCGTCCCCCGTGGGTCCCCTGTGTCACTACCTTGGGTGGTTCCTTGGGGTTCCTGCGATTCTATGTGTTCTAGGCACCGTGTCTAGTCAAGTCGTGGTTCTTATACCACTTTCATGATATATGGTTTGGTCTCCCCCTGGGGCCCATTGTATATTGTGCTATTTACTGAAGTTCTATCATGTTGATATTGTGTACCTTGTTCTCTGATCTCATAGAGGTTAGTAGAGAGTGTTTAGTCATAAATAAATATATGTTATATATACCTTGTGTTATTCCCCTTTCATTTGGTCATTCAAGAGGTTATAATCTAGTAAACCAAGCTGCTTTACACTCCTTCAAGACTTAGCCTGAAGGCTGCTCTCCATAGCTACCACTAGGATAGCTTTCAATAAAGGTTGTCTTAAACCTATCATCAATAAGGGTTGTTTGGACTGGTGCAAGGTGCCCACTATAACTAGTGGACAGCATATGCCAGGCCAACTTCTCACACTGGTGTGCAGCGGTTGGATTTAAGGTTGCTATTGCTTTACCAGAAAATCTCATATGAGTAACTAACTGAAAACCACTATAGGTACATATAAAACAAGTCTAGAATAAAGTAAGTTCTACTGAACTTAGAGTTGGGCAAGTGGAGGGTCTAGCACACCCTTTCTCCAACTCAAGAGAGAGTTTATTAGTCCCACTACAGTAGGTATGTGCAGACACCACACCACACTAGTATGTCTTCAAAGGCTGAAGCCAGTGGCTCCAGATTAACTAAGTATGACCATGTCCCATTTCCAGAATTGAGGACCATGTGTGCATCTAGGAAATTGAAGACAGGGAAAACCCCTAGGGCCCAACTCCTCATAGAGGTATTGCTTTTAGATGCCCTCAGAAAGACCCCAGGGTCTGATGAGGCAGGCAGGTTGGGTTGGGGAGCAGAAGAGGAAAGGCAAAGGGGTGAAAACATCCAAGACCTAGACCTTGATGCTGACCAGGAGGATCATGATGATTCTAATCTCGACAATCAAATTCTCCCTATGGATGAAGAAGAGAACCCCAGTGACCCTCTCCCCCCCCCCCCCCCACCCCCCCCCGGGAAGAGTTAGGAGTGTACCTAGAAGGTCTAGATCACCTTCTCAGGAGTCTACTCATTCTGGTACATCTGTAGGGACATCTGTCTCTGATAGGTCCTCAGCCTCCTACAGGAGAGAGTCCTCCTATAATAAGAAGTGAAGACTGCTCAAGTTTGAAGAAGCTAAGCTTAGGATCAAGAGAGAGCAGCTGGCCTTAGGCAGGGAATCCCTGGAGCTCCAGAGAGCTTCTAGAAAAGAGGGGC
The DNA here is from genome assembly GCF_964261635.1 of Lissotriton helveticus. Lineage (NCBI taxonomy): Eukaryota > Metazoa > Chordata > Amphibia > Caudata > Salamandridae > Lissotriton > Lissotriton helveticus. Next base: position 1,450,321,280 of record NC_136057.1, read on the forward strand.
TAGAGCCCCTGGGTGGCAGCTACAGTGTTGTCCCTAGAGGTAGAGAACATACTCATGATCATAGGAACCTGAACAAGAGTGTCCCTCCCTACCGGAGTGGGGATGACATCCACAAATGGATAACTGCACTTGAGAGGGCCTGTAAAGTACAGAGGGTCCATCAGGGCCAGTGGGCAGCAATCTTGTGGCTCTCCTTTGCAGACAAAGGCAGAGACAAACTCCTCACTGTAAGAGAAGAGGATGCTGATAATTACAGTGACTTGAAGAGTGCTCTGATCGATGGGTTTGGCTTAACCACTGAACAATACAGAATTAGAGGCCAGATGTAGGTAGGCTTTTACCGGTCGGTAACGGCCGAATTCGGCCGTTACCGACCGGTAAAAGGCATTTGAGATGTAGGGGGCAGAATCGGTAAATTTACCGTTCTGTAAATTTACCGATAGGTAATTTTACAGAATCTGTAAATATACCGGTCGGTAAATTTACTGACCGGTATATTTACAGAATCTGTAAAATCGATATGTAGGTGGGACTCTTATGAGTCCCACAAGGCCTTAGAAATCGGTATTTTACCATCAAATTCAATTTGATGGTGAAATACCGATTCAGGTGTGCATGCAAATGTGCGCATGCACACCTGTGCCATATGACAGGCAGACCTGCCCTTAGGGCAGGTATGCCTGCCATATGGCCCCCGAACCTTTTTTGGGGGTGCTAGAGGGTGTCAAAGTGACACCCCCTGCACCCTTGCCAAAAATCTGTATTTACCGATCGGTAAATACCGACCTGTAATGCCCCATTCATTCCTATGGGCTTCATAGCCCATAGGAATGAATGGAGCATTACAGGTCGGTATTTACCGAATCGGTAAATACAGACTTTTACCGATTCGGTAAATAAACATCTGGATTTCCCTACATCTCCCCCCTTCATATTTACCGACTTTTAAATACCGAATCGGTAAAATTCGGTATTTAAGGGTCGGTAAATATGCTTTACCTACATCTAGCCCTAAGTTCAGAGATACCCAAAAGGCACAGACTCAAGACTGGGTTGACCTCGTAGATTGTGCTACTAAGGCTCTGGAGGGCTGGTTACTTGGCAGTAAGGTGTGTGATTTTAAAGGATTGTACAACTTAATTATGAGGGAGCAGATCCTAAATAATTGTCAAAATCAGCTGTTGCATCAATACCTGGTGGACTCTGATCTGACCTCTCCCCAAGAATTCGGTCAGAAGGCAGACAAATGGGTCAGAACGAGGGTGAGGCAGAAGGTTCAGAACCAAGGTGACTCCAAGAAGCAAGATTCTAAAAACTCTGATACGGGTGGGGAAAAGGGTAAAGACCAGAAGTCTTCTCAAGGGCCCCAAAAAACTGCATCTGGTGGGGAGTCACAATCCAACAAGGGAAAAGGCCAAAAGAAACCATAGTATAAAATTTGTAAACAGAAGACCCATTGGACAAGTGATTGTACCAAGTCCAAATACTCAACTCCAGCCACCGTTGCCCCTAAGGCAACTGTTCCACCTAGTTAAGCTCCAAGTGGTGGTACTCAAAATAAGGGTGTAGTAGGGTTAACACTGGGTTCTGAGATGGACTCTGGCCTAGTCAGAGTTCCAACTCAGGCTGTACTGATCTGTGATGGAGACCTGGATATGTCCTCCTTTGTCAGTCCCAGTAATCTGGGCAAATACAGACAGCAGCCTTTGATCAATGGAAAAGAGGCTTTGGCATTCAGGGACACAGGAACAAGTGTCACAATGGTGGCAAAACATCTTGTGGCTCCTGAGCAAATCATACTTGGGGAGATGTACCAATTGACTAATGCTAGCAATGTCAGGACAGACCATTCCTTGGCAGTTGTTAATTTCACTTGGGGGGGGGTGTAACTGGCCCTAAGAAGGTTGCGGTAAGTGCAGACCTCCCTGTTGAATGCTTGTTGGGCAATGATTTAGAAACTTCAGCTTTTGCTGAAGTAGAGCTCAGGACTCATGCAGAGATGCTGGGCATCCCTGCAGATGTGTTTGCTATGACTAGGTTACATGCAAAAATGTATTCCACTGAAAATGTCCTAGATCCTGGAAAATTTGTACCAGGCACCTTCCAAGAAAAGGAGCAGTAGGGGTAAGGCAGTGTCTTCCCCCCTGACTCAGAGTACAGATCAGTCTCTTGAGAGAGATGATCCCAGTCCTGAAGAAGGAACTGTCCCAGAGGAGCTTGTGCCTGATCAGGCTGAGTTCTTGGAGACAAGGGGCCCTTCCAGGGCAGACCTGAGCCAGGAGCAGCTGAGCTGCCCTTCTCTTGAACCCGTCAGACAACAATCTGTTGCTGAGGCTGCTGAGAGTTTTAGTGGGTACCATAGGATCTACTGGGATGATGGCCTTCTTTACTCAGAGTGTAGAGACCCCAAGCCTGGTATAGCCAGGAGGCTGGTTATACCGCTGAAGTTTAGGGGCTTCCTATTGAAACTAGCACATGACATCCTTTTAGCAGGTCACCTAGGCCAAAACAAGACTTGGGACAGAATTGTCCCTCACTTTCATTGGCCTCACATGTCTGAAGACACAAAGGAGTTTCATCGCTCCTGTGTTACCTGTTAAGCCAGTGGTAAGGCAGGTGGTACAAAAACCGCCCCCCCTGATACCACTACCTGTGGTGGGGGTTCCCTTTGAAACGGTAGGGATTGACATTGTTGGTCCCATGGATCCCCAAACTGCATCTGGGCACAGATTTATACTGGTGGTGGTGGACCATGCCACTAGGTATCCAGAGGCAATCCCACTTAGGACCACCATAGCTCCTATGGTGGCAAGGGCCCTCCTGGGAATCTTTTCCAGGGTGGGTTTTCCTAAGTAGGTATGATCAGACAGAGTAGCAAACTACATGTCTAGTTACTTGACTGCTATGTGGAAGAAGTATGGAGTAAATTAAGAACGTACCACCCCTTATCACCCACAATGCAATGGTTTAGTTGAGAGATTCAACAAAACCCTCAAGGGCATGATTAAAAGTCTCCCAGAAAAGCTTAGGCGCAGATGGGACATACTTTTGCCCTGCCTTCTATTTGCCTACAGAGAGGTTCCACAGAAGGGGATTGGTTATAGCCCATTTGAACTTCTGTTTGGACATCCAGTTAGGGGTCCATTGTGTCTAGTGAAGGAGGGATGGGAGTTACCTCTCAAACCACCTAAAAATGATATTGTGGACTATGTACTTGGTCTCCGCTCCCAGGTAGCTGAGTACCTGAAGAAGGCAACTAAAAACCTAGAGGCTAGCCAGGATTTGCAAAAGGCCTGGCATGACCAAAAGGCTGTACTGACTGTTTACCAGCCAGGGCAGAAAGTATGGGTGTTGGAGCCTGTGGCCCCAGCAGCCCTACAAGACTAATGGAATGGCCCTCATACCATTATTGAGCAGAAGGGAGAGGTTACCTATCTGGTGGACCTTGGAACTCCCAGGAGCCGCCATGGGGTGCGCCATATCAACAGGCTCAAACCATATGTTGACAGTGCAAACATGGGCTTGCTCATGGCTATTGATGAGGGAAGGAGGAAGAGGGTGATCCACTCCTTGACCTGCTCTCACAGAACCCTGATAATGGTTCAGTAGATGGTGTAGCCTTGGCAGGCAGCCTCACTGACAAGCAACAAACTGATTGCAGACAAGTTCTACAACAGTTTAGTAATATTTCTCATTGACTCCAAGTCAGACTACTTGGGGCACTCGTGAAGTGTACACTGGGGACAGTCTGCCTGTTTAAAATAAGATTTACAGGCAACCTGATCATGTCAGGGACTGTTTCAGGACTGAAGTCCAGAAGGTGTTAGAATTGGGAGTTATTGAACCCTCAGATAGCCCTTTGGCTAGTCCAGTAGTCTTAGTCCCCAAACCTCACACCCATGGTGGCAAGAGAGAAATTAGGTTTTGTGTTAACTACAGGGGTCTCAATGTTGTCACTAGGACCGATGCTCATCCAATTCCAAGGGCAGATGATCTTATAGATACGTTGGCCTCTGAAAAGTTTCTGAGCACATTTGACTTGACAGCTGGCTACTGGCAGATCAGATTAGCTGATGATGCACGGCCAAAAACAGCATTTTCTACCCCTAGTGGGCACTACCAGTTTGTGGTGATACCCTTTAGCTTGAAGAATGCACCTGCCACTTTTCAAAGGTTGGTGAACAAAGTCCTTACAGGCCTGGAAGACTATAGTGCAGCATATCTAGATGATATTGCTGTCTTTAGCTCCACCTGGGAGTATCACCTGGTCCACCTGAGAAATGTTGTGGAGCCCTGCAGAAAGCAGGCCTAACTATCAAGGCCACCAAGTGCCAGATAGGGCAAGTTGTGTACCTGGGCCACCTTGTGGGTGGAGGCCAGGTTCAACCATTACAGAGCAAAATCCAGACCATCATGGACTAAGTTGCTCCAACCACCCAGACTCAGGTCAGGGCTTTCTTGGACCTGACTGGGTACTATAGAAGATTTGTCAAAGGTTATGGATCCATAATGACCCCTTTGAATGACTTAACTTCTAAGAGTATGCCAACGTAAGTTCAGTGGACAGTTAGCTGTCAAAAGGCATTTGATGACCTGAAGCAGGCTATGTGCGTGCACTGCTCCCATTCTGCACAGTCCTAACTTCTCCAAAGAATTCATTGTCCAAACAGATGCATCTTAGTTGCGGGTAGGGGCTGTGTTATCACAATTGAATGATGAATGTCAGAATTAGCCAGTAGCTTTTATTAGCAGAAGGCTGACCCCCAGAGAGAAACGGTGGTCAGCTATTGAGAGGGAGGCGTTTGCTGTGGTTTGGGCTCTAAAGAAGCTGAGGCCATACTTGTTTGGCACTCACTTCACTGTTCAGACAGACCATAAGCCCCTCTTATAGCTAAATCAGATGAAGGGTGAAAATCCCAAACTTTTGAGGTCGTCCATTTCCCTACAGGGGAAGGACTATACAGTGGAACATAGACCTGGGAGTAACCATGCCAATGCAGATGGACTCTCCAGATATTTCCACTTAGAACATGAAGACTCAACTGGTCAGGGTTAGTTTAATGTCCTTAGGTTTAAGGGGGGGGGGTTGTGTCGGAGAGTAGGATCTGCTTCTTATAGTTACACCCTCTTTTTGCTGATGGTTCACTGTTTTCGACTTTAGTTTGGCTGGGACCCTGCTATCCAGCGCCCCAGACTAGCTGCTTCCTCTCTAAAAAGATTGCATGTACTTTAGGTACACCACAGATTGGATTCTGGGTTACCGATATAAGTCCCTAGCATATGTTATCCTATATACCCAGGGCATAGGTACCCCAGAGGCCTCTCGGGGGCTGCAGCATGTATTATGCCACCCCTGAGAGACCACTCAAAATGACACAACAGGTCTGCTACAGCAGCCTGTGTAAGGTGATGTAGGCACCCCTTACTTAGATATAGATTACCTATATCTACCTTATATCACTACATATATAAACCTATCAGTCACCCCTATGGCCGCCAAGACTTGGAACTCCCTCCCGACCTACCTCCGCCTGACCCAGGACCACTTCGCCTTCAGGAAGCAGCTCAAGACCTGGCTGTTCGAGCAGTAGCGGACCCCCCCCACCCCTAGCGCCTTGAGACCCTCCGGGTGAGTAGTGCGCTTTATAAATGCCTTGATTGATTGATTGATTGATTGATTATGACAGGCCTTATCAATCCTGAAGGCAGGGTGCTGGGTTTTGTGTGAGATGGTGCCCATGCAAGAGCAGGGCCCCTCTGCAGCCTTCGGAATCTATTATCCGCGGTTGTTCTGTGATGCAGCCAAACCATATAAGTGCATTATAACCTCGCGGTAAATGCCAACTTTGGAATGGCTGCAAGGAAACATGTCATGTTTGGTGTCAAATACCTTGGAATCATACCTCCCTGTCAGTCCTGGTGGGGGAGGTATGATTCCACCCTCCTAGAGGGAGAAATATGACTACACCGGTACACCCGGTACCAGCTTAATAGAACCCTGGCATCACAAAATGGATGCTGCAGCCACAGACACGAGTTTGGCCTCCTGCTGCTGGACAAAACTCCTGCAGGGGAGGCTGGACAATAGGTTTCCTGTCACAGGGAGGTGACAGGGAGACATTACTCTCATTTGGAACCAGGCTATGGATAGCATGCACCCCAAACGCTTACGCACCAGGGTCTTTTCTCAGCAGGGGAGGCAAGCGATAACACCGTTAGATCTGGTTAATGCACGGCACACATTCAATCCTAATACTATAGATTATACTTTTTTCTCCCACACACTTAAGACATACTCCCAAATAGACCATATTTTTGTGAGTCAGGCACTACAGCAAAATGTGTTTTCCACTAAAATACACCCAATCTTCATCTCGGACCATGCTATGTTGGAAATAGTGCTAGACTGGCCAAGCCCGAAGTCATCATTTCGCAGGTGGTATTTTCCAACTTCTCCTACCCGAGGTCGCACATTTACAGACGAACATTAGATCAACAATTAGAGTCTACTTTCATACAAACTGACCCCAGGATACTAATTATGCCACACACTGGGATGCCTTTAAAGTAGTAGTGTGAGAGAAATGTATACCTTTGATTACTACACTTAAGAGACAAAAAACTAAGGAACGTCTTACACTAGAAGCTGAGCTATCACAGACCGAAAGGGACCACAAGGACTCACCCACATTTCAGCTGCAGGGCAATATTACAGCCCTCAGGGGGAAACTGACAGCTATATATTCTAATAGATTGGAACTTACTCTTCTACAACTTAAACAATCTACATATGAGAGGGGTAATAAGATGGGATCTCACTTGTCCCAACAGCAACGGGCAAAGCATGAAAAATAATACATAGGGGTCATTCGGGAAGCAGATGGGACTGTGACATAGACAGAAGGAAGTAAGGCGGAGGCTGTTAGAGGATTCTATAAAACTCTGTATGCTAAAGAGACAGCGGCCACCTCCTCACAGCGGAACTATTTAGCAGAATCCGAGCTACCCACTTTCTCAGTGGCCCAACAAGAACTCCTGAATGAACCAATTAGGGCACAGGAAATCCAGTTGGCGATAGACTCATTAAATCTGCAGAAGTACCCAGGCCTAGATGGGATTACAGCTCAGTTTTACAAAACATTTAGTTTGGATTTGACTCCCCCTTTAACAACACTGTTTAACTCACTAAGGTGGTCACTCCCTCCATGGAGGAGGCACTCATTACAGTGATTTCAAAACCTGGGATGGATCCTAGCATGTGCTCCTCTTACCGCCTCATAGCCTTACTCAATCTAGACGCAAAGCTATATACCAAGGTCTTGGCTAATAGAGTAGAAGAGATCCTGCCTAATCTGATACACCCCAACCAATCATGGTTTATTGAGGATAGGGAGACTCATGATAACCTATGACGGGTGGTCCACATGTTTGAGAAAGTGGATAAGAAGAGGATATCAGCAGTTCTGTTGGCACTAGATGCGGAAAAGGCATTTGACCAAGTGCATTGGTCCTTCCTCTTCTCCACCCTACGACGATTCGGCTTTGGGGATAAATTCATTACAATGATCCAAGCAAACTATGCCAAACCCCATTTGTGAGTTTTGATGACTGGAATTATCTCAGATTTCTTTCCATTGGGAAGAGGGACATGACATGTTGCCCCCTCTCCCATCTCCTTTTTGCACTCAATTCAAATAAGCTTTATTCGACAGTTATATCATAAAAGCACAACAATAACAATTCATCAATACCACATCAAGCAATATTATTTAAAAAACTACAAGTATATGAACATGTTCGGATAGAATAAAACGATATTAAATTACATTACTAACTGACGAATATATCATGTTAAAAAAAAGCGTTGGGATACCCCATGAAATTCATCCATAATCGCCCTGCAGCATTTCATAACTCCGCTTCTCAGCAGCCCTTCTAGATCGATTGTACAATAATAAATTATCGGTTTTTGGTATACCTAGTGTGACACCTTTATTCAAATAGACCAAGCCCAACCCAGAAACTTGGCCATTGTAATGGCTATGGGTAAGACTGTATCCATGGTAAGGACTCTTAACGCTTCATCGTGCCTTCTAAAGCCTAATAACTTACAGATGGGTTTAACCCACGCATTGCGAGGTTTAACATATGATGGACAAAAAAACAATAGATGGCGTATCGTTTCCTGTCTGTCGGGACACCATGGGCATTCATTATTAGTGGCTCCCGCCCACTTGCTAGTAAAAAACCTAACGGGTAAGGTTCCCACCCATAACTGAAAGTACAGTTTTCGATCATGGGGTTTCTCAATAGCATCCCAATATTTTTATAGAACAGACCTTGGCTTAATTTCCAGAAAACGGCCTGTTAGATGCTTAGAGAGTCCATTTGAACATACTGAAACCATGACCATTTCCCAGTACCTCTCCTTCAGGATCTTGTTTGAGGGAAAGTCAGCATTGGATGGGTCATTCCACAATTCACTCATGCCCAGGTTCATCAGGAGCGATCTAATCTCCTTCAGCCAGAGTATCTTATGAAAGCTTTCTACGCCCATTATGTCTTTAAGACCTTTGGCATAATGCGATAATTCATGCGTACACCACAGTCTTCGCCAGTATAGTAGAGGGCGAAGTTTCGCCATGTCTTCTACTGCTTTCCTGCCCAAGTCTAGCAATAGCGGTCGCATGGGTGTACCCTATGGGACTCCAGTGACCTTACGAAGAAAGGAGTTCTCAGCTATGGTTAGATGGTTTAGATCTGCGAATCCCCATAACTCGGCACCATATAGGGCGGAGCTTAGCACCTTCATGCCATATATCTCCAGCACCGGGCTAATTGGTTTGGTGAAGGAGGATTTAAGTTGGGCACTAAGAATCCCTGACTGTTGTTTATGTTTTAGAACAGCCACATCAAGTTGGTTAGACCATCTCATGTCCATCTGCAGGGTTACACCCAAATAAGTAAAGGCGTTAACTTTTTCCAGGGATGCATTATTCATGTAGACTTTGCCCCGGAATGATCTATGCTCATTAAAGGACATGAACTTTGTCTTTGCCGTGTTGATTTCTAGGCCTCGGATATGACAAAAATCTTCAAACCGGTGCAGGGCCCTTTGCAGGCCACTTGGTGTCTTGGAAATAATAAGGTTGTCATCCGCGAACATGAGGATGGGAATGTGATCACCTGCTAGCACAGGTGCATCAGTGGGAACCAGGGAGAGGAAGTCAGCCACCCCGTTGACGAAGAGTGAGAACAGGGTAGGAGCTAGAACGCACCCCTGACGCACTCCTCTGTCAACGGTGAAAGACTCAGTAACCTCTCCCCTGTTCCCCCACCGAACCTGTGCATGGTTGTCCTCATGTAAGCGGACAATCAAGGACAAAAATTTTGGGGCCATCCCCATCTCCCTCAAGACAGACCACAGCTTGCTACGTGGTACCAGGTCGAAGGCTGCCTTCAGATCAACAAATACGGCATACAACGCCCCTTTCCCCAGGACTACTACCTTCCAATAAATAATAATAAAACGGAAGACCTGATCTACGGTACTTGTAAGGGGTCGAAAACCTGCCTGCAGTGGAGTTAAAATTTGGTTTTCCTCTATCCAAGACTGAACTTTAGATAATATCAGCCTCCCCATAATCTTTTGACTGGAATCTATAAGGCTTATTAGCCTATAGTTACCAGTCACAGATTTGTCGCCCTTCTTAAAAACTGGGATTATCTCCGCCCCCTTCCAAGAGGGCGGAATGGGTGCACCACATGCGATTGCATTTGCAACGTGTCTAATATATAAGCGCCAGGATGGTTTATTATTTAAAAAAACATCCGCAGGGATACAATCTATGCCAGGAGCTCTTCCAGGTGTGACTGTGTCTATTGCCCTGTCCACCTCTTCTAATGTGAACACCCCGCTGGAATAAAATTTATATGAAAATGGGTCGATGTTCCGCTCATCTGCTTGGGAAGCATACTGGGGTTTAAAATACTCTACCCAAAGGTGATGGGCGACATTATTCTGTGGTGGATCTGGTCGTCCACCCCTATCCCATTTATACTTATCCCAGAATAATTTTGGGTTTCTGGTCTCGCATGCTTCCTTTAACTCCTGCCATCTGCCCTGGTCTCATAGCTTTTTGGCTTCCTTTACAGCTTTCCTATAAAGATCCAGTGCCTGTCTTACTTTACCTGAGTCCCCGTCTCCTAGGGCTACCCCCAACTCTGCCCTTGTGTGCCGACATTGCTCATTATACCACCCTTGTGGTTTCTTGTTCATATCTTTCCTCTTGTTAACGGGTTTACAGAAATATGACTTAAGTCGGTCAAAAAGTGTTATGTGCCTCTCTATTGTGTGCGACTTCGAGTTCAGGCTATCCTCGCTAGTTCCCAGCACTTCTAACACTTTATCAACATCGTTATTTATAGCTATCAATATTTCCGGGTATTCGATAACATTACACCATTTAAGGTGGCGTGTGTCATTGCTTAACACCAAATCGCAAGCCGGTCCTTCTTCCCTACTAGGTGCATCTTTATCGAACAACCCATCCATGGTGATAATGAGAGGATTGTGATCGCTTTCTACGCGAGCAGTTACGACCATGTCTTTGAGGAACTGCCACAGGTTCAGACTGATTAGCACATAATCAATGCGGCTAGCCCTGTGGCCATTATTATATGTGTCTGCCCCATCCTGTCTGACAATGTGCGCCCATTGGCAGCCCTCAGCTGATAACCTATACACAGCCCCTTCAACTGGATGGTCTCCTCTGTCCATTTTTTGATGGATGGGATCTCAAGGGTAGGTATACCCCACTTAGCGTCTTCCTCTTCCATGAGACACTGATCCTCGGGCCCTAGTAGCTCAACCGTGGTATTAAAATCCCCAGCGACGATCGGCCAGTTATTACTAGGCATGACATCCAGCAGATACTCTACAGCTGTTAGGACATCCGATCTTCGCCCTCCAGGGATACCTCTGGCGTACACATTAAAGATGTCCAGACAAGGACCCAGGGCGGGGGTAATTCTTACTGCAAGGATGTCATTATTGGATATAGCTTTTTGAGTTACTTTGCATAGTAATGCCTGACGGACCCAAATCACCAAGCCCCCCATTGGCCGCCCTTTGTCTTGCTTTATTGCTGGGGTCTGGAAACTGAGATAACCCGGTCGAAACACGGGATCTACCGCCCATGTCTCTTGGAAGAGACATATATCATGTTCTTCAATAAAGTTGGACCAATCAGGGAGGGATAATTTAGAACCCAGTCCCGCAATGTTCCAGGATAATAATGACAGGCTATTAGGATGTATTGTGGGAGGATCTGATGTTACAGCATATCCTGCATATATGTAAGACTGCCCTGGGCTCCTATTCACTCCTAAAATTGGTGGGTATTCAATTTCTATTTCTCCAGTTCCTACAGCAAATATTAGATTACCATCTTCTGGAGCTAAACCAACTTTCCCTACGCGAGGTGAGACACTTTCGGGGAGGGGATCTATTGGCCCAATTTCAGTGCTTACCCTATCGATCACCATTTTCCCAGCCTTACAAGGGGTCATACTGGACTGTACACCTTAGGGGACTCTTTGTTTACAATCACAATCCTCTAAGCCTGATAACACATTGTACCTGTTCCTCATGCTGATACCCCCCATGCTCCCTGATTCTGGTCTCCCCCCTCCCGATAACACATTAACAGGGGCCAAATGATTAGCAGGGTAAAAATAGGGTAAAGGGAGTGATTTAATTTGGGTCTCCATGCATGACTGCGCCCAACCACAGTCATGCTCAGCAGCTCTACTATCCCAAAAATTGATAATAACAGAATCACCCCAACAGCCTTTTTCCTGGTCCCCACCCAGGCCACCCCTTCTTCACCCTTCTTGCAAATATAATTTTGGCCGACACCATAGGGGGAATGGGCCGGTTCACATTGGGCCAGTGAATACACTTATTCTTTAAATCCAAATAGTTCTCTCTCTAGCTCGGTCTCAAAGGTGGAACACCCACTAATATTGTGACATAAGGTGCAGATGCCGGGGGAAGATCGATACACGGAAGACTATAAGAGGGTGGATCATTGGACGCCCTGTTGCTTATACTTTGATGCTGAATCACAGGCTTTAGGCCAACCACCCTTTCTGGGCTTTTGCTCGGGGACCGTACTCCTGTGACACCACTCGTGCAGGGTTGCATTAGGGGGTCGTTTGGAATCAGGGTAGATCGGCTGGTAATACTCGTAGCCTTAGTTATCTGAGTGGGGAGATTAAGACTTAAACTGGCCACAGACCCACTTGTGGGAACATCCCGTCCCTTTGCCACAACAACCGCCCCAATCTCCCTTTTGTCTCTAGATTCTAGTCTAGAGACAGATTCAATCTTATCCAGTCTCTTGTAAATAGGGGTGCATGTTATATAGAATAGATGTCCCAGTTTGTCCCACATGTCCTGGCTCCATTCAGGGGGGGATTCCGTTCTGAGGCCCGCTACTGGAGTAGCCACAGCAACTGTTGGATGTGATTCTTCAGAACTAGTTTTTGATGTTTTCGATCTTACCCCAGGACTTTAAATAACAACATTAGGTTTCTTAACTTTGGCTTTTCTGCCTTTTTGGGCAGCGCCAACTCGTTTCCTTATAGATACTGATGTTGTTTGCCCGGGTTTTGAGCTTCGTGTAGATCTTGCCCTTACACTACTCTCGGGAGATTCATACAAAGTACTAGGTCCGGGGGAATATTTTCGTACTTCGGAGATATCATCTAAGGTTGAATTTGGCAGGCCAATTATGGCTTGTACTGGTTGGGTCCCACAGTCAACCCCGATGCCTTCAGATGAAGATGCAGCAGGTCCTCGGAGGGAAATAGGTGACTCCACCCGAGCCAGCCTTCCCATTGAAGACCTTTTATTGAAGGCGGGGTCCAGAGACAGTCTCCTTTCATTCATTTGATAATTTTATTTCGGTCAATGACCATAAAAGTGAAATAAAATATATACAATCACAGAAGTAAAACCATAAATACAGACAGTTTAAAAAGTTATTAAACATTGAGTTATCAAAGATGTAAAAAAAAGCAAGGGGGCATTATTTTTTGTTAATAAAAACAGTTCTTCTCCGCCACATGCCATATAAAAATCGGGAGACAGCGAAGACAATGGAAGGGGCAGTATCATATGTTAAAACTCTGCAGTCCTGTGCACATTGTCTAAGTCCCTACTTTTTACACAATGGGATAAGCCAACATTTCCGATTTTCACTATATGCCGGGCAGAAAAAGAAAATATGTACAATGTCTTCCTTGCTATAATTACAGGCAGGACAATTACCCTCCATCGACTTTACCCATTTAGATGTCAATGCCCCAATCGGTAGGGAACCGTGTCTCAATTGAGTATATAATTTTCTTCCGAATAAAGGCTGCACTAAGTCCAAGAATACCTCCGTCTTGGGTTCAATTTTCATCAATAGGAACTCAGTAGTCAGCCTACCCAAGGAAGTCGAACAATATAGTATTTTAAGGTTATAACACCTTACAGCCGCCTCTAGCGCAGACCTTTGCATCCTCGCGCAGCTATCCTCCGGTGTGTCCCACAATTGGGGCAAACCAACTTGGTAGAAGAGAGCCTTTATATGAACTAGCCAGGGTATGTTCTTATTCTTTAGCTGCCCCCAAATTGCAATGAATTCTGCTCTAAACGATACAAGCTCTGGCACAGACCAGAGCCTTCTCCAGAAGAGTAGAGGTCGTGCAGCTGCTAGTTCATTGATGGGTTCCAGGCCCATATCCAACCGTAGTGGTATAAGAGGCGTGCTTTGGGGAAGGCCAACCAGACTACGCATGAAGGCCTGTTCTACCTTCAGTAAATTATGTGTGTTCGTGTGTCCCCAAAGTTCTGCAGCATACAAGGCTGCTGACCTCACCTGTGTTTTATAAATCTCGAGTACAGGGGCAACAGGTTTGAATATTGAAGTTCTATGGAATCTGCCAATACCCCCCATAATCTGCGACAGTCTCAGGGAAGATTTGGATACTTGTTGGTCCCATACAAAGTGCTCGGTCAACGTAACCCCCAGATAAATAAAAGTCTTAACTCGCTCTAAGGGAGTGCCACTAAGAACGGGCTTCGGGCGGGTGTGCCTCGGGGGATTGAAAATCATAAACTTGGTTTTCTCCAAGTTAACCTCCAAAAAGGTCACAAACCCGTCCAGGACCCGCTGGATGCCCGATGATGTCCGCGACAACAGCAACGTATCGTCCGCGAACATCAGAGCGGGCACCCGGCCGGAAGCCAGGCGCCGAGCATCATTGTCCCTAACACTGTTGAGTTCATCTATCAGTCCATTAACATATAGACTGAAAAGTGTAGGGGCCAGTACGCAGCCCTGACGTACGCCCCGAGTTACAGGGAAACGGGCCGATAATTCACCGTTCCTCCCACACCTCACCTGTGCATAATTCCCTGTATGAAATCTAATTAGGGCATCCAATAAATAGGGCGGGAGACCTAATTCCTCCAACACCGTCCAGAGCCTCTCCCTAGGAACCAGATCGAACGCGGCCCACAGGTCCACAAAGACAAGGTAGAGGCTGCCACCCTCTACTCTTGCAGTTTTCCAGTATAGGACCTGGAGCCGGAAGATCTGGTCCATGGTCCATGGTCGAGACGCCCGATCTAAATCCGGCTTGGAGGGTGGTCAATGTTTTGTTCTCCTCCATCCAGCCCAATAGTCTATCGAGTAGAATTCGTCCCATCAGTTTCTGGGTAGTATCCAGTAAGCTGATGGGTCTGTAATTGGAAGGAACAAGCGGGCAACCCTTCTTATAAATGGGAACAATCTCGGCTCCCAACCAGGTCTCTGGCAAGGCGGTACCCTGCAAGACCGCATTGAACAAGACCGCCAGGTATGGAGCCCAAATTTTAGGTTGGGAACGGAAAAGGTCCCCCGGGAGCTTGTCACGGCCTGGGGCTTTATTCGGGAGCAGCCTCTCAATTGCAGATTTCACTTCCTTAAGGGAAATGGAGTCTAGATTATTAGTGGCAATCCTCTCCTGGGCATCCAGCTGTCCTATCCGGTTTCCAAGGCCCAAGGCCCCCGGCAGTCCATGCTCGTGCGGGAGGTCTGGGGCCGTGGAAGTCCCGAAGACTGAAACCACTTCTGGCATCGTATCCTGCCCATGAGACACAAGAGCCCCAGGCCCCAAGACCCCCGGCAGTCTATACTCATGCGGGAGGTCTTGGGCCATGGAGGTCCGAAGGACCATAACCACTTTAGGCATCTTGTCCCGACCTAGGCACACAAAAGCCCCCTGCTCAGGGCTTGTGCAGAGTGCCTTAAAATGCGCCTCCCACACTAAGGGAGCTATATTCGACACCCCAGCCTCTCTCTCACCTCCCGCCATCGAAGTGGCGATGGCCCAAAAGGTCTTAGCGTCCTTTGAGAGGAGTGCTTGTCCTAACTCATCCCATCTAGATTCCTCCCACTCGCTCTTACCTCTGGTGAGTTCCTTCTTATAGAGCAATCTTGATGCTCGGATTTTTAGGGTATCTTTAGATTTGATTGCTGAAAGGAGATCTCTCTTTGCCTTTTTACAGGCATGGTCATGCCAGGGATGTGTTCTAATCCTAGGTTGCTTTGTCCCGCTAACTGGATAGAATACCTCCCCTAGGCTCACGGCTAACTTCTTGTGAATCTCTATAGCCTGCCCATAAGAGGTAGATCCCCCCATTTCACTTATGAGCGGGGTAGCAATCTGGTATATTTCTTCAAGTCGGATGGGAGAGTCCACACAGGTAGGCCACTTGACCCTTCTCCTGTTATTGGATATAATAAAAGGTGGCACTGCCATGTTAGGGCTAGAGTCAGGGTTAGTTAAACCAAATGCACCAGGCTTAAGCGTCAGGACCAAAGCGCTATGGTCACTGTCGTGCCTTGGTACAACCCTGAAATCTTTGAACCTGTCCAAATGTTTAGCTTCCAATATGAGATAATCAATGTTGGAAGTGCGGTTGGTCCTATTGTATGTGGGTAGGCCAGAACTGTCGTTATTGGACCTTCCGTTGCATGCCCGCAGAGACGTTGCAAGGGTAAAGGACTTTATTTGTAATACCAACGAGGTCCAGGCCCTTACCGGGGCAATCATAGGGACCGGGATGCACCAGAGCAAGTCAACTTCTCCCTGATCGCACATCTCGGATCCACCCAGGGGCTCGAACTGGCAATTAAAATCACCGCCAAGAATTATCGAAATTGCGGGATCAAGTGTCTGAATAAAAAGGTCAAGCGCTTTAATAGTACTCGATTCCTTTCCATTCATGGTGGGCCAGGAATAGATGTTTATAATGGCCACTCGAGATTTATCAAGGGGCATTAGTAAAACACATTGGATATCTGGGGAATTTGTTTCCATCTGGGTAGCCTGTATACCTACGTGTATACCTACCCATATGGATAGACCACCCGAAGGGCGGCCCTTGCCCCGGGAGACTGCAGGAATATCGTAAGTCACAAAGACAGGGCTAGCACTCTCCTCCAGGGCCCAGGTTTCTTGCATCAAACAAATGTCGTGCGTGGCCATGAAGGAGGACCACTCTGGTACAAGTAACTTACTCTTTATCCCGGCTACGTTCCATGAAAGGATCTTTATACATCCTTCCATTGCCTTTTCTAAGCCTTGCACATCCCCCTGTTCTTTTGAGGGGCCCTGATCCAAGCTCCGCTCTACTCTATTCCCCACCCTTATAACATCAATAGGACAAAGGTCATCACCAGTAGGCGTGGGTAAAATCTTTTCCTTTGGTACAAAACCTCCCGTAAGTTCACCGTTATTAAATTCTGATGGGGGGGGTTCCCTTCGGAGTAAGTCAATCAACCTCCTCCAGAACACTGAACCTATTCCCGTGAGGTTGCAGCGGGTAAGTAGGAGTAGGTGGGAAGGTACCCTCCCCAAAAGTCTGCCAGTAATGGATTCTATTAGGAGGAGAGTAGTGATTCCTATTGTGTTGGGGCCTCCTAGAATAAGTCAGTTTAAAATTAGGGGTAGGATAAAAATAGGACAGGTGCAAAGGGAATATTTGGGAATCTCTACAGGGAGGGACTTTGCAGATATGGTCCACAGCGGAAGGGTCTCTAAAGTTTATTGTAACAACATCTCCTGCCACTGTTTTTGGGCCCCTTCCAATTCAATCTATTCTTCTCACCGCCAATATTTCTCCCGAGATATTAGAAGGTAAGGGTCTGTTTATGCTTAACCACTGAATACACTTGTTTTTTAAGTCAGTCTCATATTCTCTTTTCCCCTCGCTAAGGACCGGGGCGCCTACTAGGGCAACCACATATGGTTGTGCTTCCGGGGGCAAGTTTATTGACGGCAACTGGCAAGAGACTGCCTTAGGCAAAGCAGACCTCACTAGTGATGATGTGCTAGTTGTTCCCAGAATTTCACCCTCCTTAGGATGTGATCTAGATTCACCAGTTGGGTCCCCTGCAGACTGAGAGGTATGACCTAGTATATTAGAGATAGGTGGTACAGGGTTTACAGACTTGGGGGTAGTTATTGGAGTCCCTAAATGTTTGTTCAGTGCTACTGGGATATTGGACTTGACTACCCCAGGACAAGGGGCCTTTGTGGACGCACCACCAGATGTAGAGGGTGCTAAGTTACCATGGGGATTTGTTGACTTTGTTGTCCCTACCACCCTATTGTTTAAGATGGAGGCTATTCTATCCAGTTTCGACACCAGAGGTTTGATGTGGGAAACAATAGTTTGCTCCAAACTTGCCTGAAGATCAGCCACCATATTGGTCACCCAACATGGTATCCCTGGAGATGGATGCAGAGTATTATCAAACGGGGTCACCAAGTTATGGTTGGCCTGCTTCTTTTTACCCTTATTTTTTGGGAAACTATCTTTTTTCATCCTAGGGCCTGGCTTACCAGCTTTTGTAACTACCACAGGGGGGGGAGAGGTCAGGATAAGAAATGGGTCCTCATCATTTATAGGGGACTCTACTAGAACCTGCACTATTTCAACATCCACTGGAGTCTCAGCTGGCCTCTGTGTGCAGGGCAACTCAGCATAGGTAGATGTAAGATAAGAGTCTAAGACCATAGAGTCAATTGCAATAACTGAACAATCCTGCCGTGGTCTTGGAAGCATACTGTGGGTGTTAGGGATAGTCTCCTTTCAGTATTTTCAATTGCATTAGCCACAGCCCCTATAGTTTTTGTAACATTTTATCAATAGCCGTCAGTGTTGGTAAGGGCTGTGGCAATGCTGCCTGAAGTCTAGTGTTTGGGTGAGATACAGGTGGTTTTAATTTCTTGCCCAGATTGCTCATTTTTACTAAAAAGTAATTAGCAGCAATGTATCAGAAAGTAATAAATGGAGAAAAAGTCCCGCACAAATCAAATGTGGCACCCTCAGTCCTGTGCGAACCCTATAAATCAAGTAATAATGGCTAGGAGGATATATGTCCAAGTAGCAGTACCTTTGTAAAGAACGCCTGTTCCTTGTATGTTTGGACGTCACATGTAAGGGGGGTGGCCCGTCCCCTGTAGTCCCTGGACGGCCACAGACGGCCCGCCCTTTGCCCGGGCTTTGCCCACGCGCGGTCCCGCGAGGGTCAGCCTCCTTATATGTGCCTCCAGGCGCCAAGGTGTCCGGCAGTAGGAGGTGTCCCCAGGCAGCAAGGGATGCTGGGCGTTGTGGTTCAGCCCTCTCCCCACTCGGCGGCCGCGTTTGCAGTGGCGGCAGCGGGGGAGAGCAGCAATTTCAGCGGGACCCCAACGGTGTCAGCGGGTCCCGTAGCAGTGGCAGGTACGATGGATTATGCCCCCAGTAGGTGTTCTGAGCCCCCCTCCTTTCTGTTAGCTCTATTTTGTGTGCTAAGACTGAGGAAGCACGTACAATGAATTGTTCAAGCGTACCCATAATTGTGCCGGCATTTGTCGTTTTGGCACCCCTTTCAGCCTTAGAAGCCATTCTAGTCACGTAAGTAAAGTACCTTTACCCGCCTTTAATAACAGAAATACCTTCGTAGATCGGCTTTCAAAGCTGATAAACTGGAGATCAACCAAGCAATAACAACACTAACCTCGGTATGTGGATGTTAGGGGGGGGCCCATCCCGTCCTCAAACGATCTCGAACGGGTTCAAACGGGCCCGCCCTTTGCCCGGGCCCGCGCGCTTCCCGGGAAGCGGGCAATAGGCGTGGTTAAGTAAAATGGGCGGGAGGAGGGCGGGAAGAGGACCCAGCTGTGTGTTATTCTGCGGCTGCTGGTCCTCGCAGTCCCGGTCAGAAATCCTCAAGGTCCCAAGGCAAGGCAGCAAACTACAAACTGCTTCGAGCGGCCCCCGTGGAGCGGGGGCCGCGTGCAGTTTTGTGGTGACAGGAGAAGGTCGAGAAGAGGACCCAGCTGTGTGTTATTCTGAGGCTGCTGGTCCTCGCAGTCTCGGTCAGAAATCCTCAAGGTCCCAAGGCAAGGCAGCAAACTACAAACTGCTGCGAGCGGCATCCGAGGATCGGGGGCCGCAAGCAGTTTTGTGGCGGCAGGAGGAGGGCAGGAAGAGGGCCCAGCTGTGTGTTATTCTGAGGCTGCTGGTCCTCGCACTCCCGGTCAGAAATCCTCAAGGTCCCAAGGCAAGGCAGCAAACTACAAACTGCTCTGAGCGACATGACATGTTGCCCCCTCTCCCATCTCATTTTTGCACTCAGTATTGAAGCCTTTGGCATTGAGGAAAAGAGCCTCTCTGGCTATAAAAGGGATTCCCTTTGGATCAGTCAACCATAAGAGATCATTGTTTGCAGACGATGTGCTTTTGACGCTCACCTCCCCAGAGACTTCATTGTCATCCCTACAACAGGAACTAAGGAAGTTCGAACCACTGACGGGGTTTAAAGTGAATTCAGCCAAATAATTCCTTCTTAATCTGACAATCCCAACAGGGGAAATGGGTACTGTAGCCACTAATACTCCCTTTCAGATAACACACAAAGAGATTACATACCTAGGTATCAAGATCACACCCCGGGTTACTGATCTCTTCAAAGCTAACTAGCCATCCCTACTTCGCCAAATACAACAGGATCTGAATAGATGGTCCCCCCTGTATTTAACCTGGCTAGGTAGAATAAACACCATTAAAATGTCAGTGCTTTCTCGAGTGCTGTATCTCTTTCAGGGCCTCCCAGTGGAAGTGGGCAAACAATTTGCTACTTTGTGCTCCCAACTCAGGTCTTTCATCTAGCAGAATGGCAGACCTTGTCTGTCAAATAAAGTATTGACAATGCCGAGAGGTGAGGGAGGGATCGCGCTTCTCGTTGTACTATAAAGCGGCACAACTTGGGGTGATTTTGGAATGGTCCATGAGGGAGTCAGATAAACACTGGCTTCATATGGATAGGGCAATAGTGTGACGTACAATGTGGGATGTAATATGAAACCCAAGGATGCCAGGCCCCCCCCAATGCCTATCTGAGTATGCCCACTAGTCTATGTTAAAAGTGAGGGATGAGGTGACGTGCAGGACTGGACTAACAATCTTCTGTCTCCCTACACCCCCATGTATGACAATAAAAATTTCCCGCCTGCGATTACACAAGGGCCCGTTGACCTGTGGCGAGAAGGGGGGTGTCTCACAATTTCAGATTTGTATCACAATTGGCCTGAACGCATGTTCGACAACTGTTGTAGTGATTTCAATCCTCCCAATATGGAGAGTTTCATTACAACCAACTGATACACTGGGTAATGCAACCTGAGAACAGACAGGTGGGTACCATAGGCCTTCTTCCCATCGACAAATGTGTCTGTCAAGCAGGGGGTCCTAAGGGGAATATTTCCTTTGTATATGCTCTTCTTAACGCAGCCTCTGCTACACATATCTAGACACACAGGGGCTTCTGGGACCAGATTTTGGGTAGCACAATTAATACAAAACAATGGAATAGACTGCTGAGCGATATCCCTAAATATAACTGCTCCTTGGGTCTAAGAGAGGCTCACTATAAAGTTTTATACGATTGTTATCTCTACCTCTCAAAACTTCATAAGAAGTATCCGAATACATCTGATCGCTGCTGGAGGGGCTGTGGGCTTTTGGGGGATTTTAGACTTATATGGTGGAACTGCCCCTCGAATTAACCATACAGGAATGAAATCCTGGCCCAAATGAAGGAGATTTTGGGATACCTCTCATTCCACAGAAGCTTGACTTTGTTCTGCTGGGACTTCAAGAACTTTCCTTAAACATCAGACTGTGGGGGGTGGTCTATTATCTGGCTCTGTTTGAGTGCTGCCAAAATGACGTTGGCTGCAGCTTGGAAGAAGCCACTTGCTCCCTCGATATCGCAGTGGCATGCTTATCTGTGGCGATGTCTCACTGAGGATCAGTTAATTGATAAACTTCCAGAGTCACAGAAAGGTTTGACTATATATGGGGTCCGTTGGTGAGATACCTCTTGGTGGGATTGCCGTTGTTCTCTTGCCACCCAAATACCAGAGCCCTACACTTGTTCCAGGTTTGACCGTTTTTGTGGAACCTCCTCACCCTACCACTATCACGAGTCCGCTAATGACAATACTATTTGGAAGATGCTGATGTACACCTGCCTTGCATCTGTTAGGACTATTGAAGTTCCCTGCATGCATGTATATTCTTTCTTTCAGTTTTCCACATTACTCCTTGAAGTTCCCACTGTGTTTTTCTACCCGTTAAACCGAATACCAGAAGGGGGGAAATAGAGATTTAAGTCCCCTTCCTGATGTGTGAGCAGTAGGATGCACTAGACTTGGGGCAGGCAGTGTAGTAGCCATGCAGTACCAATTAAACACAATTCTGCCTTCTACTACAGCATTGTTTTGTGATATGGTGAATTATATCGCTGTGGATTCGTGTTGCTTTTTTGTTGGAAAATCAATAAAGACATTTTGAGAAAAAGTAGAGGGGTATTGCCCTAGTGGGAAACATAAGAGTCAATGAATCGTACCCAGTCTGAATCTAGTCAGCATTGTTCGTTCGTAAACATTCTGTACAAAAAGTAAATACGGAGCTGTCCTATCTTTCATCTGAATTACACAGTAATCTCTCACAGCTGGTTTTACTACTTCACCTGCCTCCCTGGAGGACTGTCTGTGCTTTAGAAAATAATCCTGAATCCAGATTTTATCTTTTTACTATTATTCTCAAACCTATGTGTACAGCCCAAGGATTAAAAAGTATCCCTAAAGTACTTTAGCCACAAAATTGTCATTCCATGTTCACAGGATATGCAGTCCCTTATGATTGCTCGGTTAAGCTCAGCTTCACTATTCGACCATGTTGAGCACCAGAGAATCAGGGGGGCTGGATAATAAGATCTTGTATATAGTCCAACAATAATTCCTGGTGTAAGCAGAAGTGTGACGTTGATAGGGGAACCCCAACAGGCAACAACCTGTCCTTAACCTGGATCACCCCAACCTCTCTGTAGCTCCAGATCCCCATGCCATATATCACGGTTGGAATACACTTCATTTTGTAAACTTCCAGAATTGGAGTAACCGTTTTTCTGCCAATACATGTGACAAGGGAAAAGATAATATAAACTGCACGGACAAAACCAGCTAATCTGCTTCTAAGGCAGGGGGACCACAATCAGGCCTCGTCAAAATACAGGCCAATCGAAAGGTACTCACCTACCCAGTTTCCTTCCTTCAATACATAAGGTGTGAGTTTTTGTGTTTCTGGGACCACACATCATTGTAAAAGTCTTTGTAGAATGATCTCTAAGTCAGACGCCTTCATAGACGTCACAAGGCTTTAAATTAAAATCTTGAGGCCGTTGGCTATCCTGGCAAGCTATACCGCATCATCCGCATATAATAATGCGGGCACTGTCTTTTCCCCAGCCTTGGGTACGTCTGCTCCAGCTCTAACCAGTACTCCTTCCAGGTCATTGATATAAAGCAAAAAGATAATGGGTGCAAGTACACATCCTTGGTGTACTCCTCGTTCAACTTCAAATGGTGGTGTACACTCGCCGGCATTTCCAAACCTAACTGAGGCGGAGAGATCCGGGGGAAGGATTCTTAGAAGAGAGACCAAGCCTTCCTCTAGGACCAGGGATACCAGGGTAGCTCATTGTTTGGACCTGTTGACACAATCAAATGAGCGCAACAGGTCCATAAATGCCAGATGGATAGGGGGCCCTTTATTATTTTGTATTTAGCCACGATAATGTGTAAATTGAGGCACTGTTCAATTGTCCCGAGGCCCTTCCTGAAACCATATTGCAATTGGGAGAGAACATTATTCTCATTTATCCAGAGAAGAAGAAGACAATCTAGGATTACTATGCCAATTATCTTAGTTTTGGAGCCGAGAAGGGATATTGGTGGGTAACAACTAGGATCTTGCCGCCAGATTCATCAATATAAATCGGCTCGCAAAGGGCCAGGTTCTGAGAATCAGGCCCTTTGCTAGCGCTATTTTTTCATTTGGGATTCATCATCCCAAATGCAAATATCGCAAATCTAGAAATCGCTAAATTGCGATTAATTGCATTTAAGGAATCTCAATTTGAGATTTCTTAAATGCAATTCATGAACCATTTTAAAATTGCGAATTCGCAATCTGGAGCCGCTATTTACCGCGAAGTCTAACTATGTGGTAAATAGCAAAAACTTTGAAAAATGCACTAAAGTGCATTTTTCAAAGTTTCATGTTGCGCACACACATGCCCTTAGGGCATGTGTGTGTGCAACATATGTGCACACATCAATTTCAGGGGTGCAACAGGGTGTCCTTTGGACACTCCTGCACCCTTGAAATCGCAATCTCAATTTGCGAATCGCTAATTGCGATTAGCAAATTGAGATTGTCTTCCCATTCATTCCTATGGGCCTCTAGGCCCCTAGGAATAAATGGGGAGATATTCCTTAATTGCGACTCGCAATTTGCGAGTCGCAATTAAGGAATTATTAGTAATCGCTATTTTTTAAGTGATTTCTTGATGAATAGCATTTTGCTATTCCTTAATAGCGAATCGGTATTTTTCGCTATTAAGGAATAGCAAAATGTGTTCTTGATGAATCTGGGGGTTGGTCATTACGCTTTTTAAAGATAGGAACACCGATAGACATGTGCCAAGATGATGGTACCCCCACCCAACAGACTAAGTTAAAGACACTGATAAGCACAGGAGCCCAGAACTCTGGATTTGATTTAAACAAGTCAAGAGGGACTCTGTCCGGTGTCAAAGCCTTCTTGCAGGGGCTGTTATGGATAGCTTTAAAAACCTTGTCAACATAAAAAGGGAGGTTACCACTAAGTGTATAATCACACTGTCCCCCTTCGGTAATACATCATCATCAACAGAATAAATAACAGAAAAACGATCTGTCCAAGCTTCGGCAGTAATATGGACAGCTACTTTATCTGGGGATGACACGGGGGATAAACCAGCTCGCACTGCCTCACAAAAAGCCTGGGATCTTTTTCCTGACAGGCAACAA
Organism: Lissotriton helveticus; assembly: GCF_964261635.1. Lineage (NCBI taxonomy): Eukaryota > Metazoa > Chordata > Amphibia > Caudata > Salamandridae > Lissotriton > Lissotriton helveticus. The sequence continues at coordinate 1,450,345,787 of NC_136057.1, forward strand.
CAATTGCCTCCAATTTCTCATCCTCAATAGCTGTCTTCCTCTTTTGTAATTCCAAAGCGTAAACCTTTCTACAAGCTGCAATTGTGCTTGGATTTCTTAGGACCTGCTTTAAAGCACGACGCAGACTGTTATTAGCTACCCTACAATCTATGTCAAGCCAGGATTTACCTTGGGGGGCGGGGGGGAGGCCCTACCCACTGGTCTAGTCAAAATACCTTTAATACATTTTAAAGGTTTGACAAAACTATCTATTGCAATTATAGGACCTTGCAATTCCATAATACAAGAGTTCACTATATCCTTACTACAGCTGGAAACCTGATACATAACCAGTTTCATGTCGGCTGAACATCAGACCAACTTACGCCCGCATCCTTGGTAGTTAACAACTGGCTACTCACTGTGGCTGCCCGTTGTTGCTTAAAGGGAACCACAATGGCTCGGCTAGCAGGTTGTGATCACTATACGCCAGCACTGTATGGGTTTTAGTTTGACTTATTTTATTGAATGTGGTTAATGCTGATTTTGGTTATAAATATATTTTGATTGAAAAGAGTGTGTGGTTGGTCACCACAAGCTAGATTTGCACTTGTCACTTTAACCTGGGCTTCATCCTGGACTCCTCCCTCTCCATGACCAGACAAGTCAACGCAGTCTCCTCTTCATGCTTTCACACCTTCCGCATGCTCCGCAAGACCTTCCGATGGATCCCGATCGAAACTAGGAAGACGGTCACCCAGGCCCTCGTCACCAGCCGGCTAGACTACGGAAACACCCTCTACGCCGGAACCACAGCCAAGCTACAGAAAAGACTACAATGCATCCAGAACGCCTCCGCCCGACTCATCCTGGATGTCCCCCGACGCAGCCACATCTCCTGCCACTTGAGGAACCTGCACTGGCTCCCCGTCAACAAGAGGATCACGTTCAGGCTCCTCACCCATGCACACAAGTCTCTCCACAACCTGGGCCCCAAGTACCTCAACGACCGCCTGACCTTCCACACGCCCACCCGCCAGCTACGATCCGCTAGCCTCGCCCTCGCCGTCGTACCACGCATCCGAAGAGCCACCGCCGGAGGCAGATCCTTCTCCTACCTGGCGGCCAAGACATGGAACTCCCTCCCCATCCACCTTCGGCTGACCCAGGACCACCTCGCCTTCAGGAGACAACTCAAGACCTGGCTGTTCGAGCAGTAGCGACCCCCTTCCCCCAAGCGCCGTGAGACCCTTCCGGGTGAGTAGCGCGCTATACAAGTGATATGATTGATTGATTGATTGAACTGTAATTGCATATTGCATTTGGCATTTTGCTGCTGTTGAAAAGACCTGTGTCATTAATTGACTCTAGTTAAAACTTTGCAACACAGTTCATTTTCAGATAATGCCAAATTAATGATCAAGATTAATATATGGTGTGGACTGTTGGTAATGTGTTTTGATTTTTATATTTTGATGAGGCTTTTGGGGGATTTTATTGTGTTGCATAGATGATGATGATCCAGGGTTACATTCTTTTGGGGGGTGCTGAGGAAGGCATTGGCCAGCTTGGGTTTTTTGCCAGAAATTTTGGTACACATTCTTTCAGGATTGTCCCAGCATTTGAGGCTGTGTGGCTAGGTGTTCAGAATGATGCTATCAGGTAAATTGGGAGGTGGCACTCCAGATGTGGTGAGCATTATGTGAGACGAGGGTGTAAGAAAGTGCCCTCTTTTTGCATGGTTGCCCCCACATTTTGCTAAACTGCTGATGTACGTTGACAAAGTGTGCCCTGGGCTCCTGCCAAACAGGTACCCAGGGCGTATGTTCTTTCCCTAAAACTGCATTGAAAGCCAAACCCATTTGGCACTCTCTGGCCACCACAGGCCATCCACTTGTAAATGGTACCGCAGGTACGAAGGGGCACTGTGGCCAAGGAAGGCCTCTGAGGGCTACAGCACTTATTGTGCCACCCTTAGAGGTCATGTACCTTTACACACACACACTGCCTTTGCAGGCTGCGTGTTTTGGTGCAGAACAAAGTGAAGAGTGGACATAGTACACATCCCTGTGTGCCATGCCTACAACCCACTGCCCTAGCATAGGTCAGCCATCACTCTAGCTGGGTGCACTATACTTGTGGTGAGGGAACAGGTGCATGAGCGCTGCACCTCTACAGTGTCTAAGTCAATTCTTAGACATTGTAAGTGCAGTAATGCCATTAAGAGTATATGGTGCTGGGAGTTTGTCATTACATACTCCACAGTACCATAATGGCTTTACTGAAAACTGAGAAGTTTGGTATCAAACTTTTCAGCACAATAAATCCACACTAATGCCAGTGTGGAATTAAATGAAAAATGCACACAGAGGGCATCTTAGAGATGCCCCCTAAAAAATGACCTAACACTAGTGTCCAGACTGAGTGGCTGCTCGCCAGCTGCCACCACCAGACATGTTTCTGGACCCCTGGGCTCTGAAACAATGCCCATCCTGGGACCAGGTGCCAAGCCTCCTTCCCCCAGGATGGGCAGGGTCCACGAAGGGGAAGCTTCAAAGGCATGCCACCTGTGTGAACTTCCCCAGGCCTGTTGCTGCTTCCAGCAACAGGCCCCCCACCAGTTCTGACCCCCACTTTGGGTGGTAGAATTAGTGGGAAAACCAAGTGGGGAAGGGAGGTGTGCCCACCTTTGCCAACCCCACCCCTCAGGTGGGGGAGGCGAGGTGAAGCACAACTCTCAGTCCCCGCCATCTTGCAGATGCTGGGACCCAGCCAACCAGAGTGAGGCATATGCCCCCCTCCCACTGGAGGGTGGCATAATAGGGGGTGTATCCACATCAAGGAAGAGAGTCATTGGTCACAACCTTTACTTACCTGTAATGCCCCTAAATCTAGTATTTAGAGGCACCCCTGAACCTTGCCTTCTCAGACAAGAACTGGCTAAGAAGAAAAGAAGAAAAAGGACCGAAGAAGCTGTGCCAAAGCTAAGAAGAGGACGCCCACTGACTTGGTCCCAGCCCTACTGGCCTGTCCCCACCTCAAACCTGCAGAAGCAAAACACCAGTGTGTCCTGCAGCCAGCAACCTCAAGAACCCATAGGACCTGCCCTGCTTTCCAAAGAAAACACTCTGTCTCCCATAAGCACCGAATTTGCTCACCCACAGACTCTGGCTCCGGCCAAGTCCGCCCACTCTGCACCCGACGCCCATGGCCCGAGTTCAAGTGGCCCAACACCACGAGGAGGTCTCCTTGGCGATCCTAACCTGAGATCTGGTGATCTCTGACCTGCCTCGAATCTCCCAGCGAAGCCTCCAGCCTCTTTCTGGAGAATCCCCCTGACCGCCACCGGATCTGGTAAGGAAAACCAGACGCCTAAAGACACCCCTGCACCCAAAATCCCATGGCCTTGGTTGGCCCAACCGATTGTGTCCCAGCATCCCCAGGCATCCCAACTTATCTCTCCAACTGGTGGTCACCTCCAGAAGATCTTTGTCCCCGAGCCTGCAGTCTTTGATTAAACCAGTGAATCCCCATTGAAATCAACAGGGCACCCGACATCAAACCAACACTCTGTAACCAGCTGCCCCTGCACTGCTGCTGGTGTACTTTGGGTGCTAAAATAGATCTCCCCTTGCCCTGAGCTAAACCCCAGGAGGCCCCCTATCCGCCATTGGATAATATTGGGCCTCAGCACTCTGCACCAGTCCGCCCTGGTGCAGCTGAGGGTGTTTTGAGAGTGCATCCTTGATCCTGGGGGAACCCTGGTTCTAACCTCAGAATACCAACTCCCACAACAAAGTACTTACCTGTTAACCAATAACTTCATTTCTCTCTATAGGAATACATGGACTGTTTTTCCTTGAAAAATGTTGTGTGAAGTTGGTTTTGTATGGAACTTTGAAAAACAGCAAAGAACTCAAAATTGCTTACTTACCTTTTCTCTAGGAAATGTCCCAGTGGGATATCTAAAAAGTAATCTAGAAAGTAATCTGAAAAGTAATTCAAAGTAATCTAACAGTAATTTCCACTATATTGAAAGCATAACAAACCTGTAACATAGTCATTTTCATTTAGCTTGCTTGTATTGCTCAACCTACCTTGAAAATTACCAAATACACTTACCTGTGCCAGACTTGCTTGGTCCCAGGAAATAAATACAACTAAATAATATTGTTATACAAATAAAATTGGTCTGAGTTCAGTCTTTGAGTGTGTGACATCATTTGCTGATTGAGTGTGTACAACAAATGCTTAACATTACCTTCTGATAAAGCCTTACTACTCGCCCAATCTACCACAAATAGAGAGTAAGGTGCTATCTACTTTTACCTCGGCCTACATTTGGGGTTCTACTGGAGTCTGTGCACACTATACCTCATTTTGGTATAGTATATACAGAGCCAGCTTCCTACAGGGGGTGAGAGAACTATGGATAACTTAAAAAGTGTTTTTTTTTTGTAACATTGCTGTGTTTTTTCTCTTAGGTTATATTCAAGACCCAGCAGCGGGGAAAATTGTGACATGGATTACTCAGCACTCTTTGGGCCGTTGGACTGCTTAATGTGCAGATATTCTTCCATATGGCCGCTCTTTAGGACTGTCCAGCAACAAGCATGACGTTTTTTGGTGGGGTGAGAGCGGGATGCCGTGGAGGCAGTTATTGCCTTCACTTGCCGAACTCTTCCTCTGTAAAGGTTGTCCAGACCTCCTGTTTATACAACTAGGAGAAAATGACTTGGTGCTTGTAGGAGAGTAGGGTCTGCTTCCTATGGTTACCCCCACTTTTTGCTGTGATTCTCTGGTTTTTCAACTTTATTGTGGCTGTGGACCTGCTAATCAGGCCCACAGCCCAGCTGTTCTCTCTCTAAATTAATTCCATGTACTTTAGGTACATACCAGATTGGTTACTGGGTCACCCTTGTGAGCCCCTGTATAGTGTGCCATAGGTATCCAGGGCAAAGGTGCACCCTAGGCCTACCAGGGGCTGCAGCATGCACTGTGCCACCCCTGGTTTACATTCCATACTGACACCACAGGTCTGTTCACACAGCCTGGGTAAGGTGGTGTAATCACCCCTTACTTAGATATAGTATACCTATATACATATATAGACACATATACACCTATAAGTCACTCCTATGGCAGGCCTTGAAAATCCTGGTGGCAGAGTGCTTGGTTTTGTGTGAGAGGGTGCCCTAGCATGATCTGAGCCCCTGTGCAGCTTTCGGAACCATCTCCTAATAGCTGTTTTATGATATAGCCATACCATATACTCTTAAGTGCATTATAATCCTCGCGGCTAATGCTAACTTTGGTTTGGCTTTATCAAAACATGTTGTGTCAAACACTTTGGAATACTACCCCTCCTCCAGTCCTGGTGGCGGGGGTAGCATTCCACCCTTCTAGAGGGAAAAGACATGTTGTTACTGGTTTACTCGGTTAAAGTTAAACAGAGCCTCAGCATCACAAAATGGATACTGCTGCCACAGACACGAGTCTGCCCTCCTGTTGCTGGATGAATCTCCGGAAAGGGAGGCCTGGACAATAGGTTTCCAGTCCAAGGAGGTGTTGGCACCTCCCCAGACAGGCTTTTGTGTAATGGGACAGGGAGGGTTGCATTCAGTGAATGCTTATCAGACACTGCCTGGGGCACACTAGGTGCTCCATGCATTTCCCAGTTCAAACCGGTTGCTGGGGCACTCAGCCCCAGCTCTGGCACGAAACTGGACAAAGGGGAAGGGGTGTAACCACCCCCACGTCCACCCATAGGAGGGACCTTAGAATTAGTCCAACCCCTAAACTTACTATAAGTATAGAACCCCAGTCCCTAGGACTTTAGATTACCCTGGACGAAACTCTGCAACATATATCTTGGACCTTTGACATTCCATTTCGACTGGAAGATGGAACAAATCTCCCTTGTGGTCAAGGAGTGACCACCCTGTTCAAACAGGCACCAAAAGCATCTTTGCCGGTCTGCATTTTCAAGGCTCCCGCTAGACCCTGAAGAATCTGCAACACAGGACATGGATTTCTAGACATCTCTGACCCCGACCTTTACTCACAGCAAAGCTGAGACCCGTGGCGCACACAAGAGACATGGGACTTATACTCCTGGACATCCTGCATTTTGCTACCTGCATCAACTTCCTGAGGTATCCCAAAGTTGTGCATTGGGGTGCTTGAAGCCCCAGACCCAAGCACCTTTTGCACCGAAGCTCAGAGGCCCACACTCCACGAGTGTCCCGTGGGCCCACCTTGTGCATTCCCGTTCAATGCGTCTTTGCGGTTCCTTGTCCATTGGCTAGTGAGTCCCCAAGAAGACAATCCTTTATTTCAACTTGACTTCCTGGTTGCTCCATGCTTGCTCCAACTTCCCTGCAAAGGAGAAGTTCCGTAGACCTTGCTGGTCTGCACCGAAGCCAATCTCAACATCCTGCGTGGGTTGTGTTTGCCAAGGCTTGTTGGGTCCAATCTGGATACCGACACCGCAGTCAACTAGATCCTTCATGGGGCAGCTTGAATCCAGCTCCTGGTTATTGTCGATGCCTCCTGGTCCTCGTGGCTGAAGAGACAAACTTCACCTTTTCACCTGAAATCACCCGACATCCGGTGGCATCTTTCTATCGCCGCCCTGGTCACTGGCTAGTGGCCCAGACTCTGTCCCCTCTGCTTTCAGGTTCTTCACATCTCTGATCCACCCTTGGATCCATCCGGACACTTTTCCTCTGGTCGCCTGCAGCACTTCTTCGTAGCTCTCCATTGGAATCGACGACGAAACCCGACACGAAAAGACACCTATGCACCCGGCTTCCCTGGCTGAGGTAACACGAGTATTCCGGTACTCCCATGGGTATTGACCCACGTGTCATAGTCTAAAGGGGTTCCATCGCAGTTCACCTCCTTGTAACTTGTTCGTTCCCCATAGAAAGTCAATGGTAACCCGCGGCTGGGTTTAGACACTGCACGCGTCTCCAGTGGGCCTTCTACATTCTAACCTTTGGTTGTCCTGAGTAGCCCCAGCGATTCCACAGGCCCCAGGCCTGCTTTCTATTTCTCACGTGGTTCTTATACCACTATTTTAGTATATGATTTTTGAGGCCCCTAGGGCAAAACGTATACTGTGCAACTTATCGTATGCTAATTAAGTTCCTTGTATTGTACTTTTACCTCTGACCTCATAAAGAGCCCAGAGGGGTTGTGTTTAGAATAAATAGATATATATTTGATATATACCTTGTGTGGTGTGCTTTCATTTGGTACTCAAGGGATTATAATTGGTAAAACAACTAGCTTAATTCGCTCTCTGAAGTCTTAGCCTGAAGACTGCTTGCCATTGCTACCCCTAGGATAGCTTTCGATGAGGTTGGCTTTACAACCACCATCAAAAAGGGTCGATTAGACTGGTGCAAGGTACCCACTAGAACTAGTGGACATCATATGCCAGGCTAACTTCTCACAGTGCTGCTATCAGGAATGTCACTGATGAAGATACTGAAGGCGTTAAGGCTAAAGAGCATTTGGTCTGGTACATGCATTGTCTGGATAGAATCTGTGACCAGGAGAATATGGAGGAGTGCTGTAAAGCATAATGCCATGAACAAGGAAGGTGTAACTTGAACAGACCAAGGAGGGTTCTTTGTCTTACCTTGGATACGGGTGATATCACGCAGGAACATTAAGGAAGAGGATTTTACATTATATCATGTACATGGTGCGTATTTATCATTGTTTGGAAAGGCGTATTATTTGTTCGAGTACAGGAAATGCTTGCTAAGTTGTGAGGCGAGAAGGTCTGGTGTGGGAGGTTTTTTTTTTACAATGAAGTTGTACGTTTTTTTTGAAGGGGGGTGGCAGGAAAACACTCTAACCAGGTTTTCCTGGTTGGCGGGAGATGGTAAGTCACAAGTGTGTGTATCCAGGTTGGGGGCACAGATCATGTACAAATTAGGGAGAGTTGAGCAGTGTAAGCTGGTGATAGCTTTGAGTGTTTGGTGACTTGTTTGGGTGGGGTGGCTGGGGAAAGAATGGTTGTGAGATGGGAGGGGAGAAATGTAAGTGGTGTGTGAATGATTTCTTGGTGATCGATTTGGCATGTTGGGGGGAAGCTTTAAGGGAGAGGGTGGCTATGTGGTTTCACTCTGTATTAGTGAGGCTTGGGAACATTGACTGTATTTTAATGTTTATTTAACTGCAGACCTGTCCTAATAACTGTAGCAGTTTTCACTGTATGGAGGTTTGAGGTTATGTGCAATAAAAGCTTGAGCAAATGGTGGAAAGTGTAGACACAAAGGCAAGTATGGTAAGGGTTGATTCAAATGAACCTGTACATCAAAAGTGTCATGATTGAAGAACATCTAGCCTTTCTCTGGCAATAGGTGTATGTTTAGTAATGGCCAAGCCTTGCATAAACAAATGTGGCACCCAGACTGCTGCTCGTCGCTAAAGCAAGAAGGGACAGAGGGTCCCATTTCTATTCACAGGCCAGTTCCTACCTCAGTGAGTGCCTCTGAACACAACTGTTTCTGCTTCTCTCCCACCCACCTTAATTACCCACATCTTACCTCCTTCACACTGGTGACAATGTGGCGGTGATGGGGTAATGGGGTGCGAACATGCGCCCAACGCTCATTAGGCTGACAGGGCTTCAGCCCCCGCCCGTCGTGTTCCATAGCCCGGGCTGAAGCTGTGTGGGTGTCTGTCCCAGGGAACGCCTGGGAAAAGTACGGCTGGAGAAGAGTGCATCGAAATAAACATTTTATTTCTCCGAAAGACGCTTTCAGCTTATCTTGCTGCTACCGCGTCCTCAAAGGAATCGATGGTGGGTCACAGGTGATTCACTGCATCGAGGACAAAACCCCCACAGTGGGGGGGTTCTAATGATGCAAGGCAGAGTGCTTTACTGAGCAGCATTATTTTAAAGGGAGACACTGCTGGCCCATTAACGCTGGTTTTTGAGGCCTCATATGCACTTCAAAGTCAATCTCTGCCATCCTCCTCTGCTTCCAAGCAAACTAGGCAGAAATCTCAAATGTTCTTTTTTTATTATTATTTTTTTCCTTTTCTCTTTCTAGTTAATGGGTTTTAACGAAAAAAACATAATATTTTCTTGTATCAACACTACTTATAGATAACAAGTGGGAGTCTACACCACGTAATGCTCCGACACAGTACATTCAAATAAAGTGCGCATGCAAGACAGTCGATACACCCGAACAACCACAATAGTTGATAACTGTAAGCATATATCAGATATGATTGTTATTTGCAAACAGAGGTGACAGTAAACGCACAGAGACCAAGAATGCGATTGCCTGTATTTATATCAGGGTCTCCATGCCATTAATGTACACAATGCTTAGTTTCAATGATGAAAACATCTAAAATTATGCACATGGTAATGTCAACGTATCACTTTTACAATGTACGACAAGTACGAAAATGTATGTCTATGTGTATAAATAAATCAATAAAAGATATAAAAAATAATAATTAGTACTAGGTACGTGTCTTTTGGGTGGTGTCAAGGTTAAAGCATCTATTCTATTCACATGATCCATTTTAGGAAACAATAAAGCTAAATAGCAAGCACCAATCAGCAGGTAACTGGAAATAGGCATCCTGTCCACACCCAAAATAGACCGCGGGCATACCTGCCTCTTCCTTGTTTATTTTAACAGGTCCTCCCAAAACTTCAAATGTGTGTTTTCACAATTACTTATTCCAATATGTCTCTTTCTTACTTCTTTTGTAAACACAGAATTTCCATTTTTGGTGTCCAACTAATTTTTTTTTCACAACCGTGTTTATTAGAAGTTTAAGCAGAGTATATGTACAGTCCTCCAAAATCAGGAGAACACTGTCAGTGGTCTACATACAATAGAATGCACGCATAGCTTAAACGTTTAACTGGCCCCCTCCCGCACCCCGTCCCCCCAACAACCCCAAAATCCCCCACTACCCACCCCTTATCCCGCCCTAACCCGGTGCACGTGATCACTCTCAGCTGCAGTATACATATTAAATCAAAAACAGGCGTCTTGGAGCCACTTAGGCCCCGAGGTCTCAGAAATCTCAAATGTTCTTGATTTGCAATTGCATTTATATAGTGCTTACTACTCATTTAAAGGGTAATGAGCATTAAATAAATGCTCAAAAAGGAAGAAGGAGTTTTTTTTGTTTTATTAAATGGAATGGCCATCAAGCAATCCAGACTTTTCTGTCAATATCAAGGAAAGATGGAGGCAATTTGTGGTTTTGGTTCTAAAAGTGCCAAATACTGACTAAACATAAGACTATGCAAAATCAAGTTGGCAGAATAGGGGTGGGGTGGATTGATAGCAAAGAGGGCCTATGGGTAGCAGTTCCAATCCACTGGGTATAATGGTTCCTGGCTGCCTGTCATTATGTTTTTATTTGTGAAGTTTAATGTAGAGCAAACCTGAACCAAAGACATCAGGGTGCTTTACATGAGCACCAGATTACATTACACAAAATATGTTTTTTGTTTTTTTAGGCAAGTGGAGATTAAGTGATTTGCCCAGGGTCACAGGATGTTGTGCTGAGGCTGGAATTCAAACCTCGTTCCCCAGTTCCAAAGTTGGCAGCTCAGACCATTAGGCCACATCTTGTCAGTTAGAATTGGCGTCAGTGGCAGCTGGTGATCTTTCATAGTAATCAGAAGTAATACCATCCGGGAGGTTACCCCATTTTTCCCCCAAAATTTGCCTCACTTATACTCATTTCCACTCACATTTTGACCTACATTAAACATCATTTTGCGCTGGATTTGTGTCACAAAAGTGACGCAAACTTGCGAAAAATGTTTTTGCAATTTGCTTTCCAGATCAAAACCTGTTTTGCACTGGAAAGTAATGTTATGTTATGTTAACAACTTCTAGAGCGCACAAATACCCGTGGGTGTCTCGGCGCTGTGGACTGTAAGGATTAGCGAGGGCTGGCCACTTATTGCTCAAAGAGCCAAGTTTTTACTTGTTTCCTGAATGATAGCAAGGTGAGACTGGTCTTAAATAAGGGGAGCGAATTCCATAGTTTAGCCGTGGCCACTATAAATCTTCTACCACCCCAGTTGGCTTTCTTGGTTCTGGGGATGATCAGAAGATTGGCATCTGCTGAGCCCAGGGCTATGCTGGGCACGTATGCCAGAAAAGCTTTTTTCAGGTATTCAGGTCATGTATTGTGAATTTCATTGTCGGTAATACATAGCGCTTTAAATTTAGTTCTAATTTTTACGGGCAGCCAGTGGAGCTGTCGCACCACATGAGTTGTCTGAAAGTAACACAAAACAGTGCAAATTGCTGCTTTGTGTTACTCTGCGTCAAGGGGGTATTCCATGGGTCATACACAGGCGTTCCCATGCAACCACCCGTGGTTTTAAATGTAAAATCTTATCTACTTAAAATAGTAGACAGTGTTTTGCATCACAAAACCAACACTACTTGAAAGGAGGCATCGAAAAGGAGAAATGATTTTATTTATCCTAACTTTTTGCACTTTGCATGTGTTCTGGACTTTACAGCACAAATCCGAAGTAGGAAAAGTTTTAAAGTTAGTCTAAGCATAGTATCTTGTACTGGAAGGGCACCCTTCAAGTACAAAATCTATGCTAGACTCATGCAAACACCTTTTCTCTATGGTGCAAAGGTGTGTGTGTGGCTCTAGGCAGCCAAATTTTATTGGTCAAATTTGATTGGCCATCTCCCTAGACATTGAGGGCCAGATGTAGGTGGCACATTACCGGTCAGTAACGGCCGAAATTAACGAATTTCGTCCGTTACCGACCGGTAATGGGCTTTTCTTATGTAGGGGGCCAAAATTAAGGATTCGGTAATTTACCAAAACGGTAATCTAAGGAATCAGTAAATTACCGATTTCTTAAATACCGATTCGGTAAATTACCGAATTTCTAATGTAGGGAGCACTTAAATGAGTGCTTATCCTTTGTTAGGATTCGTTATTTACCACCAACTACAAGTTGGTGGTAAATAACGAAAAAAAAACAAAAAGCAATTTAATGCAAATTGCTTCAGTGCCATGTTGCAGACATACATGCCCTTAGGGCATGTGTGTCTGCAGCATGTGCACCCATAAACAATTGAGGGGTGCAACAGGGTGTCAAAGTGACACCCTGCCACCCTTCAATGTTTTCCCCCTTTTACCGAATCGGTATTTACCGATTCGGTAATTGACATTCATTCCTATGGGCCTCCAGGCCCATAGGAATGAATGGCAATTACCGAATCGGTAAATACCGATTTGGTAAATACCGAATCTTAATGATTCGGTAATTTTACCCGATTTTTTAGCTACATAGCATTTACCCGATTTTTTAGCTACATAGCATTTACTGATTCGTAAATACCGAATCGGTAAAATTCGGTATTTACGAATCGGTAAATACTATTTACCTACACGAGGCCCTGAATTGGCTAGGGAGAGAGCAGGATGGTACCATATCTTTATAGATATGGTGCTTTCCTGCTCTCTCCCTCTGTGTAAAACCTTTGATAAGCAGGGCCTCAGTCTTTTTTCCCTCATGCACTCTAACTCACATTCTATCACTTGCTCATTCTCATTCGTACTCACTCCGACTCACTGTTACTCACGCACAGACGTACCAATGCTCACTGATTCTCATTCTCACTTACTAACACACTTACACATAGTCACTAAGTCTGGGCCCTGGTGCAACCGTACCTGCTGCACCATTGATAGCTACACCCAAGATTCACTTCCACTTCCAATCCCTCTCACAACCTCCAATCAATAACACATTCTAACACACTCATACTCCTTCACTCACTCCCTCATACTCACTTTCACTTATTCAAGCACACTCCCAAACTCTGATTCTAACTTTAACTCTCACTGATACTCTCAAACACACACTCTTTCACTCAATCCTGGATGTATGACGTTACAACGCATGCTTTTACCATGCAGGCTGTTACAACGCAGTTTTTACAACGCAAAGCTTTACAACGCATAGCGCTTTGGGGTGCTGGATAGTGAATAGTTTAATTTACTATTCCAACTCCAGTCCCCGTGGACACTAGGGAAGGTGTTGGATAGTAAATTAAATCTATTCCCTATCGTAGAGCGCCCCCCAGCGCAATGCGTTGTAATGGTTTTCGTTGTAAAACCTGCGTTGTAAAAGCACTGCGTTGTAAAAGTTTTGTTGTAAAGGATGTTTCCCCTCAATCCCATTCACTCTCAATCACTCACAAACACCCTCACAAATGCATACATAAAAGCATAGAGAAATAACTTTTTTGCTTTACTTACTAAGCTGGCAACTTGGAAGCTTCATGGCAGCAGCAACGAAGGGATCTGGTTCTGAGCATAGGAACCATCAAGCAACGATTCCCAATGAGGAGCCAGATGGAGCAGCAAGGGCGGGATTGAAAAGGGGAAGACCCACCTCAATATCCCTGTCAGTTTCTTGACAGACAGCGCCACTGGAATTATGCATCAGGGGAAGGCCAAATTATGCGGCAGGGTTAACTAAATAATGTGGTAAGAAAAGGCAACTCATGCTGCTTAATGGAGCACATTTTGTGAAAGTATCATTTCAGTATTTTGACAGTTTTTATACTTGTTAATACTTTCTGGCCATGGGTTGCACCTCATTAGTACTGGTTGAACACCTAAGTATAGCAATAAGTAGCAGAAAGGCGACCAGTCAACCTTTGCAAAGGGACTTCCACTACGCAGCAACACACGTCGCTGTGGTTTTAGTAAATTTTGAACCATTTGAGCTGGAAACAAAAAAAATGTTGTTCAAATCTGGAGATTATGCAGCAGATTATGGATTATGTGGCAAATCTATAATTATGAAAAAAACGCCACAGCCGCACAATCACATATTTCCAGTGGCCCTGTTGATAGGACTGGAAGCACATGCCTTTAAGAAGCTGGGATTGTAGTGGGGATCCTGCCCCTGCTGCACTTTGTGGCTTTTCGTTGGCTTCAGGGATGCACTGATGTGTACTCTGACAGACCCATTTTGGCAGACATAATGTGCTGCCTGAGGCATGTGCAATATGTCTGCTAAATAAAATGGATGGGGCCTGTATCAGGGGATCATAGTTGAACTATGCCCCTCAGACATCTAACAGTACACCTCCCAGGAGGTTATTGTGTGTCTCTTGACCTTTTTTGTTTGATGGACAGACATATTATAGACTGAAGAGGCGGATCAGAATAACACTGTGAATAGGCAACACCTGCCACTTCTCCACCAAAGCTTTCTGCCGCAGCAGCATAGGTTTCCCCAGATTGCTCTGCCCTTGTGTGTTCTACCTCTTTATTATCCTTACCGTCTCTGCAAGCTGCAGTTTGTGTTTGTAAAACCTATAAGTCAAAGGGAGAATGGTGCCTGCTCCAAGTTCAAGACACATTCACATTTCAAAGGATCCAAACAGTTAAGTGTAGGCCTGTGGGTTAGCACCCCTGTGAGAAGTTGACCTGGTATATGCTGTCCACTATTCTAGTGGGCACCTTGCACCAGTCCAAACGACTCTTATTGATGGTAGGTTATAAAGTCAACCTTATAGAAAGCTATCCTAGTGGTAGCTGTGGAGAGCAGCCTTCAGGCTAAGACTTGGAGACGAGTTAAGCAAGTTGTTTTACCAATTATAATCTCTTGAATGTATCAAATATATATGTATTTGTTCTAAACACAACCCCCCTGGTCAGTGGTAAAAGTACAATACAAGGAACTTAATCAACTTACGATAAGTTGCACAGTATATATCCCTCTGCCTGTCTCCCTCTCCCTCCCTCCCTCTCCCTCTGTCTGTCTCCCTCTCCCACTCTGTCTCCCTCCTCCCTGTCTCCCTCCTCTCTCTGTCTCCCTCCTCCCTCTGTCTGTCACCCTCTGTCTCCCTCGTCCCTCTGTCTCCCTCCCTCTCCCTTTCTGTCTCCCTTTCTCTGTCTCCCTCCCTTTCTCGCCTTCCTTCCCTTTCCCTCCCTCCCACCATTTCCCTCCCTCCCTCTGTCTTCCTTTCCCTCCCTCCCTCTCCCTCTGTCTCTCTCCATTTCCCTCCCCCTCTGACTCCCTTCCTTTCCCCCTCCCTCCTCCCTCTGTATGTCTCCCTCCTCCCTCTCTGTCTTCCCCCCTCCCTCCCTCCTCCCTCTGTCTGTCTCCCTCCTCCCTCTGTGTTCCCTCCCTCCCTCCCTCCTCCCTCTGTCTGTCTTCCACCCTCTCTGTCTCCCTTCTCCCTCTGTCTCCCTCCTCCCTCTGTCTCCCTCCTCCCTCTGTCTGTCTCCCTCCTCCCTCTGTCTGTCTCCCTCTCCCTCTCCCTCCCTCCCTCTCCCTCTGTCTGTCTCCCTCTCCCTCCCTCTCCCTCTCTGTCTCCCACCTCCCTGTCTCCCTCCTCCCTCTGTCTCCCTCCTCCCTCTGTCTGTCACCCTCTGTCTCCTTCGTCCCTCTGTCTCCCTTTCTCTGTCTCCCTCTCTTTCTCTCCCTCCTTCCCTTTCCCTCCCTCCCTCTCCCTCCCTCCATTTCCCTGACTCCCTTTCTCTCCCTCCCTCTCCTTTTGTCTCTCTCCATTTCCCTCCCTCCCTCTGACTCCCTTCCTTTCACCCCCTCCCTCCTCCCTCTGTCTGTCTCCCTCTCCCTCCCTCCCTCTCCTTCTGTATGTCTCCCTCTCCCTTCCTGTCTCCCTCTGTCTTCCTCCCTCTCTCTCCCCCTCTGTCTCCATCCCTCTGTCTCCTTCCCTCTGTCTCCTTCCCTCTCGCGCCTGTCTCCCTCCCTCCCTCTGTCTCCTTCCCTCTCCCTCCCTCCCTCTGTCTCCTTCCCTCTCGCTCCCTCTCTCTGTCTCCCTCTCCCTAACTCTATCTCCTCACTCTGTCTCCCTCACTCGGTCTCCCTTCTCACTCCCTCTGTCTCCTTCCCTCTCGCTCCCTCTCTCTGTCTCCCTCTGCCTTTCTCTGTCTCCCTCCCTTTGTCTCCCTCCTCCCTTCCTCTCTCTGTCTCCCTCTATGTCTCCCTCCCTCCCTCTCCCTCTGTCTGTCTCCCTCTCCCTCCCTCTCCCTCTCTGTCTCCCTCCTCCCTGTCTCCCTCCTCCCTCTGTCTCCCTCCTCCCTCTGTCTGTCACCCTCTGTCTCCTTCGTCCCTCTGTCTCCCTTTCTCTGTCTCCCTCCCTTTCTCTCCCTCCCTTTCTCTCCCTCCCTCACCCTCCCTCCATTTCCCTGACTCCCTTTCTCTCCCTCCCTCCCTCCCTCTCCCTCTGTCTCTCTCCATTTCCCTCCCTCCCTCTGACTCCCTTCCTTTTCCCCCTCCCTACTCCCTCTGTCCGTCTCCCTCTCCCTCCCTCCCTCTCCTTCTGTATGTCTCCCTCTCCCTCCCTCTCCCTCCCTGTCTCCCTCTGTCTTCCTCCCTCTCTCTCTCTCCCCCTCTGTCTCCATCCCTCTGTCTCCTTCCCTCTGTCTCCTTCCCTCTCGCGCCTGTCTCCCTCCCTCCCTCTGTCTCCTTCCCTCTCCCTCCCTCCCTCTGTCTCCTTCCCTCTCGCTCCCTCTCTCTGTCTCCCTCTCCCTAACTCTATCTCCCTCACTCTGTCTCCCTTACTCTGTCTCCCTTCTCACTCCCTCTGTCTCCTTCCCTCTCGCTCCCTCTCTCTGTCTCCCTCTGCCTTTCTCTGTCTCCCTCCCTTTGTCTCCCTCCTCCCTTCCTCCCTCTGTCTCCTTACCTCTCACTCCCTCACTCTGTCTCCCTCCCTCTCTGTCTCCCTCCTCCCTCTGTATGTCTCCCTACTCCATCTGTCTGTCTCCCTCTCCCTCCCTCCCTCTCCCTCTGTCTGTCTCCCTCTCCCTCCCTCCCTATCCCTCTATCTCCCTCCCTCTCCCTCCCTCCCTCTCCCTCTGTCTGTCTCCCTCCTCCCTGTCTCCCTCCTCCCTCTGTCACCCTCCTCCCTCTGCCTGTCTCCCTCTCCCTCCCTCCCTCCCTCTCCCTCTGTCTTTCTCCCTCTCCCTCCTCTCTCTCTCTGTCTCCCTCCTCCCTGTCTCCCTCCTCCCTCTGTCTCCCTCCTCCCTCTCTGTCACCCTCTGTCTCCCTTGTCCCTCTGTCTCCCTCCCTTTCCCTCCCTCCCTCCCTTTCCCTCCCTCCCTCTGTCTCCCTCCCTTTCCCTCCCTCCCGCTCCCTCTGTCTCCCTCAATTTCCCTCCCTCCCTCTGTCTCCCTCCCTTTCCCTCCCTCCCTCCTCCCTCCCTCTGTCTGTCTCCCTCCTCCCTCTCTGCCTTCCTACCTCCCTCCCTCCTCCCTCTGTCTGTCTCCCTCCGTCTGTCTTCCTCCCTCTCTGTCTCCCTCCTCCCTCTGTCTCCCTCCCCCCCTGTCTGTCTCCCTCTCCCTCTGTCTATCTCCCTCTCCCTTTCTCTGTCTCCCTCCCTTTCCCTCCCTCCCTCTCTTTCCCTCCCTCCCTCTGTCTCCCTCCCTTTCCCTCCCTCCCGCTCCCTCTGTCTCCCTCCATTTCCCTCCCTCCCTCTGTCTCCCTCCCTTTCCCTCCCTCCCTCCCTCCTCCCTCTGTCTGTCTCCCTCCTCCCTCTGTCTGTCTTCCTCCCACCCTGTCTCCCTCCTCCCTCTGTCTGTCACCCTCTGTCTCCCTCGTCCTCAGTCTCCTTCCCTCTCCCTTTCTCTGTCTTCCTCCTTTCCCTCCCTCCCTCCCTTTCCCTCCCTCCCTCTGTCTCCCTCCCTTTCCCTCCCTCCCGCTCCCTCTGTCTCCCTCCATTTCCCTCCCTCCCTATGTCTCCCTCCCTTTCCCTCCCTCCCTCCTCCCTCTGTCTGTCTCCCTCCTCCCTCTCTGCCTTCCTACCTCCCTCCTCCTCCCTCTGTCTGTCTCCCTCCTCCCTCTGTCTGTCTTCCTCCCTCTCTGTCTCCCTCCTCCCTCTGTCTCCCTACTCCCTCTGTCTGTCTCCCTCTCCCTCTGTCTATCTCCCTCTCTCTCTCTGTCTCCCTCCTCCCTGTCTCCCTCCTCCCTCTGACTCCCTCCTCTCTCTGTCTCCCTTCTCCCTCTGTCTGCCACCCTCTGTCTCCCTCCTCCCTCTGTCTCCCTTCCTTTTCCCTTTCTCTGTCTCCCTCCCTCTGTCTCCCTCTCTTTCCCTCCCTCCCTCTGTCTCTCTCCATTTCCTTCCCTCCCTCTCCCTCCCTTTCCCTCCCTCCCTCTCCCTCTTTCTCCCTCCATTTCCCTACCTCCCTCTCCCTCCCTCCCTTTCTCTCCCACCCTCCCTCCATTTCTCTCCCTCCCTCTCCCTCTCTCCATTTCCCTCCCCCTCTGTCTCCCTCCCTTACCCCCCTCCCTCTCCCTCTGTCTCCCTCCATTTTCCCCCCTCCCTCTGTCTCCCTCCCTTTCCTTCCCTCTCCCGCTGTCTCCCTCCCATTTCCTCCCTCCCCTTCTGTCTCCCTCCATTTCCCTCCATCCCTCTGTCTCCCTCCCTTTCCCTCCCTCCCTCTCCCTCCCTCCCTCTCCCTGTCTCCCTCCCTTTCCCTCCCTCCATTTCCCTCCCTCGCTCCCTCTGTCTCCCTCCCTTTTCCTCTCTCCATTTCCCTCCCTCCCTCCCTCTGTCTCCCTCCGTTTCCCTCCCTCCCTCTACCTCCCTCTGTCACCCTCTGTCATCTCACCCTGCCTGTGTGTGCCCGGGCTGAGACAGCTTCCCGGGCACACACACAGCCGCACCCGGGCACTTCACAGGTCTTTAAAAGACCATTTGCATGTCAATGAGGCTTTGTTGTATTTCACCTCTTCACCCCTGGAGCTCCACTTTAACTATCACTAGTCGCCCGGCCCCCACAGAGCAGCAGAGTCTCTCAGAATTGCGCTGCTGCAACCGGCAGTGTTTGCAGACATTCTTAATATTATTTTTTTAACACAGGTACGATGTCTGAAAGGTCCGCTGGCTGCCGAGGAAGGCTTGCTGGGCCACTGGCGGCCCGTGGGCCGTGCTGTGAGTACCTGTGTTCTAGATGAACTACGATGGAACCCTTTTAGACTAGGACACTTCGAGAGTCAAGACCCACGGGAGCACCGGAGTACTCGTGTTACCTCACCCAGGGAAGCCGGGTGCATTGGTGCCTTTTGGTGTCGGGTTTCGTCGTCGATTCCAATGGAGACCTGTGAAGAAGTGCTGCAGGCGACCAGAGGAAAAGTGTCCGGGTGGATCCAAGGGTGGATCGGAGATGTGAAGAACCTGAAAGCAGAGGAGACAGAGTCTGGGTCACTAGGCAGTGACCAGGATGGCGATAGGAAGATGCCAGCCGATGTTGGGTGATTTCAGGTGAGAAGGTGAAGATTGTCTCTTCAGCCATGAGGACCAGGAGGCGTCGACGATGACTAGGAGCTGGATTCAAGCTGTCCCACGAAGGATCTACTTGACTGCGGAATCGGTATCCGGATTGGACCCAACAAGCCTTGGCAAACGCAATCCACGCAAGATGTCGAGATGGGCTTCGGTGCAGACCAGCAAGGTTTGACGAACTCCCCCTTTGGAGAGGATTTGGAGCAAGCCTGGAACAACCAAGAAAGCTGAATAAAGTGAAGATTGGCCTTTTTGGGGGCTCACTAGCCAATGGACTAGGAACCGCAAAGACGCGTCTAGCTGAAATGCACAAAGCGGGCCCATGGGACACTCGTGGAGTGTGGGCCTCTGAGCTTCAGTGCAAAAGGTGCTTGGGGGTGGGGCTTCAAGCACTTCAATTCACAACTTCGGGATACCTCGGGAAGTAGGTGCAGGTTGCAAAATGCAGGATGTCCAGGAGTTCCGGTCCCACATCTCCCGTATCCGCTACAGGTCTCAGCTTTGCTGGGAGCACAGGTCAGTGTCAGAAATGTCTGGAAGTCTGTGTCCTGTGTCACAGATTCTTCGGGATCCGGTGGGAGCCTCGAAAATGCAGACCAGCAAAGATGCAGTTGGCGCCTGTTTGAACAGGGTGGTCACTCCTTGACCACAAGGGAGATTTCTTCCATCTTCCAGTCAATATGGAATGTCAAAGGTCCAAGATATATGTTGCAGAGTTTCGTCCAGGGTAATCTAAAGTCCTAGGGACTGGCGTTCTATACTTATAGTAAGTTTAGGGGTTGGACTAACTCTAAGGTCCCTCCTATGGGTGGACCTGGAGAGGGGGTGGTTGCACCCCTTCCCCTTTGTCCAGTTTCACGCCAGAGCTGGGGCTGAGTGCCCCAGCAACCGGTTCGAACTGGGAAATGCATGGAGTACCTTGTGTGCCCCAGGCAGTGTCTGAAAAGCATTCACTGAATGCAGCCCTCCCTGCCCCAATACACTAAAGCCTGTCTGGGGGGGGTGCTAGCACCTCCCTGGACAGGAAACCTATTGTCCAGGCCTCCCCTGCCGGAGTTTCGTCCAGCAGCAGGAGGGCAGACTCATGTCTGTGGCAGCAGCATCCATTTTGTGATGCTGGGGCTCTGTTTAACTTTAACCGGGTTTAACAGTAAATACATGTCTTCTGCCTCTAGAAGGGTGGAATGCTACCCCCGCCGCCAGAACCTGCGGGGGGTAGTATTCCAAAGTGTTTGACACCATATTTTGATAAAGCCAAACAAAAGTTAGCATTAACTGCGAGGATTATAATGCACTTAAGAGTATATGGTATGGCTAGATCATAGAACAGCTATAAGGAGATGGTTCCAAAAGCTGCAAGGGGCTCAGCTCATGCTAGGGCACCCTCTCACATAAAACCAAGCACTCTACCTCCAGGATTGTCAAGGCCTGCCATAGGAATGACTTATAGGTTACTATGTGTCTATATATAAGGTAGATATAGATACACTATATCTAAGTAAGGGGTGATTACACCACCTTACCCAGGCTACAGTACAGACCTGTGGTGTCAGTTTGGAAGGCTAACCAGGGGTGGCACAATACATGCTGCAGCCCCTGGTAGGCCTAGGGTGCACCTATGCCCTGGGTACCTAGGGTACCATATACAGGGGCTAACAAGGGTGAAACAGTAACCAATCTGGTATGTACCTAAAGTACATGGTATCAATTTAGAGAGAGTACAGCTAGGCTGTGGGCCTGATTAGCAGGGCCACAGCCATACTAAAGTCGAAAAACCAGTGAAACACAGCAAAAAGTGGGGGTAACCATAGGAAGCAGACCCTACTCTCCTACAACCCCTACTTCCGAGACATGGTCCACCCGACGCCCATCTTTTCAGAATCCACGTTTTAAAGCTCAAACTTGGCGCTCAGAGACAAGAGTTCACATTTTCAGTTTTTTTCTTTAACTTTGCATTTTTGCTCATGTCCACCCTTTCCTTCCCATGTGCTACATTGCAATTTAACTTCTATTGCCTTGCACCCACAGGTAATTTTTCTTTGGGCCAGAGCTGAGTTCCTGCATACATAGTACTGCGACCCTGGGCAGATAGAGCTGAGCTCTTCCAAGTATGCAGCAGAGCTCCATTGCAGACATTGGTGAGCCCCTGTGCAGACATAGATCAAGGTGAGCCAGTTCACTGCCAGAGTTGAGCTCTTTCATCGTTCATTCCTATAATGTAAAACCCGAGGTTCTGTGGGAACAGAGGAACTAGGACCAGCTAGCATTCTGTGGAAGGATCACACATTTCTCACCCAGGTTAATCTTCCTGATAGGGAGTGAGGAGGAGAAGGTGGTTGCAGAATGTCAGTGAGAGAGAAAGAAGTGACAGAAGCGATTGAAGAGAGAGAGAAAGACAAGGTAGAAATAGTAGTGAAAGAGAATTAGGCATGTGTGCGAATATGGACAAAAAGGTGAGAAAGAAATGAGGAGAGTGTGACTGAGAAGGAAAAAAAACAGAGACAGAGTGTGAAACAGGAGAGACCTGTGGTGTAGGGAATCCCCGCTTTAGAAGCTTAAGTGGGGGTAGCCACTGAACTAGATGGCCTTGCAATCTGGGTCCCACTAAATAATGTTTTTTTCCTATTTGGCCTCTAATCTCTTCAGGCCTGCAGATATAGGCTCATAAAATGATCTGGGGAACCGCAAAGTAGGGCTGCTAGGTGTTGGCCAAGAGCTGCTAAAAGAGCCAGGTTCGGGAAATGAGAGAGGAAAAGAAATTATGGAAATGTAATTCTAACTAGAAAGAAATGACTAGGAAACTAAAGTAAGTGTGGAGAAGGGGGGTGAGATAAGATTAAAAAAATAGTTTGAGAAAAGAAAAGATTATGGTAGCTAGAAACTGTTAAAGAAGATAGCGTGAAGAATGAAAATAATTGTAAAAGGAAGGAAACAAGGAAAGAAATATGAAAAAAGGAAGGACAGGTGAAAGAAGAAGTGAAAGGTAGGAAGGATGAAAACAAAGAAGGGCGCAAGGATAAATGAATGTTTGACGGATGAAAGTTTGAATAGATGGGTGTTGGACTCGGCCTCGTGGCGTGGTCCTACCCCTCCCGCATGGCGGGCCTGGGACGACATCGGCCCTCCGTCGACCCACTGTCGACCCCCCTGAACACGAACCCTCGACGAGAGCAGCCCCCCTGGCAACCCACGGCTCTCCCCCCTGGGACCCCGGCGGACCCTGCTCGCCAACACAGCCGGTCTGGCGACCAGGCCAGACCACCATTTCTGGCCCGACTCCATCTTGGGCCCATCACGTCCCGAGCACGGGGCTGCAGCCATCCCTGGCCCGGCCTCAGCGAAGCCCCGACATCGAGGCACCAAGATCCTCCCAGGTGGTAGAGTGGCCACTTGGCGGAGCCCGGAAGAGGGGAGTTTCGAGGGGCCTCCAGCCGTCCCCGGACGCCTGGTATCGATCGCCCTTCAGCCTCCCTGGGCGCTGGCTCCATCCCCCTGCTGGGTGTCTGGACACCTTCATCCCGGCCCCTCTGAACCCCAGGCGCGAGGGTCCGGACATCAAAGGACTCCAGTCCTATATCTGGGCCAGCCCTGGATTAGGACGCCAGTTGTATCTTGGAGTTGAAGCTCTGCTGACCTTGTCGCGGCTGATCCTGATCCGAACTCTTGCACCTGGAACCTTCGAGGCCCTGCTGACGCTGTCGCGGCCTGCCCAAGCTGAACCACCTTCGAGGCCCTGCTGACGCTGTCGCGGCCTGCCCAAGCTGAACCACCTTCGAGGCCCTGCTGAGGCTGTCGCGGCCTGACCAAGCTGAACCACCTTCGAGGCCCTGTTGACGCTGTCACGGCCTGACCGAACCGAACCATCTTCGAGGCTCTGCTGACGCTGTCGCGGCCTGACCGAACTGAACCATCTTCGAGGCCCTGCTGACGCTGTCGCGGCCTGACCGAGCTGAACCATCTTCGAGGCCCTGCTGACGCTGTCGCGGCCTGACCCCTTGAACTATCCACGTACCAGTTGGTGCCAAGACTGTCCCGCTACCCCCTATCCCCGAAACCAAGACTTTACGGATCCCTCGATCCTCGCCTGCTAACCTGCAAAGGACTCGCCTTAATTGCTTATATAAAGATTCTTGTGAATATTCCTCCTGTGGGGTGTCCATCTGTAAGTAGTGTGATTGCTCAGCTGTGACGATTGTAGGAGAGGAGCCTCGCCAAGGAGGCCTCCCTATGGCGCTCGGCCTATTCCATACAGAGAGGTGGGTCTCGGGGCGGACGGTCAGACACCCTCTGTCTCCCCTGGGGTCGCCTTTCCAACATTGGTGGCAGCGGTGGGATCCGAGCCCGCGCAAATCGTACAGCGAGTAAATCGCCACTACTAACAGAGACCCACAACCACGATGACTACTAAGGAAACCGGAACAACCGCAGAATTCTAGAAAGAACTATTAGAGGAGTACACCCATAAAGAACTCAAACAATTCTGCAAAGCCCTAGGTATCGCTACCACCGGACTAAGCACAAAAGACGATTTTAAAGACGCGTTACAAACATGGGTGGAGACCGGAGCGACCCCACCCCAAACCAACGAGGACATTGTCCTAGAAGTACCCCTGAGTACAGTCGTAGCCCCAGTGGAAGAAAGAACCGCCAACAAAGAACCGGGCCTCTCCCACGAAGACGCCCGGGAGCGAGAGAGGAGTCGGCTCCATGAACTAGAGCTCGCCCGACTCCGGCTGGATGGAGAGCTTCAATTAGCAGCAAAGAAAATGGCCATTGAACAACTATGATTAGAGGGAGATCTGGAAGAGAGGCGGAGGCAAAGAGAATTGGACTAAAAAAATCTCACGTACGAACACGAGCGTGGCCTCAAAGAACTAGAGATCAAAGCCAAGATCGAAGAGGCTGGCGCCGCGGTAATCCGGAACCCTCCACCTCCTGCCGACCCGAAGGTCCACATTCCCAAGGATATCGTCAAGGAATACTACAAAAATGACGATATCCAGCAATGGTTCAAGGCATATGAAGTTGCCATGACCGCGCACCGCATCCCGCGAAAAGATTGGGGTGCCGGCTTGTGGGGGAGATTCGTCAGCGAAGGAAGAGACACCCTGCTAGAGCTGGCCGAGGACGTGATGTCCTCCTATGACCACATGAAGGACGCCCTGCTCACCCGGTATGGCCTCACCCCCGAGATGTACCGACAGAGGTTCAGAGACTGCAAAAAGATTCCCGGTACCACGTGGGTGGAGTACGTAAACTTTTATAGCCGGGCCCTGGAAGGATGGATAAAGGGCAGCAAAGTGTCCACCTACGAGCAGCTGTTCGACCTCATCGTTTGGGAGCACCTCTCCAACAACTGCTTTGTTGAGCTCAGGCAGCATCTCCTCGACAGTAAGCTGACCGAGCCCCGAAAACTCGCTGTCGAGGCGGATCGATGGGTGAGCACCCGGGGCCACCGGACCCCGATAGGAGAAACGGGACGGAACGGCCAGGGGCACCCCCGCCAGCGTGGCGGCGGAGGAGGCCAGAACAGGAGCCGAGACTTCCCGTCGGCCCCGGGCCGGAGTCCGCCTCGGGGGTCCCCCCAGAAGAACACTTCGCCATCCCTGACCAGAAGAGGGTCCCCACCAGCGCGGCCGGGGCCCCACCCGAACATTACTTGCCACAGATGCCAGTGGACCGGTCACTATGCCAGTGACCCCCTCTGCCCCATGAACCAGCGCCCCGGCACCACCGGGCCTCCGACCCGCCAGTTCGCTGCTGCAGCCCTGGGGGAAGGGGGAGAAGAAGACGAAGAGGTCTACAACGAAGATCAGACCGAGTATTAACTGGCCGCCATGGCCCTAGCCTGCCTGGGCGAAAGAGACATGGTCCCCCAGGCCCCGCTACCGAGGAACACTCAAAAGTACCGTCAGTGGGTCCACATCAATGGACGACGGACCGAAGCCCTCCGAGACACGGGAGCCAGTGTGACGGCCGTCCGCTGCCACTTGGTGACCCCAGAACAGATCATACCAAACGTGCGATGCCCCGTGAGGGCCGCCGACAACTCCGAAACTCTGTGTCAGATGGCCCGAATCCCCTTCGAGTGGGGGGGTGGTGTCGGGCACCCTCAAAGTGACCGTCCGGGACGACGTCCCCGTGGACTGCCTCCTTGGAAACGACCTCGAGAGCTCTCCCTGGGCCCAAGTCGAACGGAGAGAGCATCTAGGAATGATGGGACTACCAGAGTGGGTCTGCGCGACGACCCGATCCATGACTGCCTGGGCCCTGGCGGCACCTGAGGCCACCCCGACTGAAGAGCCAGAGTGGCCTGCGCCCCCACCGCCCGCAGTCAATGAAGAATCCGACCTCGTGCCCGAGCCATCGGAGCATGACCAAGAAGGCGGCGCCGAACTCAGCGACATCCCCGAAGTAGCCCAATGGCGCCAAGAGGGTGGTCCCACCCGAGAACAATTCCGGCAGGAACAGAAGGCCTGCCCCTCCCTCGAGGGGACCCGACAGCAAGCCACCGCCCAAGCTGCCGGGGACACCTCGGGGTCCCACTGGGTCTACTGGGACCACGGCCTCCTATACAGTGAACAGAAAATTGCCGAGCTAGGGGCCAGCCGAGTGTTGGTGGTCCCCCTACGATTCAGAGATTTCCTTTTGAACCTGGCACACGATGTGCCCCTCGCCGGGCACCTGGGGCAGGACAAAACTTACAGCCGCCTGGTGACCCATTTCTACTGGCCGAAGATGCGCAACGATGTGCATAACCACTGCCGCACCTGCCCGACATGCCAAGCCAGCGGAAAGAGCGGAGGGAAGGTGAAGGCCCCGCTCCAACCCTTTCCAGTAGTGACCACTCCCTTCGAACGAGTGGGGATAGACATCGTGGGGCCCCTGGACCCCCGAACCTCGCAAGGGCATCGCTTCATCCTCGTCCTGGTGGTCCATGCCACCCGCTATCCCGAAGCCATCCCCCTACGAACCATAACGGCTCCCGTGGTGGGCCGAGCACTGATGGAGATCTTCTCCAGGGTGGGGTTCCCCCGAGAAGTCGTGAGCGATCGGGGTACAAACTTTATATCAAAGTATATGCGGTCCCTGTGGCAACAGTGCGGGGTCACGTATAAATTCACCACCCCGTATCACCCCCAAGGGAATGGACTTGTGGAGCGGTTTAACCGGACACTCAAGGGGATGATCCAGGGCCTAGAAGAGCCCCTCCGCCGCAAATGGGACGTCCTGCTGCCCTGCCTCTTGTTCGCCTATCGGGAGGTACCACAGAAATCCCTGGGCTTCAGCCCCTTTGAACTCTTGTACGGGCACCCTGTCCGAGGTCCCCTCAGCCTGGTCAAAGAAGGCTGGGAAACTACAGTCCAAGACGCACCACCGGATGTCAACCGGTACCTCCTGACCCTACGAAGCCAGACTCGGAAGTTCCGGGCCCTTGCCGAGGCCAATCTTGAGGCCAGTCAGGAGGACATGAAACGCTGGTATGACCAGAACTCTTCATCCATCGAGTTCGAGCCGGGCCAGCGGGTCTGGGTCATGTCCCCGGTCGAACCTTGTGCCCTCCAGGACAAATGGTCAGGCCCCTTCAAAGTGATCGAGCGCAAGAGCCCTGTCACCTATCTCGTGGACATGGAGTCCCCCCGAAACCCCCTACGGGTTCTGCACGCCAACCGGCTCAAGCCTCATTTTGCCCGCACAGAACTGAGCCTGCTGCTAGCTACCGACGATGGGGCCGAAGACGACTCCGAGCCCCTGCCCGACCTCCTAAGGTGCGCTGAGAAAGACGGCTCCGTCGAGGGAATCTCTCTCTCCTCCGACCTGACCCCAGAGCAACGCCGAGACTGCCAAGAACTGTTGGGGCGATTTACGGACCTGTTCTCCCTCACCCCCGGGGTGACCCAGTGGTGTGTCCACAATGTCGACACCGGGGACAGCCAGCCAGTGCGACACCGGGCCTACCGAGTTCCCGACCGAGTTCGGGCCTGCATCCAGACAGAAGTTACCAAGATGCTGGCCCTGGGGGTGGTCGAAACCTCCGACAGTCCCTGGGCCAGCCCAGTGGTCCGGGTCCCAAAAGCGGCCGCACCTGGCACCCCTCCAGAACTCAGGTTTTGTGTCGACTACCGGGGACTGAATGCTGTTACCAGAACCAACGCACATCCCATCCCCCGGGCCGATGAACTAATCGACCGCCTGGGAGCCGCCAAGTACCTCAGTACCTTCGACCTCACAGCCGGGTACTGCCAGATCGGCCTGACTCCAGGCGCCCAGGAGCGGTCGGCATTTTCCACACCCGACGGCCACTTCCAATTCAAGGTGATGCCCTTCGGCATGAAAAACGCCCCAGCCACCTTCCAGAGACTGGTGAACAAAGTGCTGGCGGGGCTAGAAGAATTCAGCGCCGCCTATCTAGACGACATTGCAGTGTACAGCCTTCACTGGGCCGAGCACCTGACGCACCTCTGGGAGGTCCTGACGGCCCTCCGCCGGGCCGGACTAACTGTGAAAGCCAGCAAGTGCCAGATAGGTCAAGGATCCGTGACCTACCTGGGACACCAAGTGGGGAGCGGCCACGTGGCTCCCCTCCAACCCAAGATTGACGCCATCGTGGCCTGGGAGCCCCCGGTCACCCAGACAGCCGTCCGGGCCTTCCTGGGGCTCACTGGATATTATCGGCGATTCATCAAGAACTATGGGAGCATTGTGGGGCCCCTCACTGAACTGACCTCGAAGAACCGGCCACAAAAATTACAATGGACACCCACGTGTCAGGTGGCCTTCGAGACTTTGAAAACAGCCATGTGCACCGCCCCTGTGCTCCAAGCCCCTGACTACAGCCGGGAGTTTGTAGTCCAGACCGACGCCTCGGAGCACGGCATCGGGGCGGTCCTATCCCAGATTGAACCCGAGGGGATTGACCATCCTGTGGCCTTCATCAGAGAGAGAGGCCTTCGCCGTCGTATGGGCCCTCAAGAAACTCAGGCCCTACCTCTTCGGCACCCACTTCCGGGTCCAGACTGACCACCGGCCCCTGCGGTGGCTGATGCAGATGCATGGCGAAAACCCAAAGCTGCTGCGCTGGTCCATCTCCCTCCAAGGGATGGACTTCACGGTGGAGCATCGCCCTGGCGACGACCACGCCAATGCTGACGGCCTGTCCCGATTCTTCCGCCTCGACGAGGAGAATCCCCAGGAAGATGGGTGACTCTCCACGCCTTCAGCTGGAGGGGACGTGTGTTGGACTCGGCCTCGTGGCGTGGTCCTACCCCTCCCGCATGGCAGGCCTGGGACGACATCGGCCCTCCGTGGACCCGCTGTCGACCCCCCTGAACACGAACCCTCGACGAGAGCAGCCCCCCTGGCAACCCACGGCTCTCCCCCCTGGGACCCCGGCGGACCCTGCTCGCCAACACAGCCGGTCTGGCGACCAGGCCAGACCACCATTTCCGGCCCGACTCCATCTTGGGCCCATCACGTCCCGAGCACGGGGCCGCAGCCATCCCTGGCCCGGCCTCAGCGAAGCCCCGACATCGAGGCACCAAGATCCTCCCAGGTGGTAGAGTGGCCACTTGGCGGAGCCCGGAAGAGGGGAGTTTCGAGGGGCCTCCAGCCGTCCCCGGACGCCTGGTATCGATCGCCCTTCAGCCTCCCTGGGCGCTGGCTCCACCCCCCTGCTGGGTGTCTGGACACCTTCATCCCGGCCCCTCTGAACCCCAGGCGCGAGGGTCCGGACATCAAAGGACTCCAGTCCTATATCTGGGCCAGCCCTGGATTAGGACGCCAGTTGTATCTTGGAGTCGAAGCCCTGCTGACCTTGTCGCAGCTGATCCTGATCCGAACTCTTGCACCTGGAACCTTCGAGGCCCTGCTGACGCTGTCGCGGCCTGCCCAAGCTGAACCACCTTCGAGGCCCTGCTGACGCTGTCGCGGCCTGCCCAAGCTGAACCACCTTCGAGGCCCTGCTGATGCTGTCGCGGCCTGACCAAGCTGAACCACCTTCGAGGCCCTGCTGACGCTGTCGCGGCCTGACCGAACCGAACCATCTTCGAGGCCCTGCTGACGCTGTTGCGGCCTGACCGAACTGAACCATCTTCGAGGCCCTGCTGACGCTGTCGCGGCCTGACCGAGCTGAACCATCTTCGAGGCCCTGCTGACGCTGTCGCGGCCTGACCCCTTGAACTATCCACGCACCAGTTGGTGCCAAGACTGTCCCGCTACCCCCTATCCCCGAAACCAAGACTTTACGGATCCCTCGATCCTCGCCTGCTAACCTGCAAAGGACTCGCCTTAATTGCTTATATAAAGATTCTTGTGAATATTCCTCCTGTGGGGTGTCCATCTGTAAGTAGTGTGATTGCTCAGCCGTGACGATTGTAGGAGAGGAGCCTCGCCAAGGAGGCCTCCCTACGGCGCTCGGCCTATTCCATACAGAGAGGTGGGTCTCGGGGCGGACGGTCAGACACCTTCTGTCTCCCCTGGGGTCGCCTTTCCAACAATGGGTGAAAGGATCTATTAACAAAAGGTTCGAAAGAAGGGTGATTCAATGAAAGGGTGGATGGAAGGGAAGTTGGATGAAAGGCTGTTAGCATAAATGGACAGAAAAGTGGATGGAGGATCAATGTGTTAAGAGAATAGTCATTGAATGGATGGAATGATGAAAGGATGAATGGCTAGACAGATTGTTGAAATGATAGATTGATAAGTGAAAGGATGGCTGAATGAGTGGACTAATGGATGGAAGGAATGTCAATGGATTGTTAAAAATAATGAAAGCATGGGGGTAAAGGATCAAAGAATGGATGGATGGAAGAGTGCGAGGATGAATGGATTGATTGGAGGATGTTCAGGTGAAGAGAACTAATCCAGGAGGTGTCAGTTCTTCTCATTCGTGTCATGAGAGTTTTGGTTCAAAGTGGGGGGTATTTTAATTTTCTGGCTACTCCCTTGATTCCGACAGAGTGCGTTGCCGTAATGCAGCTTGCTGATGATGAGGGCCTGGGTGACCATACTGCACGTGCTGACTGGGAGCCATTTGACGATTACATTGAGCATTTTGAGGCTGTGGAAGCAGGAGGTAGTGACTACAATGAC
Organism: Lissotriton helveticus; assembly: GCF_964261635.1. NCBI lineage: Eukaryota > Metazoa > Chordata > Amphibia > Caudata > Salamandridae > Lissotriton > Lissotriton helveticus. The sequence continues at coordinate 1,450,376,167 of NC_136057.1, forward strand.
CAGAGCATACATTACAGCATAGTTGACCTATTCGCTTTGCTCCCTTTATAAGAAGTCTGCCGCTTACTCTTTCACTGGGCAGTGCTGGTTGTGCAGGGGGCTGATACCAATCTCCAAACAAACATTTTTGTCACCAGCACACATTGTTTTTAGCCAATTAAGCACTGGGTTGGAGTGAAGGTGATGCACATGTGACAGATTTACTTGGCAGCTATGTTTTAGTATTGTAAAAGGCAGTCTAGTCAATTTTGAAATTGTGTTTCACGTGGAACATCAAACGTAAACCCTTCACAATCTGAAGGAGTTTGGTGCTTTATACATCCACTTCCCTGGCGTGGTTGAAGCAGGCAAACACCAAAGTGAGGGGATTGAGAAGTAAAGCATAAAGCTTATGAGGGCAGGTCAACTTCAAGGGTACAATAGGAGGGATTTCTTGCAGGATCCTCTGTTAGTGCATGAGCGCTAATCATTGATGTGTAGCTTGGTGGCACTACAAACAAGGGCAAGTACTACCTTCCTGGTGCCCTCAGTGAACAAAAGCTCTGCATACTCCCTTATACTGCTAGCTGTACCTTCCATCTTCCTGTGAGAGAGCACCAGGCCTCTATTTGGGTGAAGGAATGTGAGCTCCGCACTGGTTGAGGTTGCATGTGCTGTGCACTGGCTGCAGCTACAGGAGCCCTGTGAGAGCGTTGCAGCAGGGTTATGGGCATGCACACACTCTCTCACACGCATGGGGCTACTCACATGTGTCGTGACTGCATTAATCGAATCCTGCAGAAGTATCTTATGCTGTCTATGCTAACCATAACAAGAATACATTTAATTTTTACATGGGTTCAGCTCCTTCACAAATGTGGCTGCCAACACTACTACTCTTGATTAATTTATGTTGCGGCAGGCACACATTTAAATTGGTGCATCTTTGTCAAACTTGCATTCATTTGAGGAGAAAGAAACAGTGATTGAGTGCAAGTTTGGCTTAGGTGTGTGTGTGTTCTTATAAGAAACTTAATTTAAAGCTAACAAAATGGGAACTGGCTGTATAGTTGTAATTTACAATGTAGCCTCTTTCTCTGACAGCAGCGTTTGGCGATTTTAAAGAAGTATTGCCAAAAACTGAAAAAAGATTCCTCAACCATTTGAACACTACCTAAATGACATAAAATACCACTTTAAAACAGATACTCATCCCCACAACGATCTCTGCTCCACAATGATGGGTACAATGGAGATCACTGAGACGTTATTACATATTCAAGTAAAAATGTATGTGTTACATGTTTTGGTGCTTTTATTGCATAAAAGGAAGTGGTATTAGACCCACATATTTTAAGGAACCTTTAAGTATGGACAATATTTCATGGTTACATGTGAAATACTGATTTTGTCGCAATTGTGCAAAGGTTTTACGTTGTCCGGGCTACTAGGATTATGTAACTTTGAGGACCAAGGTTATCAAAGTTATACGACAAAAAATCCAAATGTTGTGGCACTTTGTCTGGCGGTATGATTGTCATCTGTTTGAGCTGGAAACAGCAATTTCGGTAAAATCTGCACATTTTGGAAATTATGTGGCAAAATCCAATGCTCGCTGGTGTGGTGGACACTCTTTGATCCAGAGCAATGCTCAGTGTCTATGGGGAATGCATTGGCGAAGACAAAAGATCTGACTTTAATGTGCTACTGCAAGAAAGAACAGGCATAGACATATGCCTTTTCCATGCGTTAGTGCTTTAAACCTGGACCTATTGGAATTCCAAACGTGTATTCTAATACTGTCTTGGCCCCCAGTGTGCGAAAGTGTAGACCAACCACCACTGTTTAGTTTTAGCGCCCTTCCCCCGAAGTTCAGGTCTAGTTGCCCTCCTGGGTGTGAATATGTGGGATGGCAGGGTGTGAGAGGTAGTTGGATGGGGAATTGTGGGAGTTAATATGTGCTAAACACTGTGCCTGCTTTAATTGCAAACACAACAGTGATGGACAGAATGTGGATCAATGTCACACATTCACCTCAGTCAAAAGATCTGGGCCCAAATCCATCGTTTTTCCACTCCACACCACCCTGGGTTAGACAATGGCGATATGCAAATCAGCGCTGACCCTGTGCCCCATGGGAACAGTCCAGTCCGAACTACAAAAGCCATGTCCTTCCCAGAACGGAAACAAGCATCCGAGGACCGGATGTATGTCATGACATCGCGGGCTTTATACCGCGCTACCATTACAACGCATCCATCACAATGCAAGTCGTTACAACGACTTGCGCTGTAGGCGCTGGATTTAGGAATAGTATGATTTACTATTCCAACTTCAGCCTACGTAACAGTAGGGAAGGTGTTGGAATAGTAAATCATACTATTCCTTAGTATATGCCGTCATCCAGCGCAAGTCGTTGTAACGACTTGCGTTGTGATGGCTGCGTCGTAATGGTAGCGCGGTGTAAAGCCCGCGTTGCAATGGCTGTCTCCCCCGAGGACCGGCCCGGTTTCGAGGTAACACCTCTCATCAGCCCGGCTAGCTTGACTCCAGTGGTGTGGAGTGCCTGGGACTCACGTCTGAGCATCCCCAGTACACTTAGAGCGGTAATTGCAAACACAACAGTGATGGACAGAATGTGGATCAATGTCACACATTCACCCCAGTCAAAAGATCTGGGCCCAAATCCATCGTTTTTCCACTCCACACCACCCTGGGTTAGACAATGGCGATATGCAAATCAGCGCTGACCCTGTGCCCCATGGGAACAGTCCAGTCCGAACTACAAAAGCCATGTCCTTCCCAGAACGGAAACAAGCATCCGAGGACCGGCCCGGTTTCGAGGTAACACCTCTCATCAGCCCGGCTAGCTTGACTCCAGTGGTGTGGAGTGCCTGGGACTCACGTCTGAGCATCCCCAGTACACTTAGAGCGGTAATTGCAAACACAACAGTGATGGACAGAATGTGGATCAATGTCACACATTCACCCCAGTCAAAGGATCTGGGCCCAAATCCATCGTTTGGGCTGAAGAGAGGTGTTACCTCGAAACTGGTCCGGTCCTCGGATGCTTGTTTCCGTTCTGGGAAGGACATGGCTTTTGTAGTTCGGACTGGACTGTTCCCATGGGGCACAGGGTCAGCGCTGATTTGCATATCGCCATTGTCTAACCCAGGGTGGTGTGGAGTGGAAAAACGATGGATTTGGGCCCAGATCTTTGGACTGGGGTGAATGTGTGACATTGATCCACATTCTGTCCATCATTGTTGTGTTTGCAGTTACCGCTCTAAGTGTACTGGGGATGCTCAGACGTGAGTCCCAGGCACTCCACACCACTGGAATCAAGCTAGCCGGGCTGAAGAGAGGTGTTACCTCGAAACCGGGCCGGTCCTCGGATGCTTGTTTCCGTTCTGGGAAGGACATGGCTTTTGTAGTTCGGACTGGACTGTTCCCATGGGGCACAGGGTCAGCGCTGATTTGCATATCGCCATTGTCTAACCCAGGGTGGTGTGGAGTGGAAAAACGATGGATTTGGGCCCAGATCTTTGGACTGGGGTGAATGTGTGACATTGATCCACATTCTGTCCATCATTGTTGTGTTTGCAGTTACCGCTCTAAGTGTACTGGGGATGCTCAGACGTGAGTCCCAGGCACTCCACACCACTGGAATCAAGCTAGCCGGGCTGAAGAGAGGTGTTACCTCGAAACCGGGCCGGTCCTCGGATGCTTGTTTCCGTTCTGGGAAGGACATGGCTTTTGTAGTTCGGACTGGACTGTTCCCATGGGGCACAGGGTCAGCGCTGATTTGCATATCGCCATTGTCTAACCCAGGGTGGTGTGGAGTGGAAAAACGATGGATTTGGGCCCAGATCTTTGGACTGGGGTGAATGTGTGACATTGATCCACATTCTGTCCATCATTGTTGTGTTTGCAGTTACCGCTCTAAGTGTACTGGGGATGCTCAGACGTGAGTCCCAGGCACTCCACACCACTGGAATCAAGCTAGCCGGGCTGAAGAGAGGTGTTACCTCGAAACCGGGCCGGTCCACGGATGCTTGTTTCCGTTCTGGGAAGGACATGGCTTTTGTAGTTCGGACTGGACTGTTCCCATGGGGCACAGGGTCAGCGCTGATTTGCATATCGCCATTGTCTAACCCAGGGTGGTGTGGAGTGGAAAAACGATGGATTTGGGCCCAGATCTTTGGACTGGGGTGAATGTGTGACATTGATCCACATTCGGTCCATCATTGTTGTGTTTGCAGTTACCGCTCTAAGTGTACTGGGGATGCTCAGACGTGAGTCCCAGGCACTCCACACCACTGGAATCAAGCTAGCCGGGCTGAAGAGAAGTGTTACCTCGAAACCGGGCTGGTCCTCGGATGCTTGTTTCCGTTCTGGGAAGGACATGGCTTATGTAGTTCGGACTGGAATGTTCCCATGGGGCACTGGGTCAGCGCTGATTTGCATATCGCCATTGTCTAACCCAGGGTGGTGTGGAGTGGAAAAACGATGGATTTGGGCCAAGATCTTTGGACTGGGGTGAATGTGTGACATTGATCCACATTCTGTCCATCATTGTTGTGTTTGCAGTTACCGCTCTAAGTGTACTGGGGATGCTCAGACGTGAGTCCCAGGCACTCCACACCACTGGAATCAAGCTAGCCGGGCTGAAGAGAGGTGTTACCTCGAAACCGAGCCGGTCCTCGGATGCTTGTTTCCGTTCTGGGAAGGACATGGCTTTTGTAGTTCGGACTGGACTGTTCCCATGGGGCACAGGGTCAGCGCCGATTTGCATATCGCCATTGTCTAACCCAGGGTGGTGTGGAGTGGAAAAACGATGGATTTGGGCCCAGATCTTTGGACTGGGGTGAATGTGTGACATTGATCCACATTCTGTCCATCATTGTTGTGTTTGCAGTTACCGCTCTAAGTGTACTGGGGATGCTCAGACGTGAGTCCCAGGAACTCCACACCACTGGAATCAAGCTAGCCGGGCTGAAGAGAGGTGTTACCTCGAAACCGGGCCGGTCCTCGGATGCTTGTTTCCGTTCTGGGAAGGACATGGCTTTTGTAGTTCGGACTGGACTGTTCCCATGGGGCACAGGGTCAGCGCTGATTTGCATATCGCCATTGTCTAACCCAGGGTGGTGTGGAGTGGAAAAACGATGGATTTGGGCCCAGATCTTTGGACTGGGGTGAACGTGTGACATTGATCCACATTCTGTCCATCATTGTTGTGTTTGCAGTTACCGCTCTAAGTGTACTGGGGATGCTCAGACGTGAGTCCCAGGCACTCCACACCACTGGAATCAAGCTAGCCGGGCTGAAGAGAGGTGTTACCTCGAAACCGGGCCGGTCCTCGGATGCTTGTTTCCGTTCTGGAAAGGACATGGCTTTTGTAGTTCGGACTGGACTGTTCCCATGGGGCACAGGGTCAGCGCTGATTTGCATATCGCCATTGTCTAACCCAGGGTGGTGTGGAGTGGAAAAACGATGGATTTGGGCCCAGATCTTTGGACTGGGGTGAATGTGTGACATTGATCCACATTCTGTCCATCATTGTTGTGTTTGCAGTTACCGCTCTAAGTGTACTGGGGATGCTCAGACGTGAGTCCCAGGCACTCCACACCACTGGAATCAAGCTAGCCGGGCTGAAGAGAGGTGTTACCTCGAAACCGGGCCGGTCCTCGGATGCTTGTTTCCGTTCTGGGAAGGACATGGCTTTTGTAGTTCGGACTGGACTGTTCCCATGGGGCACAGGGTCAGCGCTGATTTGCATATCACCATTGTCTAACCCAGGGTGGTGTGGAGTGGAAAAACGATGGATTTGGGCCCAGATCTTTGGACTGGGGTGAATGTGTGACATTGATCCACATTCTGTCCATCATTGTTGTGTTTGCAGTTACCGCTCTAAGTGTACTGGGGATGCTCAGACGTGAGTCCCAGGCACTCCACACCACTGGAATCAAGCTAGCCGGGCTGAAGAGAGGTGTTACCTCGAAACCAGGCCTGTCCTCGGATGCTTGTTTCCGTTCTGGGAAGGACATGGCTTTTGTAGTTCGGACTGGACTGTTCCCATGGGGCACAGGGTCAGCGCTGATTTGCATATCGCCATTGTCTAACCCAGGGTGGTGTGGAGTGGAAAAACGATGGATTTGGGCCCAGATCTTTGGACTGGGGTGAATGTGTGACATTGATCCACATTCTGTCCATCATTGTTGTGTTTGCAGTTACCGCTCTAAGTGGACTGGGGATGCTCAGACGTGAGTCCCAGGCACTCCACACCACTGGAATCAAGCTAGCCGGGCTGAAGAGAGGTGTTACCTCGAAACCGGGCCGGTCCTCGGATGCTTGTTTCCGTTCTGGGAAGGACATGGCTTTTGTAGTTCGGACTGGACTGTTCCCATGGGGCACAGGGTCAGCGCTGATTTGCATATCGCCATTGTCTAACCCAGGGTGGTGTGGAGTGGAAAAACGATGGATTTGGGCCCAGATCTTTGGACTGGGGTGAATGTGTGACATTGATCCACATTCTGTCCATCATTGTTGTGTTTGCAGTTACCGCTCTAAGTGTACTGGGGATGCTCAGACGTGAGTCCCAGGCACTCCACACCACTGGAATCAAGCTAGCCGGGCTGAAGAGAGGTGTTACCTCGAAACCGGGCCGGTCCTCGGATGCTTGTTTCCGTTCTGGGAAGGACATGGCTTTTGTAGTTCGGACTGGACTGTTCCCATGGGGCACAGGGTCAGCGCTGATTTGCATATCGCCATTGTCTAACCCAGGGTGGTGTGGAGTGGAAAAACGATGGATTTGGGCCCAGATCTTTGGACTGGGGTGAATGTGTGACATTGATCCACATTCTGTCCATCATTGTTGTGTTTGCAGTTACCGCTCTAAGTGTACTGGGGATGCTCAGACGTGAGTCCCAGGCACTCCACACCACTGGAATCAAGCTAGCCGGGCTGAAGAGAGGTGTTACCTCGAAATCGGGCCGGTCCTCGGATGCTTGTTTCCGTTCTGGGAAGGACATGGCTTTTGTAGTTCGGACTGGACTGTTCCCATGGGGCACAGGGTCAGTGCTGATTTGCATATCGCCATTGTCTAACCCAGGGTGGTGTGGAGTGGAAAAACGATGGATTTGGGCCCAGATCTTTGGACTGGGGTGAATGTGTGACATTGATCCACATTCTGTCCATCATTGTTGTGTTTGCAGTAAACACTGTGCCTGCAGTATAAAAAAAAGTCCAATTGGTCGCACACCGCTTGTCCTATCAGCGTGCTGCCCCAAAGCATTGTGGTCCATGAAGTAAGCATCAGCGGGTGCGCCTCTGCCAGGGTCTTGAGCAAAAAATCACTGTCGCGTCGGCCATCCCTGGACACGTGTCTCGAGGTTGTTACCTCTCGTCAGCAGGGAATAGGCATATAAGTAGGGGTGCTGCGTAGGCTGCCAAAAAAATATCCTCAGGTCCGGTATCACTCGTGGCACGCAGGTGCCATCCCTGGACACGTGTTTCGAGGTTGTTACCTCTCGTCAGCAGTGAATAGGTGGAGGTGACGACCTCGAGATAACGCACCTGCGCGCCTTAAGAGGCATCTGGACCTATGAATATTTTCGGCAGCCCACGCAGCAACCCCGTGCACACGCCTAATCCCTGCTGATGAGCGTTAAGGAACGCGAAACACGTGTCCAGGGATGGCAAGCACACCAGTGAACACCCTCAAGATTCAACACTCGGGTAGAAGCGCACCCGCTGATACCGACTACATCGACCATCATGCTCCGGGGTCATACGCTGATGGGACGAGCAGTGTGCGACCTCATTCGGACATACTATTTATACAGGCTCCCTTGAGCCGGTGGAGGTGACGACCTCGAGATAACGCACCTGCGCGCCTTAAGAGGTATCTGGACCTATGAATATTTTCGGCAGCCCACGCAGCAACCCCGTGCACACGCCTAATCCCTGCTGTTGAGCGTTAATGAACGCGAAACACGTGTCCAGGGATGGCAAGCACACCAGTGAACACCCTCAAGATTCAACACTCGGGTAGAAGTGCACCCGCTGATACCGACTACATCGACCATCATGCTCCGGGGTCACACGCTGATGGGACGAGCAGTGTGCGACCTCATTCGGATATAGTATTTATAAAGGCTCCCTTGAGCCGGTGGAGGTGACGACCTCGAGATAACGCACCTGAATATTTTCGGCAGCCCACGCAGCAACCCCGTGCACACGCCTAATCCCTGCTGATGAGCGTTAATGAACGCGAAACACGTGTCCAGGGATGGCAAGCACACCAGTGAACACCCTCAAGATTCAACACTCGGGTAGAAGTGCACCCGCTGATACCGACTACATCGACCATCATGCTCGGGGGGGTCACACGCTGATGGGACGAGCAGTGTGCGACCTCATTCGGACATACTATTTATACAGGCTCCCTTGAGCCGGTGGAGGTGACGACCTCGAGATAACGCACCTGCGCGCCTTAAGAGGTATCTGGACCTATGAATATTTTCGGCAGCCCACGCAGCAACCCCGTGCACACGCCTAATCCCTGCTGATGAGCGTTAAGGAACGCGAAACACGTGTCCAGGGATGGCAAGCACACCAGTGAACACCCTCAAGATTCAACACTCGGGTAGAAGCGCACCCGCTGATACCTACTACATCGACCATCATGCTCCGTGGTCAGACGCTGATGGGACGAGCAGTGTGCGACCTCATTCGGACATACTATTTATACAGGCTCCCTTGAGCCGGTGGAGGTGACGACCTCGAGATAACACACCTGCGCGCCTTAAGCGGTATCTGGACCTATGAATATTTTCGGCAGCCCACGCAGCAACCCCGTGCACACGCCTAATCCCTGCTGATGAGCGTTAATGAACGCGAAACATGTGTCCAGGGATGGCAAGCACACCAGTGAACACCCTCAAGATTCAACACTCGGGTAGAAGTGCACCCGCTGATACCGACTACATCGACCATCATGCTCCGGGGTCACACGCTGATGGGACGAGCAGTGTGCGACCTCATTCGGACATACTATTTATACAGGCTCCCTTGAGCCGGTGGAGGTGACGACCTCGAGATAACGCACCTGCGCGCCTTAAGAGGTATCTGGACCTATGAATATTTTCGGCAGCCCACGCAGCAACCCCGTGCACACGCCTAATCCCTGCTGATGAGCGTTAATGAACGCGAAACACGTGTCCAGGGATGGCAAGCACACCAGTGAACACCCTCAAGATTCAACACTCGGGTAGAAGCGCACCCGCTGATACCGACTACATCGACCATTATGCTCCGGGGTCACACGCTGATGGGACGAGCAGTGTGCGACCTCATTTGGACATACTGTGCCTGCAGTATATTTAAAGAAAAAAGATGAAAAGCAGTTTAGGCAGAATCCCTGGAGCCGGGTCAGAGGCAGACACCTGCCTTCCCAACCTTCATGCAGACAAGTCAGTGCGCTCCTCTAAAGGTTGGCGCCCTGGGCCTTGTCCCCAGCTCGCCCATATGCCAAAAGCCCACTGTGTCCTTTTGTGTTCCTTCTGTATATTTCTGCCGGCTCCTGTGTTTAAGCTGTGTTGAAACGTCACCATTCTGTAGTTTACTTTTGACTGGTGTTTACAAAGGGGAGGGAGGGGGCTGCTTGGGCACTGCTGGCGTGTCCCTAGCAGGGGGGCGGAGGGTGCTGGCGTGAGAGTGACAGTACCTGCGGCGGGGGGCGGGGCCTTGGCTGTGGGCGGGCCCCTGTGTGTCGGTGGGCCCCGCCCCTGGGCGGGCCCGAGCGGCGGGCGCGTCCCTCACTCCGTGGCATGGCCGCGGTCGGAGGAGTCTTCCTTCCCCTCCCACTCCCAGACAGACCTTCCCTCTTGTACCTCCCACCCGGTGGGTAGTTTACTCCTCGCCGGCCCCGGTGTCTCCCTCTTTCTGCCCTCACGCGCCGCCATGGCTCGCCTCCTGCCTCTCGCCCCTCGGGGGCTCCTCCTGCTGCTGCTGCTGCTGTGGGCGCCGCGGGCCCGAGCACAGGGCGAGGGGGACGCTCAGGCCCAACTTCTCATCGAGACCCAGGTGAGTGAGGGGGGACAGAAAGACCCTTCTCCACACGTGTAGCGCTGCACCTGCCCCCTCCGACTCACAGCGGGGGCGCTGGGACAGCTCCAGATACGCTGCCCTACTACTGCCCCACTACTGCCCCATCTACAGATGTAGCACTGTCCCACCACACTTGCAAAAGTTCATCCCTCCTGCTGACAGCTGTTGCCCGCCTGGGATCCTCGAGCTACAGCTTGATGCATGCCTGTTGTACTTCCCCACCCAAGCCTGTAGCATTGTCACACGTTTACCACCCTAACTGTAGCACTTACTGCTATTTAAGCTTGTGCCCCCGACCTAACCTACAACCGTGGCACTGCACCCCCCTTTGACTGCCAGCTGTTGTCCTCTATGGCTGGGATAATTAGCTGTACAACTGCAGCCCAAACCTATGCCAACAGCACCTTCACCTGCAGCCCTGCCCACCATGTTCACCCGGAGCACTGCCCACTGACCTGCACTTGTAGCACTGCCACTGCCCAAGTGTGCACTGCCAGCCATACACACCTGTGGATCTGCCCGCTGATCTGCACCCTCAGCACTGCTCCCTCCACCCATGTGGTACAGCCCACCACAAATACACACTTTAGGCTCTGCCCACCAAGCACACTTCCTCTACCGAGCTACACATTTACTACTGGACTACATATGTAGTACGACCCAGCAACTCCCGTGGCACGGCCCACATCCATACACACCTGTAGCACCACCACTCTATCTGCACGTGCAGGCCTGGCATACTGACCCACACATGTAGCACTGATTCTGCAGCCTATATCCGTGGTACGGGTCCCTCCAATCCTGCAGCATGGGACCCATCTACACGTGTACCAAAGACCCCGCCTTACCAGTGGCAGTGACTTCCTTTTTACATCTGCAACACTGTCCTCACTTACACTTGTAGCACTGCCCATCACATACAGCTGAGACACTGCTCACTATCGTCTCCCGTGGCACTGAAGAGCCTCCCTGTCCCAACCACACACACATGGTGCCCGCTCACCCTCAGTCCCCCCAAATCCAGCTGCCACTTTCTGAACTAATAGCACCTCCCTTACCCACGCCTGCAGCATTGCACCCACTCACTGTGGCACCGAAACATTCAAACCTGTACCACGTGGAGAAGTGTGGCTCAATGGTTAGAGCGGCAGACCCTGATGCAGAGGTCTAGCCCGGGACCAAGGTTCAATTCCCAGCCTCGGCGGGTCTTGGGCTCAAAATTCCACGGACCTGATAATTCTCGCCTCGGTGCCTATTCCAATCATGGAGTCCCACTCTGCAACTCTGGGCAATAGCTTGCTTAATCTCCACAACGGCCCCCACAACGCTAAAGGATGCCTGGCCTCCACCTTGGGGGTGCCCAGGAGTGGACACCTCACAGGGAAAGCCAGGATGGGTTCCACAGCGGAATTCGTACAAGCGCCTTGAGACCCTTGCGGGTGAGTAGTGCGCTATACAAGTATCAATTTACAATTTACAATTTATACTGCTCCCAACCCACACTTGTCCCATTGCCTCATCTACCCTATTACCATTGTTGGCCCTACATCCACACACAAGCACTTCAACCTGTTAACATGCCCTGAAACACACCTGCAGCACTACCATCCCCGTGCCTGGTCCAGTCCCCCGCTGTCACTGCTCCCCTCTAATGTCTCACCTCTTTCCCTCACAGGTGAAACCAGACTCCTGCTCTGAGACCGCCACCTGGGGGGACACGCTGCACATCCATTATACGGTGAGATGTTTTGTGATGTGTGAAATTGCACCTGCTTGGCTGCTCCTGCCAAGGAGAAGCTCTCTGTTGATTTAAGGCGGAGAGGCAGCTCCAAGTCTGGCAAGTGGTTGCAGCTTTGTCTTGTGTGCTCAAGCGCCTGGCTCCTGCAAGCTTACGTGCAAAAGCCCCACGGCCTAGTAAGCTCTGGAGGAGGTGACATGTCTGCTCTGTGAGCTTAGCTGTAGAGGTCCCTGACTAACCTGGGGAGAGTAACACCTCCCTTCCACAGTATGTGCGCTTTTGAGGTGGGACTACCTCTGTGGACTTGGTGGAGGCCTTTGAAGGCTCCAGTGTTTGCGTCTAGGAAGCAGCTGCTTGGATAACTGGAGTACCAATGTGCCACATATGTCAGTGTGTTTGGCATATCACAGTGGTACAGACCAGCTATCACTTGTAATTACTACAGATTAAACACTACCACAGCCCTTGTTATTAGGCTATGGTTCTCATCAAAAAGCTTGATAAATAGCTTTGCCTCTCTAGTTCTCAGACAGCTGAGTTTGAGCGCAAAATCTGATGCGTATCGCATTTCTGGCGTCAACATCAACACAGACGCAAACACTGCAGTTTTCATGGGCTTCCAACAACCATGAACAGTACAGATGAAGTTCCACATTATATTTCATAGATAATGGGGCACACCTCCCCAGTCAGCAGCCTGAGCCAAACTTACTCAGACCTGAGCCCTTACCTTACACCGACTTTAACAATAATCCATAACTATAGTCTAGTCATTAGCTTTACCCAAAGACTAACATTAGCTCGAACCCTACTGTAACCCTTACCTGACACCTTAACCATATTCTGACCCTCACCTGATTCCTAAACCAGATCATTGACATAATATTGAAACCAACAACATTGTGACCAGAAATATTGTGTCAAAAATATCAGTTTCCTATACTTCTAATGGTAAGTACAGAAATATCCCCCAAAATATTGTTTTTCACTAACATCGGTAAGAGCTATACAAAGATATCATTTTTGAAATATATATGTTGTTTAAAACAGTAGGATAGGGTAAGTGTTGGCCTGCGGAGGGAATACATTTACTATTCCCACTCCAGCCTGTGCATCAGTAGGGAAAGCGTTCGACTTCGGAGGGCTACAATTTGCTATTCTCCCACCAGTCTGTGCAACAGTAGGGAAAGTGTTGGACTTTGGAGAGATTAAATTTACTATTCCCACTCCAGTCTGTGCAACAATAGGGAAAGCGTTGGACTTCAGAGGGATTACATTTACTGTTCCCACTCCAATCTGTACAACAGTACCGAAAGTGTTGGACATTGGAGGGGTTACATTTAACTATTCAGACTCCAGTCTATGCAACAGTATGGAAAGTACTTCACTTTAAACACAAAAAATATCTAAATTACTCTATTAATTTACAACAAATATAACATTCTTATTGGGAAAATTATTAATACCCCAAAAATAACATGTACAAATAAAAGCAATGAAACATTTCACGTGATTATTAAACAATTTAATAACAATAAAAATATGTATTACTTAATTAGCTGCTCACACTATACTCCCACAAACCTAGCACCCACACTTAAAATATGACTGAACTACATAAGTATAACACAATTAACAATCAATTAAAAATAATTATTAATACATTCATATATATTATTAAATATTACTTTAATACCTTCCCACCCTATGCGCTAAAAACAGAGCCGCCCACATCTAATGTATACCTTCGGAAATATAATCTATGCATAACTCACCTAATTAATCAATTAAATAATTATTATGAATTACTAATGATTAATTGATTATTACTTCATTGACTTCCCATCTTATACCTCTACAAAGCCAACAAACAGCACCTAATATATAATAAAAACTATAATTATTACACAATTTGCATACTTAATAATCAATTAAATAATTACAAATCATTAATTAATGGTGAATTAATTATTACTTAATTAACTCCCCACCCGATACCGCCACTAACTCAGCAACCCACATCTAGTGTTTAAGCTGAAAATATAAATATTACACAATTTACATAATTATTAATCAATTAGATAATAATAAATAAAAAATTAATTGTTGAGTAACTATACTTAATTAACTTCCCACCCTATGCCCCTGTAAACCTAGCAACCCGCTTCAACACTATAAATTACTATTAGCAATTAAATAAAAAAAATATAAATCACTTAAAATTACAAACTATATTTAAAAATATTAACAATTATACAAACAATAACATAAAATTAATATGTGAACTAAAACACATAAAGATAATTGAAAAACAATTGTTTGACAACTATATTAACAACAGATAATCTTGATAGCAATATTACTTACCTAAACAAAATCAATATTCTTGATAACCATATTTCTGCATCACAATTTTTTTTGCAGATATTTCAAAACCTCGATAGTTCAAACTCAATATTGTTCCAAATACCTTCGAAACCTGATCCAAACTCTAACTCTGAACATCACTCTTCAACTTTCCTTATTTATAACTCTCACGTAACCCTAAACCTAACCATAACTAAACTCTTTACCATACCTTAACAACAGCAACAATATCCAATTCTCTCCTATGCAGACAAAAATAATATGTTGTAATGACTTGCATGTACTTTTCTTTTTGGTGAATTGTCATTGAGGCAGGAGTGCCTGTTTGTATTTGTTGTTCTAACGGAATTTGCTAGATTCATAACTTGATATTCAGCAAGATATGCTCTCTAGTATATTAGGCTGCATATCACGGCAAGCGTAAAACGTGGCGTGCACCACTCTTGCAGAGTGTTGACTTGGCCAGAGCTGCATGTAATAGCAGAGACAATGTAAATGCGGACGGTACTTGTAGGAGGGCCAGTCAATTACTTTCTATACTACCCACCAACACAGCCCTTCTTCCTGATTTAAGATGGCGATCAAAAGGCGGAAGTGTGTGTTCTCCATGGTGGCTGCAGCAAACTCCTGTTGTTTTCTTGGTTTGGTCAATAGGGATCAAAGAGTGACTGACATCAGGGCAGATTCTCAATAAGTAATCCCCCTGAAAAAGATGAAATCTTAACTGGGTGGCTAAAACTGCATTCCCAGGATAATTCAAATCTTCTCAAACATCAAATTTGCATTTCCAAACTGACATACAGGTAACAGGTGAACGGTCACAAACCTGTGCAAGGCTCTCGCAGATAGTTGAGAGGATGATCTGGTTGACAAGCTTACAGACGGAGAACGGGTGGTCTCTCTTACAAACGTCTGGAGTTTTGGGGGTTCCAGCTTCAAACTTTGTTTGATCCATGTTCAAAGGTACCGGTCTGATTCTTTCAATATTCAAGTTACACTGAAGTTGGTATAGCATGTTTGGTTGATGCTTCACACAAGATTGTTGCGCAGCAGTCACAATGTCATATCGCATTGCAGCTGGGACCAAGAGCTTTGGAAAGACTATCCTATTAAAACATAGCAAGAATTAGTTGGTCCTCTTTTTGAGCCTGACCCGTCATTGCACAAGCCAAAAATTGTCCACATTTTAAATGAGTGATGCGGAGGTCACTTGGAGCATGCTCATCTTCTGAACAATAGACTTTGGGCTTGGTTTTTCCAAGCATAAGCAATTTTGTCAACTTGTAAAACCGCCCAGAGAGACTCTTCAGTACTCCAGAAACCAGCCTCAGCAAAAAAAGCCTGCAAGGTGTTATCGGTATAAAAGTTGGGATTCAGAAAAAACTGCATACCACTCTGGGGTGTGACCATAGCAGGCAAAGTAACTGCAGCAGGTGAGGAGGAATCTCACTGCATGGTGATGTGTCCTTGGAGAGCCCAGCCACCTGTACCCCGTAACCTAGAAATAAATCCAACAATGAGCTTTCAAATATCCGAGCATGCTTCAAGACTCTGAGTTCACTCTGCCTTCTTTGCCGTCAAGGTTCTACCTTGGAAATCCTGTACAGAGGAGCTGAAATAAAATTACGGTCAATTTGAGTCCACAAGCCCTCCCATTCCCAACCACCGGATGTATGACGTATTCACACATGCTTTTACAACGCATGCCTTTACAACGTGGGCAATACAACAAACGTGTCGTTACCACGCTTTGCATTTCAACTCAAGTCGTTACAACGACTTGCCTTGGGGAAGCCCTGGACTTTGTATATACTTTTAGTATATTTTACTATTCCAACTCCAGTCAGTGCAACAGTAGGGAAGGTGCTGGATTTAATATCCAACAATACGTTCCCCTAAGCAAGTCGTTGTAACAACCTGCATTGTAATGGAACGCGTGGTAACGATGCATTCATTGTAGTGTCTGCATTGTATTGGCACTGCGTAGTTCTATCTGCGTTGTAAACGCTGTTTCCTTGACCACCATTTGCTAAGCTTAAGCCAAGACATCGCACTAGTTCTATAGGACAACAGACACCACTGTTAGGGTGCACCACCAACTTGGGCACGCACAGTGCATGGGTCATGGTACCCTACAACCACTCTCGAGTGTATAAGCGTATTTATAGAGCACAGACCTAATTACAAACTAAAAGAGTCCTGTACAAGAGTGTGGGATATAAAGAAAGAATTGGGGTAGGGTCCGTTCAGTTTCAGAGCACTGTCTGGTTAAATAGCCCCTCCTAATGAATGTAGTGGCATTTGTACACCTGACTGTGTCCTAATGATCTGGCTGGTAACACTTGGACAACAAGAATGTGGCAGTTGTGAAGGTACTTGCCCGTCTGGGACTCAGTGCCTGCCCATTTCAAGGGCTGCGCGGAACAGGCCCAGGTGCCCCAAAGCGCTTTACCTCTCATGGCTGGGTTGTGGCACATCCTGTACCTTAAGGGCTGCTTCTCTGATACTTTCCAGTGAACCCTGCCCCATTGACCAGTATTAACAGTATAGTACCAGGGGAACTTTGTATGCATACATGGGTCACTGGTCTGTTATGCAAAATGTTACCAGAAGAGACATGCTGAAGTGTTTTCTAAACCGTACAAAACCCATGCCCTGGTTTTCTGAACACTTCAAATACCCAGGCCCAGGCGAGAATGTCCTGGTTGTTCATAACTGGTAAAATGGTAGGTGAAACTTCATGGAGAGTCTCAAAGAACTGCCATCAGGATTCCTGCTTGCAACCAAGCACCCCTACCCTCTTGGGCTTCTAGAAAGCTGCTGGAGAAGTGGGGACTGTCTCTCAAATGTTTGTTAACAGATTCACAATGAACCCTGCCCCGCGCCTCATTAAATGTTTGTCAGAACGTAGATTTCGATTTATTTTCTGATCTGTCTGTTTTTGTTGTTACACATTTTTTGTGCAGTGCAAACATCACCAGTTCCTTATCCATTTGGCGCTTTGTGTTCTCTTGGGCAGACACATGTCTGTGATTGTGGAATTACCCAAAGGAGGGTCTCCGGTGCCTGGCGCCCTTTGAGCAATCTATGGGGATGAAATTACGAGGCCCCTTTCCTTATTTACGAATTGATGGTGTGCCCATGGGGTAAGGCGACCAAGGCAACAAATTACCGTGTGACAGTGTATTTTTTGTTTTGATATTGATATGAGGCATGATGGTGACCTTTTGTCTGTGGTCTGTGCATAAAGTAATAAATGCTTAAAACATTTTCCCACTGTTCCTGCGCCCTTCAAATGTGTTGTCCTCACACACTTTACTGTCGCAGTGCGTTGAATTTGATTATTTCTGTCTCTAAGCTAACCCGCCCTTCTCTTCCTGCCACCCAGTCGTGCATTTCCTGTACCTGCAATCCGTGGTCATATCCTTCTGGGCTGGGATTCCTCAGCTCCAAAGCTCACTTTGAGCCAAAAGGCCTACGGCTGGGAAATTGGTTGGCTTGACCTTCCCTCTGAGACTACTCTCCTCCCAGAGCGGCTACTGCAAGCCGCTAACTAAAGGGTGAAGGGGTTAAGGGTTAAGCGCTTAGAGACCATTGGTGATAATGCGCTATACAAATATAAATTACAAATTACAAGGGTGTCTTCCTGTGGCATCATCCCTTTTAGGGACAGATAGGGCCGAAGTCCAAAACCCTGCTTCTTGACCTTATCTTTTCATAAGCCCTTTCTCTCCTTCAATTCATTAACCTATTAGTTATATCCCTTCCACAGTATTACCTGACTACCATCACTATTACAACTGGGAGCGCCAGATGAGCGCTATGTTGGTTCCAACAGGTCACGTCTGGGTGGACTTGAGTGTTTAGCCTTGCAGCTGCCTACAACCATTGTATTCCCATGGACTGTTCCTCTGGCGCTCGCGGGTGGACTCTGTGGCACATTTATACCCTGACTGCCTGTAGTGAGGGCATTTCTGGAGGCTCCCCCTCTCACTCCTGGATTGACTCTGTAGAGCATTTACCATGGTGGCCTGTAACCAATGGATCTCTGTGCGCTGCTCTGCTGTCAAAACTGATGTACTACAGAGAGCATATACCCTGTATACCCTGACCGCCTGCAACAGCGCATACTTGAGGGTTGTTGCTATGACGCTCCCGGGTGAACTCTATTTAGCATTAAACCTAGTGAGCAAATAATGAATTCTACCTGGCACTGCTAATTGTAGGGGGTATAAGGCTGAATGTGCCTCATAGTAGCTGGAGGTTAGGCCCCAGTTTCCTCCATTTGTGATTTGATGCATGTGCGGGTAGTCTGGGTGTCCTTTGTTTGTGGGCCTGCACAGCTGTTCTTGACTTTGACGCCCTTGCTGCCTGGATTGGGTTCCTGTAGGACGCTCCTCTTTCGTTCCTGGGTGGACCCTGGAGATGATGTACCATGGTGGCCTCAGTGCATTCATTTGACTTGCTCCTGGTTGAATTCTAGAGCTTTTTCCCTGTCTGGCTGTAACTAATGCATGCTTGTCGGTGGCTTCTGTGGCACTCAGGGTGGGCTCTGCAGATAACCAGTGCTTCCTTGGTTTGCTTTTCTCCTTCTCCCGCGTGACCTCAGTGCAACGTTTTACCCTTCCTGCCTGCAACCAATGCTTGCTTTTGTGGATTGCTCCTGCCACCCGCCCCTCAGCGGACCCCTTTACACCATCCATCTTTACCTCCCTTAACAAGTGCACTCCAGTAGGTTGTTGCTCTGCCCCTTAGAACCACTCAAGAAGGGGATCCCTTTACCTGTCCAGACCACTTGCACCTCTTTCTTTCAGCCTGCTCCATTTCACTTCAGGCATAGACACAGTCCATGAACACGAGGAGCCTATTTCAGTATTCTGGCATGAAACCAAAGACACTTCCCATGTAGGCGAAACTCATAGTCTGCGCCGTTAACAGAACACAACAGTATAATAATGTAACGCTCAAGGGTTCTGACCTTCCCTTCTATTCCTTAATTATAAGATTAGGTCAAGGACCCTGAGGGTATTCCAATCCCCTCACGCTCCCATAAGGCTTTGTTCTTTTTTGTTAGAACATTCTGCCCTCTAGTGGCAGAATGTTCTAATAGCCCGTCATAGCTGGGCTATACTGGCTATTAAAGTCCCTCTCCCTTGTTAAAGGCCCTCTCCTTCAGCTCGGGGCCTTTAACGCTGGAGAGGGCCTTTAATAGCCGGTATAGCCCTCTACGGCAGGCTATAATGTAATACAAACAATGAGGGTCTGTAAAGTGAGGGCTTTCCTAACAGTCGTGTAGTATTGTAACAGGTATATATACTTACTACCACCATGTGAGGTGCTGAAGTGCTTGCCCACATGGGTTCCATGCTACACCATGTAAGTTGTATGGTTGGAAGGGTGTTGTCTTTGTTTTGATTCTTGTGGCGGGCTAATCTTGCCCCTTCAGACCTCCCTTAGTGTGTGATGTATGCTTAGGGTTTTCACCGGGTAGTGAGCACTCTGTAGGGGAGGTCGTGCACTTTGGTCATATGTCGCTCCACCTAACCCGTGTCAGCAGGGGCAGTTTAACCAGAGGCCTTCGGAAAGCTTAACATAGTGCTTAGCACTTTTTTGCGCCAGAGAGTCAAACCACCCCACAAACCGATATATTTTTAAGCTGATTTTCCTGATGGTATTACGTGCTGTATTCAGTAATTCAGGTAATTACAAAGTCCTGTGTATTTGGGACGGGGTTGCCTCTCTAAGGTCCATATTTACTTAAGCGCTGTGCAGGCGCAAAGCGGGGTAAAGCCGTGCATGGTATTTACTATCCAGTGCAAAAAGGTTCCCTTTTCCCAGCCCCAAAACTGCTTTGTGCAGCTTTGCATCAAGGAAGCGCTACTGGGGCAGATCAGTGAAACCAGCTATAGGTTTTTGAGACTTCGCCCGGTCTACTAAGGCAGCCATACGCACTGCACTTGTGTCCAAAATTCCTGTAAACAAGAGAAAAAGTGGCCATTTCTCAAAGTTGAATTCTGTGTGTGCTGGAATGCGCAGCAAACAACCAGTGGGTGGATGGAATGTTCTGAGTTTGTATAGGCACAGGATGTAGAACTGCAAAGGTATGCTTCTAGTACAAATGCTCTACAGTGCACATTTGCCTCTGCAACATGTTGTGATGCTGTGTGTCTTGCAAGACAGCTTGTTTGTGCGCCAGCACAGGGCTGGCTGTAGCAGCAGGCCACACTGGGCAAATATGGCTGAGGCACCTCTGTTAAACCTGCGTACTTGAAGTTGTGACTACCATGGCACTTTTCAGTGTTCTGTGAGCTTGTGGCTGGGAATGCATGGTTGTTTGAGATTTGGGGACATGATTCAGTAACTGCTGCCCCCAAATCTCAAACAACCAAGTGTCCCCAGCATGGCATGGCAGCAGACTGGATTCAGGAGGGCGACTCGCGATTTATGAAGCCCAAAATTGCTTTATTTTAGCTGTCTCTACCTGAAATTGCCTCTGCTTCAATGTTTGAATGGGGAAAATACATCCCCCCCAATTTGTTTTTCCAAAATCCTCCACTTTCCAGTTTTAAAATGTTGGCAAGTTAGGGCCTTCCTGTGTGTGGGAAGTGGGATTGGCTCTGAAATCTGGGTGAGAGGTCTGTGAACTGGAGAGGGGTCTGTGGGAGCTGGTGAGTGAGCGGAGATATTTTGAGCTGGGGGTATATGTAAACTAAAGTGGATTCTTGAGGGTAGAGTTTGAGAGGTCTGTGAACTGGAGAGGGGTCTGTGGGAGCTGGTGAGTGAGCGGAGATATTTTGAGCTGGGGGTATATGTAAACTAAAGTGGATTCTTGAGGGTAGAGTTCAAGTGTTGTTTGGGCTCTGTATACTTGTGTGGCGCTATGTTTTTTGGGCTCTGCATACCTGCGTGGCGCTTTGTTTTTTGGGCTCTATACACTTGCGTGGCGCTTTGTTTTTTGGGCTCTGTCTCTGTATACTTGCGTGGCGCTACGCTGCGCACTCTGAGCCCAAGAGGCACATAGCTGCGGTTTCTGAGCGCTAGATTGAGAGGTTTTGTGAATGGTGAATTCTTCGAGCACCGTTATATAGAGCGATGGAGTTCTGCCATCTGGAGGGGGCTGCGGGTGGGTGTGGGGGTTATACCGGAAAAGTATACGAATACGCGTAGTTTTACCCGTGGGTGCTGCTGAAGGAGCCCAAGGTACCGGCCAGATGGTGATGTCTTGAAGAGATTGTTCAGGGTTAAAACTACAGTTTGGGAATAACACGTCAGCACTGAGCAGAAGAAGGAGGGAGAGACGCACACTAGGAAAGAGAGGGGGAGGGATAAACGAATGGGATACCAGGAGAGGGCGAGGGAATTGTGGGAGGGAATATATGCCCCCCTTTTTTTTTTTTTTTTAAAGTTTGACAATATTTGTCTGATATACGTGTCAATAAAGCGCTCTGCATTATTATAGCGTACAGAGCAGTGGGGGAGAAAGAGAAGAGAGTATGTGCCGGTGGCAAAGAGGACGCTAGGGGGCGGTGAAGGGGTGGAGAGAATGGCGGAAGAGGGAAAGAGTGTGGGTGGGAAGAGGTGAGAGGGCGTTTACGAGGCAGAAAGAGGGCGGAAGAGGATGAGAGGTGGGAAGAAGTGGGGCCTGAGGTTAGAGCAGCGGTCGAAGTGCATTTACTACAGCATGGCTACTGTGATGCTGTGCGCAATGGGGGCGGGGTGAGCGTGGAGGCGGGGTCAAAGACATGGCTAAATACTAAAAAACAATAAAACACCTTTTTCATTTAGGTTTTTCACCACAAAAGATAACGCACAGTTTAAATAAATATAAATGCAAGTGAAGTTAATCTGTGGGATATGCACTATTGTACTTTATGAAACGTCTGTTAGTTAATGTATTGCAGAGGCCTGTGTCTGTTATCAGAGCCAAAGAATTGAACCCTGATTGGTGCAGTGGAGAATATTGACTTGTGTATTTTTAGTTCTAAGAGGTCCAGCTCTGTGACAGAAAGCACAGTGAATATGTAAGTCATTATTTTAAACTTGCATTACACACAGTATAAGATAGGATCGTACAAAATGCGCAAAAAGGTTTAAGATAAAAAAAGTGCTTCCAAAATGATTTTAATACCAAGACTGTACATATTGCAGATTTTTTAATAACTCAATTCACAGCTCAGCTGGTAACTCATTTGCAGTACCACTCTAAAAGAATAAATCTATGTCATCAGGGCGATTCAAGTGATTCCATCAACTAAAGCTAATACCAACTTCTGGGTAGCCTTTATATTTGCAGATTAACCGGTTGTGCACATTTACATTTCTTTCAGGCAAGCGGGCACCCTAGCAGGAAGGTTTGTTTAGCTGTCTGCTCCTCCATCCTTTTCACAGCACACACCCTGCCTTATACAGCAGCTGAAAGATTTCAGCTGTGAGAATTAACCGTCCCACAATGGTTATCTTTTCACAACAAATAAGGGAACTATATTTCTTAAATTTAAGAAGTATGGGCACAGCAAGCCCCCTCGACCCTGCCCACTATGACTACTGGGTTAGAGAAGAGGGTTCAGACAGCAGGGAGAAGACAACTTGAGAAGCTAGTGGCATTAAAGCAGCTCCTTTGTGATTCAGAAGCCTGTGAGAACTAAACATCTGGTGCCGCAAGCAGTCTGACATCATAATATCTTCTGTTAAACGCAGTACAAAGTACTTTATTGGTATTACAGGTCCTACAGTAAATTAATATTCAAATCCCAGTGTTGGCCGTTTCAGTTGCCAGAACTTTTTTAGGTCCATATTTTATTCTTAGTGTTTTTATGGTCACATGCATAGACCCGTCTGCTGTGCTGCTTTTGGTAGGCTACTTAGGTGGATGCAGTGTTTCTGATTTATTTATTTAGCAATTGCATACGATGCATAACCAATGCTTTAAAGGGAAACATAAAAGTGCAGGTACTCACTATTTAGAGTACCTGATTGCTCATGAGAAGTGCTGATACTCTTCAAAGTCATAGAAATGCAGCCTCCAACACTAAAATCATACGAGTTCTACTGGAAATGTAAACATGTACAGTCTGCCAAGTATAGGGCGGTTGAGTGAGGACCAACACGCATCAGTATCGGCTGCTAGGCTCCAGACTACCGTGGACATTAAATTAGAGAATTAAGGAGCCTAGACTATCAGAACAACATAGGAAAAGACTTTTGAACCATGTCTCCAGACCTTACAGATTCCTCCTCGGTGACATGTGGAGGGGTGAACAAAGTGTAGACATCTGTGGAACCAGTGGGGTAACGCAACATGATGGGGCCCACTGCAGAATGTAAGGAGGGGGCCCTGACTCTCCCATATTTCACAGATATTCATAGACCTTGGGCTGAATGAGGGGTCCTTATAGGGTTGACCCTCCCCCCGTTCCGCAAAGGCCGCAAGAGCCAGTGTTAATGACCTCTTCGGAACATAACACCAGAAATTATTCAGAGACAAAGTGAGGGGTTAAAGAGGGAGCAAGACGGTGCCCAGATAATAGGATTTGCGTCAGCTAATTTTTAGGTCTGGCTTTAGGAAAGACCTTTTGATTTAAAAAAAAATATTTATAAAGGGCTTCCAGCCATCTTAATCCACTGATCTGTTGCTGTGTCATTCACGTGTTTCTCCCATGCACTAAAGCATACATCATGGGGAACTGGATCAGCTTACTTCAGCCATTGAATATCCTGACTGTGAGTGATAGCACTCTGCTCTTTCACAAGGAGCACATCCACACACAAAGTAGTTCCCGTTAGTGTCAGGGACTACGGTGGCAATATGCGCCCTTTGAAACCGAAATATCTTTTGCTGTCCCCATCATGTTTTTTATTTATTAGTGAGGTCCAGCTGCTTCCACAACCATGTTTTACAGCATCAAGGGTAAAACATACAAGCATTGTTAAAGCCAAAGGCTGGCAGCCAACGCTAGACCTGTTGGCTTTGTCCATCCTTGAGTTGACAGTGGGACCAGTAGGGACAGTGGGGGGAATGGAGTTCCACACGTGAGGGGCCCAGCTAGAGAATGTCAGATTCATTTTGCATTTTTCATTGAAGACAGGGATCTCAGGGAGAAGTGTGTCAGAACTACGTAGAAGGCGAGATCCTCCTGATCCCTTCTGTTTCTTAGCCAAGCAAGGTAGAGTGAAATGAATGGTCTGAATGAGCACATTTACGGACTATACAAGCTGGTTCGTAGATGCATCTGCCCTCTATAAGCAGGTGTTAGTAAATCATCGTAGAGCAGCGCCGTGCTGTGAATTCCCAAGAGTGCTCTAGAGCTATGCCAGATTTTCAGGATATATAAGCACAAGATAAACTTCCATAAAGTGAGTTCCAATGGACATTGGTTATGAAGACAGCGCTGATCCTGCGACATGGATCCTGTCATCATGTACCTAGGTTGGACACCTCTGATACAGTAATAGTTTGTTTTTTCATATAGTGCTTTATACCGAACTTATACCATTTAAAAGTGCTGTAAATAGCAGGTGTTACCAACACTCAATTTAATGGTACTCAATGTACCTACCTCGGAAGGATGGACGACTGAGCCTGATTTGCTTGGACTCAAACTCTTGATCTGCAGCAGCACTTCACTATATTTGTCCTGCAGCAATCTATGACTCCAATATGCCTTAGATGTTCCTTTGTATTGTATATATTCTGTTCTGTAACATGCCATGATATATTATAGGTCACTTTTCTAGTTGAGCGGAGTATTATGTTTTATCGTTATTAGAGTATGTTATGTTTTTTTGCATGTTGTTAGGATCTATTTTCTGCCTCTCCGTAAGGAAGTGGGGCATGGAAGGGACGTCTGCTATAGCCCGGGCTTAATCTAAAATTCTGGATCAGATTAGTCCAGCGTGAGGAGTACTAGCTGCTGAAAGTCACCAAGCCCCTCTATATCTTGTAGCTGGACGGTCCGAAGAATTCTAAGAGAGCACAGTTCCATGCGGCAGAGTTTGTTAGTCAAATCTACACAATGTAGAACCAGACTTTGTTATTAAAAGCAACAAGTAAGTAAGAATTAAATAGGCTGCATGTACATGTTAAATGGAGTTACTGGAAGAAACAAGGAATTGATAGATTACAATGCAGGGATGAAAGCAAATGTCTACGAGCAGATCAAAACCTGGTTTGGAGGCATAAATGGAAAGGTCCTTTCCTTGGAAGCCAAAGAAACTCTTGGGCTGAAGAGTGCCACCAAGACCTGGTACGGCCTGCCATGCAATAATATCCTTGCTTTGGAAAACCCAGGATGAATATCCCATATTGGTGGATTTCCTGTTCGGAAGGACCATAGTTGATCCTGCACATATCACACACTAGGGCAGACGCGTTGCAATGTCATATGCAAAGACCACAACACCCTGATCATATGACAGGTGCTTGCAGGCTCCAGCCTGCAATGAAAATTTGGACTGGCATGGACAGCACCCCATGAAACCAACTGCAGTGCAAGTCTAGCCCAGTGAAAGACTAAAGGCCATGAAAAGGGCATGACGTTATATATCCAGCAGTTAGTGTGCTTGGTGTAGGTACATAGCCCGCCGTGAACTTCCACGATGGCAGCCAACGTCGACCTGTACCCGAATCAGAGCATTGGTAGTTGGGGTGGCAGAGCATAACTTAATATGTAGGTTTTCCAAAACTGGGTCCAAATCAAATTTTAATTGAAGCAAGAAATATTGCATCTTTGTCCTGCTTCCAGTGTAAAATGTGTGTCATCTTATAGGGTAAAAGACTGCCAGATCTGGTGCATTCCGTAGGACAAATTCACTGAGAGTCTCTGTTCTTTTTGTGCCAGAAATTATATGATTTCTCCCTAAACTACAGAACGGCAGGACTTCTGGTTTGTGCTCAGGCAAATGGCTAGTTACCTCCTGGAGTATCAGAAGTCTATACTACAAAAGGCGACCAAGCCTACAGTGAGAGAGGGACAGCACTCGCAGATCCAGCCACTGGATAGTTTGGCTACTTTGGCAATACAACTTGAAACATCAGACACCACCGAGCAGCTTCCACGAGATTCCGCATTTTTAAAATAACCCACTAATTTTGCTTAGCTAGTTTGCTTTTTATTACTTCTGCCCATGATCATTCTCTTGTGTTATCTGCCCCTTTTGTACATACCTTGTTTCTTTCTCATATAGTTTCAATTTGGTTTAGGATGTTATTTGGAAAGATGCAGGTTCGCTTTATTGGACACAGGGTACGAATTTAGCTCTTGAAGCACAACTGTTTTGAAACATTTTTTCGTGTAAACCTGGAGACCGGAAGTAATAACTTCTGTGACTGAGTTGGGACTGGGAAACCTGAGCTGAAATCCCAGCTTCCTTATTTGAGCAAATGTTGGGGCTCTGGGCAAATCACTTTACCTCCCTGTGCTTCATTTTCTTTAAAAGACAAATTTGGAAGAACTTAGGAGTGATTCAGTGTGTGCCATAACCTAAAAACCTCAATCATATTTATATGGTTTAATAGATTATACTCTTGCCATAACTAGACTATAAACAAGATAAAAAGCCTTTTCTACAGAGACTTTATCATATGTTACAGGATGTCTGGT
Organism: Lissotriton helveticus; assembly: GCF_964261635.1. Lineage (NCBI taxonomy): Eukaryota > Metazoa > Chordata > Amphibia > Caudata > Salamandridae > Lissotriton > Lissotriton helveticus. The sequence goes on from NC_136057.1 coordinate 1,450,402,960, forward strand.
GCATGATTCACACGGCAAACATTTCCTGCCCTTGTTTTAAAATTGTACAATTAAAAGAGATATGTAGCAGTCAGTTTCACATGAGGCTTCTGGTTGTCATGGCAACATGTGGGAGGGTCGTTGTGAAGAAGATTATTTGGAATGTTGGTGTTTGAAGATTCTTTGAACTGGGGATGACAGTTGAGGGGGGGAGGGGGGCTCACACCAGCCTCAGCTCCGTTCCTCTCCAGAGACCAAAGTACGGGAAGAGCCTCTGTGTGAAGGGGGCCTGCAGGAAGGAGTAGAGATTGAAGCTCCATGGAGTCAGCATTGTACAGGGACAGCCACCCCCCCTCGTAGTCCAAATACACCCCCAGCTTCAGGGGCTTCTCACGTGGGGACAGAGGGGTCTCAGGGGAGGTGAGAGCAGAGTACTGACCCCTCACCCCCCACACAGCCCAGACTCCCCCCTCAGGTGACCATGTGAAGATTCCCTTCCTGTTCACAGACTCTGCTGCGACCCCCACATGCCACCCTCCCTCCTGCAGCGACTGCACCTCCCAGTAATGTCTGCCGGAGGTGAACCCCTCGCTCCCCAGCACACAGGTGTAGTAGGTGAATCTCTTGGGGGTGTCCGGCAGGGTCTGTGCTGTGCCTGTGTCTCTCACTCGTCTCCGCCCCTCAGACAGGAGGAGCCGAGGATGAGCCGTGTCAGGATCCAGAGTCACCATCACTTTATAAATCTTCACCACCATCTCTGGGCTCTGAATCTTCACATTATTACACCTGCTTAGGGTGCTTCTGACATTCTTCAGGAGTTCCCAGGCTGGCGCCTCAGACTTCTTTTCTATCTCCGTTATCAGGGCCTTGAGAGAGGTGATTTTATTGGACAGGTTTGTGATATTTGCATTTTCTATCATGGTCATTTTCGTCTCCATCTCCTCCAGTCTTCTGTGCAGTGCTTGCTCATTCTCTTTCAGAAGCTGCCGCAGATTTTTCAAATTCAGATTCAATTTTATTCTTCTCAGTTCTTAGCTTGTTCCTCATGGTTTTATATTGTTTCTCTTCCTTGAGTTTAGACTCCGGAAAATATCCCTCCTGTTTCTTCAGGCCAAGCAGCCACTCTTGAAGTGTCACGTGGGAATAGCGAGGCTCTTTTCCTGAGAGCGTGTAATGTAGAACTGCCAATTCGAAACAACAGAGCAGCGTAAGGGAGTAGAGGCAACGGGACCTCTGGGAGCTGGGAATCCGTGAGCTTCCCCCGGTTCCTACCGTTAATCAGCCCTTGGTCGGTAGTGACCGTGGTAGTCTACAAAATGATAGCCAATTTCCCTTGAAAGTGTAGGGCGTTGAACAAGAGCGGGACCTCGGGGAGCTGGGCATCCGTGAGCTTCCCCCGGTTCCTACCGCGTTAGTACCAAGGCAGGGGACCCCTCTTAGTTAACAAAGTAAAGTAAAAAACAAAGAAAGGAAATTGCATTACAAGCGCCCTTCTGGCGTTTGTAACGGACTTCGAGGCGCTTCCTTCAGCGGCCCGGGTTCCGTCCGTAGTCTCGCGGGAACATGCAGCAGCAGCGTCGCTTCACATTCTCAGCAACGATGGTGCCGGCAGGCACAGGAGGCGCGTAGGCGATGGAAACGGCAGGCACAGGAGGCGCATAGGCGATGGAACCGGCAGGCACAGGAGGCGCGTAGGCGATGGAACCGGCAGGCACAGGAGGCGCGTAGGCGCCGATTCTCCGGGTGGCGTCAAGGAAGACAGGTAAGGCTAGTAGTATGGGAACCCGTACTCGAGGATCTGCCTTACCTCAGACTGGCGGAATCAGTGAAAAAGCCTTTTCTGCTTAAGCACCAGGCATTGGTGCTTCATCCAGCGCATGTCAGGGTCGCACCTTCACTCCCCTATTTCAGGAAAGAACTGAAAACTCACGTCTTCAAGGAGCATATCATCCGCGGACACCACACCAGAAAGCTAGGTTTGTATTTCATAGATAACTGCACCAAAGGTTAAAGAAAAGTCTGCATGAGAGTGACTGATAAGGCTCTTAGAGGGAATACATTCATCCAGTGGCCTCCATTTTGTTTTTGACCATCCGGTAATGGGGACACCTGGTTTTGAGGAAGTTCATGGGATACATGTGTGATTTAAAGCAACACCATATGTGGTAAGGGATCTCCTTCCTATTGCAATCTCACTCCATCAGGGCTAAAGAATTGACATGTTCTCTTGCTTGCAGGGTAAGCTAGACGATGGACGGGTCATCGACAGTTCGCTCTCCCGGGACCCTCTTGTTGTGGAGCTCGGCAAGAAGCAGGTTATCCCAGGTAGGTGTGGTGAGGGGGGCAGAGAGAGGCAATGAATGAGAATGCACATTGGCAACTAAGACTTGAATCACATACTGCAGGTCGTCCATAGTATATGTGCAGGTGCTCCCCCAGACCTGTGTGCAGGAGCCCCCCAAGACTGTGGTAAAGGTTTCCCAGGTCCCTTCTCATGTGCTGGGAGCACTTGGGTGTCTGTTTGAAGAGAATGTCCAGGTGTCTTTGTGCAGGATACACTCAGGCAGATGTGAACCTGGAAGCAAGGATATTCAGCTTGGTGGAGACCCACTGCACGCTCGAGTAAAGAACAATACTACGTTCTTGATCCTTCATGCAGAGCATCAAAAAGGTAGCACATTTAGCGTAAAACAATTGGGGAGCCCCTCTCCCCCTGATCAGAGATTTGGGCACAGGACAGTCCCCTCTCACATTAGTGGTTTTTAGTGAAAAGGTGCAATCAAGGGAAAGAAAACCTGTACCTTTTCAAAGCTGTGGAAACTTAAGGAGGCAGTGAGCACTTCCCAGTAGTTGTTATTTGCTGGTGCTTAGGAGTTTACTGGTTTTGGCTGATGTGCTCTCCTGAAACATGCTGGACACCCTGATTCTCTGTTCAGCCATCCCAGGCAAGTAACAAAGGAATTGGTGGGTGGAACACAGCTGAGTCTTTTTTTTATCTTTAAGTAGTTGCCACCCCTTGTTTCCTGTAGGCCACCGTCTCTTCACTGGCAATGGCAGTCTGCACACTAAGTGTTCCAGTAGTGCAGTCACTGCTGGACATCAGAGTCCCTTTCATAAATGTACCTTTTGGTTGATGAGCTCCAGGTCTGTGGCCTTCAGTGGGTGGCTCTTGATAACTGCCAGTTCACACTCTGACATACTAACATTTCTGAAGCATCTTTACTTGAGCTGAGGGACACACACAGCACCGAGGAAGGCCCCACTGAAGAGTCTTCTTCAAATAGGGTTTACTAATCACTAGGCTGGTTGCAAACACATAGGCAGTTGCTAATGTGGGAGACACCCTCCCATGAGCTATGATGTTACCAGCTTAGTCCCTAGGGCTTCAGTGAGCAGACCCACTCACTACAGCAGAATACTCTGACTTCAAGACTGCACCCGTACCTAGCGCTCACCTACGCACAGCGAAAGGATCCATGATTTATGAACAAACACTGATCCGCTCTGTGTGTCTCTTTCTTTTTCAGGCATGGAGCAGGGTTTGCTGGACGCATGTGTTGGGTGAGTTACAGAGATATAACCCTGAAGTAGTATCCGTCTTACCTCAACTATGACAATCAATCAATCAATCAATCAAGAAATTTGTATAGCGCGCTACTCACCCGGAGGGTCTCAAGGCGCTTAGTGGAGGGTGGATCTGTTACTGCTCGAACAGCCAGGTCTTGAGTTGCTTCCTGAAGGAGAGGTGGTCTTGGGTCTGACGGAGGTGGATGGGGAGAGAGTTCCACGTCTTGGCTGCCAGGTAGGAGAAGGATCTTCCTCCCATGGTCGTCCCTCGGATGCGTGAAACGGCTGCGAGGGCGTGGCTGGTCGAACGAAGCTGGCAGGTGGGAGTGTAGATGGTCATGCGGTTGTTGAGGTACCTGGGGCCCAGGTCGTGGAGGGCCTTGTGTGCGTGGGTGAGGAGTCGGAATGTGATTCGCTTGTTGACGGGGAGCCAGTGCAGGTCTCTCAGGTGTCCGGAGATGTGGCTGTGACGGGGGATGTCCAGGATAAGTCATGCGGAGGCGTTCTGGATGCGTTGGAGTCTCTTCTGTAGTTTGGCTGTGGTTCCGGTGTAGAGGGTGTTTCCGTAGTCCAGTCGGCTGGTGACGAGTGCCTGGGTGACCATCTTCCTGGTTTCGGTGGGGATCCATCGGAAGATCTTCCGGAGCATGCGTAGGATGTTGAAGCACGAGGACGAGACGGCGTTGACTTGTCTGGTCATCGAGAGGGAGGAGTCCAGGATGAAGCCCAGGTTGCGAGCGTGCTCCGTTGGTTTGGGTGCGCTGCCCAGGGCCGGGGGCCACCAGGAGTCGTCCCTGGCATAAGGGCCCTATTACAAGAGAAGCGTTGATTATCTTGGGGTCAGTAACAGGATTATTGATCTGATTGGAATTGAGTCATGGAGCATCAACAAAGTTGGGGCTATTTCACTCGGAGTTTTCACCTCCTGCAAACAGGCAAATCCCCTAGCAGAACACCAGGAAACGCATGTAAGAATGACCAAAGTAGGTCTGATTCCGTCATGTTTTTTCCTAAAACCTCATAATACCCATTACTCTGCCACTGCCTCCGCTCCCTCTGGAAATACTGCCCCCACCCCGTGACAAATTTTTAAAGGGGGGGGGCAAAGAAGGAAGTATTACCCGGTGTTCCACCAGCCATTCATAATAAGGGCCAACATGTTGTATCCTCGCATGCCTGTAACGATGCCCTGTATCCCATTGTGTTTGTAAGAGACCATATCTTGTCCCTCCCCATATCTGTAAAAGTGCCCCGAATTCTTCAAACCTGTAACAAACCGTCTATCTCCACATACATGTACAGTGGCCTGTACTCCTCACGCATGTAGCTATGCTTTACATCTATTGAGCCTTTTAAGGATGCCCCTGCCCCCCAGTCAGTGTCCTGCAGCTTCCCATGTTTGTAACCGTGTCCTTGATCCGGTCAGATGTGTAACAGAGGCTTGCATGGCCTCTTGATGGGGGCAGTGGCCTCCATCGCCTCATGCGTGTAACAGTCCTCTTTCTTTTCAAGACCTCCATTGTGGGGCTCCTCATGCTTATAAAAAGGCCCTTTATGCTGTTACATCAATGACACAGCCCTGCGTCTCTTATGTAGACAGTACCATGTGTTTCCTCAGCTGTACATTATGAAGAGCGCAACCAGTTACTTATCTGTATTAACAGTTTCGCAGCTTGAAAGTCGTCTGCAATCACATGATGCTCTTTATTCCAGCATCCAATGTTTGGGTCTGGTAGTGGTCTGCAAGAGTTCTGAAACTGTAAATTCGTTGGAGGTACCTATCTGCTGAGGAAAGTGGCTTGAATGTTTTCTTGTCTTTATACATAATGTATATATTTGGAGGTATCCGGCTCTAACCAGTGACCTTTTGCTTTCAAGGGTGTGCTCCTCGCTTGTAATGCAACTTTCATAATGACAGCACTTGTGTAGAAAAGTGCCCTTTTTTTGCATGGTTACTCCTCACTTTTTGCCTGACACGTGATGCACTTTGACTTTGTGTGCCCTGGATCCCTGCCAATCAGGTTCCTAGGGCCTGTGTTCTTCCCCAAAACTGCCCCTTTGTACCCACAAATGACACATCTCTGTCCACAGGTAAGCCCCTTGTAAAAGGTACCATGGGTACCAAGGGCACTGTGACCAGGGAAGGCATCTAAGGACTGCAGCACCTATTCTGCTTCCATTAGAGGCCCTGTACCATAAAACCCACACACTGACATTGCAGGCTGCGTGTTTTGGTGCAGAGAAAAGTGAAGAGCCGACATGGCACACCTCCCTGTGTGTCAAGCCTGCAACCCACTGCCTGGGGCCTAGGTAAGTCACCACTCTAGCAGTGTGCACTAGCCCTCAGTGAGGGTACAGTGGCATGAGCCCTGTACCCCTACAGTGTCTAAGTCCATTCTTAGACATTGCAGGTGTAGTAAAGCCATAACGAGTATATGGTCTAGGAGTTGGTCATTACAAACTCCACAGCTCCCTAGTGGCTTTACATAAACCTGGGAAGAAAACTTCTCAGCACTTTAAACCCACACTCCCAGTGTGGAATTTAATGTAAAATGCACCCAGAGGGCATCTTAGAGATGCCCCCTTAAAAAACGACGAGCCCTGGTGTGGTTCCTGAATGACTGCCTGCCATGTGCCACCACCTGCCAGGGTTCTGGACCCCCTGGGTAGGGGGCCTCCGCTCTTTGGGTCCAGAAACTAAGCCCATCCTGGGCAGAGGTGTCATGCCTCCTCCCCAGGATGGCCTGGGTCCACGAAGGGGAAGCTTCCAAGGCTTGTCACCTTTGCAAGCGGTGCCCACCTTTTGCTGCCCCTACCAACTGGCTCCCACTGGTTCTGAACCCAACTTTGGGTGGGAGAATCGGCGGGGAAACCAAGTTAGGAGAAGAGGCATGCCCACATTTCCCAACCCCACCCTTCAAGTGGGGAGGTGAGGTGAAGCACAAATCTCAGTTACCTCCATCTTGAAGATGAGGGGACCCGGCGAATTAGGAAGAGGCTCATGCCCCTTCCCACTGGAGGGTGGGATAATAGGGGGTGTACTCACCTCAAGGAAGTTACCCATCGGTCCTGACCTGCACACCCCCTGTAAAGGTCCCTAAATTTAGTATTTAGGGGCGACCCTGATCCTTGCCTCCTCAAATTCGAGGAAGAAGGACCGATGTGCCATGCTGACCCAGGAAGAAGAGGACACTAACTACTTTGGCCCCAGCCCTACCGGCCTGTCCAGACTCTGACCTGACTACAGCGGAAACCCTGGCGTGTCCAGCAGCCGACCGGAGTACCTGCCTTGCACTCAACTTAAAGACTCTGTTTCCCGTGAGCAGCGGATTTTCTCAACAAAGACACCAAGACCAGAACCCGGATTCAGGTGGCTCCGCAGTTCGGCACCATTCTGCACCCGACGCCCACAGTCCAAATTCGAGTGGCCCAACAACACGAGGAGGTCTTCCCAGCGATCTTCACCTGGGATCTGGTGATTCCCAACTTCCCTCAAGCTTCAATCCAACGCCTGTAGCCTCAACCTGAACTGAAGGGGCCCCCGACTGTGACGGCAGCTGGTAAGAAGAACCAGACGCCAAAAGACACCACTGCACTAGATGCCCCACAGCTTTGGATGGTCCAGCCGACAGTCCAGGCTTCCTCAAAGAACCCAATAACCCAACTTACCTCTCCAGCCGGGGGTCACCTTCCTGAAGCCTCCCTGACCGAGCCTGCAACATCTTTTCTGAACCGGAGATCTTCACTGAAATCCACAGGGTCCCGATGTCTCCTTGGCATTCTGCACCTGGCCGCCCCAGTGCCACTGGTGGTGCAACTCCTGTGCCGATTGTTGTCCCCTGCAGTGCTAAACCTAAACCCAGGAGCTTTGCTCTCACAACCGAGTGGCCTGCTTGTAAACAGCCTCTGATCAAAGGCCCACTTAGCCCAATTGGCTAACATTGGGCCCCTACACTCTACACCTGTCCGCCCCAGTGCTGCTGGTGTTGCAACTTGAGTGTCCAACTGGACCATGGGGAACCTTGGTCCTAACCTCCAAAACTCCCCCTTGTAAGTCCTTTACTTACCTGAGAACCGTTAATCCTTTTTCTCCCATAGGAACCAATGTTTAGAGTTTTGTTCCTAAAAATTTTGTCGAGCTGAACTTGTGTTGGAAAGAAAAGTAACTATATTGCAATCTGACTAAATCTCACTTACATTGTATTGTAGGATCACCGGTGTGGTATCTAGGCATACCACCCCGAGCAGTCGATGTTATCCAAAAGTAACGCAAAAGTCATCAAAAGTAATTTCTATGTAATTTAAACTATTTTTAAAGCATAGGCAAGCCTGTAATGATTATAAATCCATTCCCATTACCTTGTAAAGATTTACAATTGCATGTACATTTTACCTACCTGTACCAAGTCCTGCTTGGTTCTAGAAATAATACATAATTATACCTTTTTCATACTTCCCTATTTGGTCTGGATATTTTCTAGGAGTACTATTTCTTGGCCTACTTGTGCAAAGTCTTGTGAATTCACAAACGTAGTACCTCTGCACTTAATGCAAGGCCATGGGTGCACTTTTGAGACTTTATTTAATAATTGAGCCCCTAATTAGGTCTGGCGTTTTGTGTTTATTAAAATTCTCTCTCTCTCTCTCTCTCTCTCTCTCTCTCTCTATCTCTCTATCTCTCTATCTCTCTCTCTCTCTCTCTCTGTCTATCTCTCTCTCTATCTCTCTCTCTCGTGTGCTTTTGGATACCAAAACAATTTTTGATTTTGCCAATCTTTGTTATATTGGTAAGGGGCCCGGCAGCTCCCACACCAATAAGATTTTACAAAAACCATGCCAAAACAAGTCAGGCATTGACAAAACCAAAAGGCTGACAATTTCAGACCTACTGGCTTTACCAATGCTTCTTTATTTTTATGTTTCCCATAATCTTATTAAAAGTGGTTACACTGATTTTCCATTACAAAGTTTTGGGCGAAATACCAGCATACATCAACACATTAATGATGCCGAACATTTTACAGTAGTTAAGGGAAATGTTTTTGCATTTTTTTGTGAACATTTTATTTTGAAAGCAAAGAATCATTAATTTTGCTTATAAGCTTCTGCAAATATTTGCATCTAATCAGAGAGCATTCTGGGAGCAGTATACATAGCCTCATATTGAAAACAGTGAAAACGTAGGTACATGCTTTTATCCTGGAGCTACTGTTAGTAGTGCGATCTGAGCTTACAACACTAACTTAGAGCGGTCACCCTAATAAGGCTTTGCATTAATAAACCATAAACACAAGTCTGAAGAGCATTAACACATCGACACAAATATGACCTTAACTGCAGTCAATGCCTTTCCCTGATCTATAATGTGGTATTGTAAACTGTAGCCAAAGGGTTTGTGCTGTAAGGACAAAATACACATATAAACTTGTTGCCCTTGACTCCAAACAATATGTCCCGGGTGTCGGGCTATAAGAATTCCACATCCCTGCTCTACTATCCCCCAGGGGACTCCCTGGACTTTGTGCCCACTATACCTTACTTTGGTATAGTATATAAAGAGCCAGCTTCCTACTACTTGTGATTGGTGTATTTTACAGTTTGACCTTAAGCATGTTTCTATTGTTCTACCACTGTGAGTCCTTTCATACATTTTGTTTTACAACCACTACATCTTTCTATTCCCTTTCACTTGAGACCACTGACTGTTCAACTATTCTTGATTTGGTCTCGTGAAGTCTTGCATTTGGAATCTGATGAATTGATGATGCCACTATTTCCAGAAATGTAATTGCAGTTCCTACTGTCGGAGTCTGCTACAGTCCTGCAGTGCCAATGCTCTTCTTTTTGGGGCATACCACTATCAATTCTAGTTTTAGAGGTGACCCATGACATTCTTTGCAGCGTTCCGGAGGATTCCTTTATGTTGTCTGTGAAATACAGTTCTTAAAGTAGGGTTACAGTGATTTCTACATTGTTGATATTATTGTAGAAAACTCACCATATCCAGTTGTCCAAGTATGATTAGTCATGAATACCTGCTCTCCAGAGTTGTGCTGCCACTGCCCCTAGTGTCTTTGGTAAGACTCCTGGAAGGCATTATCCCCAAAAATAAAATCTTGCATTAGTAATAAGAACCTTTTATCAAAAACATGGATACCTCGGAGGAACAGGATGCATAGGTATATGAAAGTGAGTATCGGTCAGGTCTGTGGTGACTAAGTAATTTTCTCTCCCAATTGTGGTAAGGCTCTCTGTAGAGTTGTCATTTGAACTTCCTGTATTTTGAGTAACTTGTTTACAAACCTTAGATCTAGTATTGGTATCATTATCAAATTCTTTTTGGTAACAGCAATATCCAGAGTACAGCCTGTATTTCTGTCTAGAACTGGTGCTTGTTCTATTGCATCCTTTCAACACAATTCTAGAGCTTCCTGTTCCAATATATTCAATTCTTTTTGTTTCTATATCTGTTTCTTTGGAGAAATTGTTGGTCGCTTTATTTAGAAGCTCTATGCAATATCTGAAGCTTTTGACATTCAATATCCATCTGTTTGTGACAAACTGCCACATTTGTAGGTAATCAATATCCATATGTCTGTGACGGACTGCCACATTTGTAGATAGTCAATATTCATGTGTCTGTGATGGACTGCCACATTTGTAGGTAGTCCCTATCCATGTGTCTGTGATGGACTGCCACATTTGTAGATAGTCAATATCCATGTGTCTGTGATGGACTGCCACATTTGTAGGTAGTCCCTATTCATGTGTCTGTGATGGACTGCCACATTTGTAGATAGTCAATATTCATGTGTCTGTGATGGACTGCCACATTTGTAGGTAGTCCCTATTCATGTGTCTGTGATGGACTGCCACATTTGTAGATAGATAGCCAATATCCATGTGTCTGTGATGGACTGACACATTTGTAGGTAGTCCATATCCATGTGTCTAATGGACTGCCACATTTGTAGATAGTCAATATCCATGTGTCTGTGATGGACTGCCACATGTGTCGGTAGTCCATATCCATGTGTATGTGACAGACTGCCACATGTGTAGGTAGTCCTTGATTCTGTCACCTCCTGGTATTAAATGTGTTGAGGGTGGCACTAAACAGTCAATTGTTCAAAGGCGTATCTCCTGTATTGGTGGGTCTTCTTACCTTGCCTTTGATGAGAAACGGATGTTTGCCCTGGTTCTGATGCCATTGGCTCTGACCTAAGAAGATAGATAGACTAGTCTGGTTCAAAGGCATTGTACTGTAGGGTAATCTACCCTGTCATCTTCTTGTCTATTAATTACCTCTGCAAAAACAGCCGCTTATTTGTAAAGCCCCCCATTGCACTGCAGTTTCCGTTGCTTTTTTCATCTGTATAGACTTTGATCTACCATGGACCAAATAAATGCCCTCCTGTAACTGGTTTCAAGCTTATGTAAGATTACAGAACTCCGAAGAGGTCCACTGAAACACGAAACCCTCAACACAATAAAAAAGATTTTGTTTTGAAGATAAAATTGACCCAGAAAAATATTCCTCCCCAACAAGAGATCAGAGACTCCTAAAAGAAATCCAGCAATAGACGAGTTTTCAAATTAAAAACATACAACATATTGTCCAGTACAAAGTATTAAAGTGTCCTTCACGCCATTAGTGTTAGAAGATAAATAACATATGATAGTATATATAGCATGAAATACCATCACAAGATAAAAAGTAAAATCGCCCCTACAAAATAAATGTTAGCAGCTACTCCCTACATATCTAATGTATCTTAATATAAATTTAAAAAACACCTAAAAAAGTTCAACATTCTATGACAGAACATTTCGCTAGTGGGGGGTCATAAAGAGATTCCATTACTGTTGAGGTCGAAAGAATAGATAGCTGTTGACATTGGTCTTGTCCATTTTCGTCTGCACAATAACAAAGGTGGGCAAATAACTAATACATAAGTAACATCTTGGAGGCGGTTATTGCACAGATTACAGATCGGTGATGAACCATACCATTTCGCCAGTAAAGGATTTAAAGGGAGCATACCCTGCCTCAATAGTAACCAAAGCGACGCACTTCGTGCAGCAAGTTCCAAGAAATATAAGCCTTTATTTATCAAGCTGGAGTCAATAGTCTTGTGGTTACCCATCTTTAAAATACAAGCTTTTCTATCCCTAGAGAAACTTGAATCCCAACTGGCCTGTTTCAGGATGGCCTTTAATTGATAAGGCGATAAAGTAGAGATCAAGCACTGGTCTACTTGCAGCAAACCAATCGCAGTCATAACATTTCTAAAAATGAATGACTGTTCTTTTAAACCTTCTAAAAAAGAATCGAAGCCAAAACCTAAGTTTACCATAATCACTCTTTGCCAAACCTAAGGCCCAGCGCACAACCCCTGCGAGACCCTGTACCCAGGTTCTTCTCAATCCAAATTCTATCCTGAGTGCAGCTGCGAAATATGCCAAATTAACTGAGGCTAGACTTCTTAGAAGTCGGCCTTCCGTTGCATTTAAAAAGCCCCATTTTCCTATATCGATCAATTCTGTACCATACTGCAATGAGGCAGGGATTTTTGCACGAAAGACCTCCAATAAACGTGTAAAATGTCCTTTTCTGGTATACCTATAAAGGGAGCCTAAACTTTTACCCTGAGTGTTAGCTTTAGAGATATTATTTTCTATATGGGCTTTATCGTTTAGGTTGCCACACACTATTTTTCCTAAGAAGGTATAGGATTTTACAAGTTCCAATTTTTGGCCACCTTCAGACCATACAACATTTCCAAACTTTGGCTTCTTTCTCCCATGCATGCACATAATTTTACGCTTTGATATATTGATCTTTAGGTGGTGAGCCTCTGAGAATCTTTGGAGAGGCTGTAGACGACTATTTAATCCCTTAAGGGTTAAACCAAAGATTATTATATCATCTGCATTGAGCAGACACACAATCTATTTTCTCCCAATTGCCGGGGTGATGCCCTCACTTTGGGCCAGATAATCCGGGAGATTTAAAATAGAGAAAAAAGCAGGGGGCAGTAGCATCCTTGTTTTAATCCATTTGCGGTAGGGATAGCTTGAGAAAGACCTCTATCCCCTCCCATTAAAACCCAACACCAGGTATCTATGTGGAGGGCATGAACTAGCTCCAAAAGGGTGCCCGGCATACCCAAGTTTAAAAGCTTACTCCACAGCAAATGACGATCTACTTTTTTAAAGCTGTGGTGAAGTCAATAAAAGTCATCTTTTCCATTCCTTCTCAAATGTAACATATTTTTCATTTATTACCTGGAGGGCGGTCAAATTATCAATCGTTCCGTGTTTCGCCCTAAACCCAGTTTGCTCCATAGGTAAAATGTTATTGGCATCTGCCCAATCGCTAATTTGGGACAAGAGGCATTTAGCGAAGACTTTACCCACCGTGTCAAGAAGCGTAATCTGACGATAGTTTTGAGGAAGGTTAGGGTCTCTTTTCTTGAATGGTGGAACTATGATCCTTCCCTTCCAGGAGGGTGGAACCCATTTTCGTTCATAACAATGCTTAAAAACCGGGCACAGGATTTTCCTCCACGGTTTACTATTTTTGTTTTATGACAGTGGTTGGTATTTCATCGGGGCCCTTTGCTCCTGAAGTACGCATTGATTTCTTTTTCCTGTAACTGGTGTGTCAATCATGTTTGCCTGAACCTCCCTCTTGAAGACTAATAAATGCAACCAGGAATGTCTACAGAATACTCTTCTTGTTGCCTGCTTGCTGTAGCTGCTATGTTTAATACAGGCTCTAAAGACATATTTGCTATGATTCAAACGTTCCTTTCTCTTTTTCGGTAATTGGTTTGGCAGGTGTTGGAATATGACCTCTATCTCTTCTTGCTGTTCACATGCATATCTGTTGCGCAAGACATTTGAGTTTTCTGGGCGCCATTATGCAGCCACCGCTGTCTCCACTTTCCTGCCTGCTGCCGCCAGACACTTACTACTAGATGGCGGTGGGACCTGTGTGGCTGGAGCTTGTGTTCTTTTCCTCGCTGTGCTGATAATGAGTCATCGAGTTCATACATGCCTTAATATATTGTGGATTTTGAGGAGACGGCTTATATTTCTTCTCTGTTGAGGGAGACTCTGGTCCATAAATAGCTGTGTTTTGGAAAACTTTCCAACCTTGTTATAAAACTCCTGGGTAGATAATGGCTCTTTGTAGACACTGGGCTTAGTCTTGCCAATAGGAAGCATGATTCTACCTGTTTGACTTCCATCGGCACCCCAGAAGCACTTGATGATCTTTTGCCTATACCCTGCTACATTCACCTTTCTCCTTTGGTGAATTTTCCTCAGTATCCATCCATGTATATTACTTTTCTTTTAATATTGTACATCAGATTTTCCTTCTCTTCCTAAGGGATTTGGAGATAACTTTCTTGTAGATGCTGAGTTTGTGTAGCATTCTGTTGACCCTCATCTTCCTCTACACGAGGAGGTGTCATCCTTTCCCTTTGATTTAATCTTTCTGAATCGTCTCTCTGGCTTTTTATGTCTAATGGTTTGGGTATTATACAATATGCAATTGCTTCTTCAAAATAAGGTTTTTATAATGAAGAAGAAAAGTTTTGGTCTTGATGTCTAGAGCTTTTCTCTTCTTTTTAACTTCCTGTGTCCTTAAGTGTGTTTCTCTCGTCTTCTTTATCATTAAAAGTCAGCATCTTCAAATTACCCTTATCTTGTTAAGAGTTTGATGACTTTGCTGGGTTTTTTTCTTCTTAAATGGGTGATATACATGGTGTATCTTGTCTGTCTTTTGATGTGCTAAAGTATAGAAAAACAAGTGACGGATGGAATGCTTGGATCAATCTCAGCCACTGGTAATAACTCGGGCAGCATCCCAATCCACCGTTATTTTGCTCACCATGCCACCTCAATTTGGACCCAGCTATATACAAATCATTCTTGGCCCTGTTCCAACTGGAACAGTCCATCTCGAACTGCCAAGCCAGGTCCTCCCTGAACACAAATATAAGTAACATAGGACTGGTTTCGCCCTGCTTATGGGCTCGTCAGCCGGGTACAGTTTGGTTCCAGTGACACAGTGTGCACTAGAACAAAGTCTTGGCACACCCGTCCCACTTAGGGGAACAAACTAAAGTTTACAAAAAAGCGATGGATGGAATGCTTGAATTAGGATTACATCCAGACACCACCATTAGATGGCTGAATATTGCACAGTATGTTAATCTATGAGGATTCACACTGCAAAACCGTTATCCCATCTTTAATGCTTTATCTACTGCTTACTTTATTTAAGGACTGTAGGAAAGTGCCCCTTTTTGCATGGTTACCCCCCAACATTTGGCAGATAACTGATGCTAACTTGAATGAGAGTGCCCCGGGTCCCTGCCAATCAGGTTCCCAGGGCCTTTGTTTTTTTCCAGACCTGTACGTTTGTTTCCACAATTGACACAACTGTGGGCCATATGAAAGTCCCTTGTAAAATGTACCCCTGGAACCAAAGGGCCTTGTGACCAGAGAAGGCGTCTGAGGGATGCAGCATGTATTATGCCACCATCAGAGACCTCTCACCTTAACACCCACACACTGCCATTGCAGGCTGCATATTTTGATGCAGACCAAATGGCAGAGTCAACATGGCACACATCCCTGTTTGCCATGCCCACAAAAACTGCCTGTGGCTTGGGTAAGTCACCCCTCTAGCAGGCCCCACTGCCCTAAGGCAGGGTGCACCATACCACAGGTGAGGGCATAGTTGCATGAGCAGTATGCCGATACAGTGTCTGTGCCATTCACAGACATTGTAAGTGCAGGGAAGCCATCTTGAGTACATGGGCTCGGAGTATGTCAGCACAAACTCGACAGCTCCATGATGGCTTTACTGAAGACGGAGAAGTCAGACCCTGGCCCAGTGTTGACCAAAATCCCCGGAGACTGAACTCGAGAACCGCTTACTTAGCTGTAATACTCACCTTTATTTTTCCCATAGGATTGCAGTGGTCGCTCCCTGTATTGCTTGAAGTGTGATCCCAAATACAAAGTATCTCTTTTTGTACTGAAAAGCATGTCTTGCACATGTAAAGTATTGTTGAATGCTATACAAACCTATTGCCAGTAATTTGAAAATATTGCAATTTAAAAGTACTCACTTGTAACTGAGTACAACTTGGTTCCTAGAAATAAAAATCACTAAAGTCATATGTTCTACAAACATAGGCCTGGAGTCAGTCATTGAGTGTGTTTTCCGGCCTATGAGTATGTTCACCAAGTGCATTCACACTACCCTCTATAAGCCTCACTGCTCAGCCCAGCTACCTCTAAATTGAGAGTTAGGTACTTTAACCTCTGCCATACCTATGGGTACTCACTGGACTGTGTGCACCCTATAGCTCTTTTTTGTATGGTATATACAGAGCCAGCTTCCTAAATGGGTGGCAGGGGTGGGATCTACGACTTTGAATTTGTTGGACTACTCAGCCAACACCTGATCACACGACAAGACTCCTAAATTGTCTTTAGATTCAGATTTTTTTTAATTGACAATTATTTCTACATTTTTAAAAGTCCGTTAGGGCTTTGGTTAAGTCTCTTTGGTCCATATGTAGGAAGCCTAATTGTGCTCGCAAATGCTGAAATTCGCAAGAATTTCAGCATTTGTGATCGCAATTAGGGCAGTGTGCTATGTAGCACACAAAACCCACATGCGAAATAAGGAATCGCAAAATTTGTGATTCCTTATTTTGTTATTGCATTTAAGGAATAGCAAATTGCGATTCCTTAAATGCAATGTAGGAAGCACCCAAGTTGTGCGACTTTTGGCTTAAGGAATTGTAAAATACCACCAACTTCTGGTTGGTGGCATTTTGCAATTTCTTTGAAAAATGCACTTTTGGGCATTTTTCGAAGTGCCATGTGGGCCACATGTCCACACATGTCAATTTCAGGGGTGTAAAAGGGGGTCCTATTGACACCTTTACAACCCTGAAATTGCATTCTCAGTTTGTGATTCTCTAATTGAGAATCGCAAATTGAGGATGTCTTCCCACTCATTCCTATGGGCCTTCTAGCCCATAGGAATGAATGAGAAGGTATTCCTTATTTGCGAATAGCAATTTGCGATTCGCAAATAAGGAATAAGTGGGATTCGCAATACAATTTGCTAATCCTACCTACATTTCGTATTGCGATTCTCTAATTGCCATTCCCTAAAAATCCCAATTTGAGAATCGCAAAATGAAAATTACCTACATATGCCCCTTTGTCATTTTAAAAATAGCAACTTACTATAGTTTGTGTAAAAGTATTTGAGAAGATTTTGACCTGTGGTAAAAAGATCCCCACTATTAGTGAAACAATGACTCATACACAGGACAAGGTTTTGGAGCTCGACCTCACCCCCTACCTTCATCTAGAGATGAGTGAATTAAGGTCCCTGGGCAGAATAAACATATTTCCATGGGGTCTTATGCCTCCAAGATCAAGCTCCAGGAGCTCTTGGCAGGATATACAAGGGACCAACCTTCTGATGGGGGAGATCCCAACTCAGGAGATGCTGATGTTAGTGACGTGGAGGACCACCCCCAACTCCCCACACTAAATAGGGAGGACAGGGTCTCTGTGCCTCTGACTCCAAGGGTAGTACTCAGAGCACCTAGATCCCACACGGGTGGGTCAGGTTTTGATGAGATCATTGAGAAAAGCCTCTTTAAAGAGGACATCATTCTAGCAAGGTTGACCAGAAGACTAGACCTAGAGTCCAGACTCCAGGCTCTAGAAAAAGGCGGAGCAGAGATGGGCTTACCCCCCATCAGTTGTGGCAGCAACGTAAAACCTAGGGAAATGGAAATTTCTTATGACCCTAAAATCCCCAAAGGGATTGTCCCCAAATGTGAGGATGGTAATCACCTCACCAAATAGTTCACAACCTTTGAGAGGGCCTGTGGAAGTAGGCAAGCAAAGAAGTCACACTGGGGAGCCTTACTTAGGGAACTGTTGTCTGGTAACTGCAGACAGACTTCTGACCCTTACTGGGCAGATAAGTCCTATGACCTCATGAAGGTATCGGTAGAGTTGCCCCCTGAAAAATGACTGACCTCGAGTGGATTAGCTGACTGGTCCCTAAAAGCTAGTCACCACCAGAGAGATTTCTGACCTCATTGGGTAAGAACCTTTGTGACGTCGGAGGTCAGAAACAAAACCTGCTCTGTTTGGAGATTCTTCACACCTCCCCTGGAAGGAATAGAAACACTTGGCCATGAGCCTCAAAGGCTCTGACCTGGTTTGGGCAGCTCCAACTAATGGAGATGCCAACTCCCCTGTCCAGGGTCCACTTTTGGCGGCAGGACAGGCAGGAAAATTAGTAAGCAGAGTAAGAATTTCCACCATAGCCTGGCACACCCATAGGGTCGCCAGGAGCTGAGGTGAACCCCTCTCTTAGAAATTCTCCATCATGAACTGGAGAATTAGGCCCAATAGGAACAGGGATGTGCCCCTCTCTCTAAAAGGAGGGGGCACCAAAATAGTGTAGTCACCCTAGGTGACAGTAGCCTTTGGCTACTGCCCCTGACCTCAGTAACGCCTTTGAATTTAGTATTTAAGGTGTCTCCTGAACATTTGTTCCTCCGATTCGACGACCTACGAAGAAGGACTGAAGAGCCGTGCAGCAGTGGAGAAGACAACAATGACTGACTTGGCCCCAGCCCTACCGCCCTGTCACCTCCTCCAGCGACCCTGCTCCAAGGAACCGGCATGGCCCGCAGCCAGCAACCTCAAGAACCCTGGAGGACCTGTGCTGTCTTCAATAAAGACTCTTGTCTCCCGTGGACACCGGATTAGTCCAGCAAAGAAACCAACTCCAAGCTTCCAGATCCATGACACTTGCACAACTCTGCATCCGATGCCCACAGCCCGAGTCCAGGTGGCCCACTGACCCAGTGAGGTCTCCCTGGCGATCCTGACATGGGATCTAGCGTTGGGGACGTCTCCTGTCCTCCCCCTCAACGCCTGCAGCCTCAACCTGAAGGGTCCCTCGACCGCAACCCGTTCTGGTGAGCAAACTGATGCCAAAAAACACCTCTGCACCCACAGCCACCCAGCATTGGTGTGCCCAACCGATGGTGTCCCGTCATACACCCCTCCCACACTATCCAACTTACCTCTCCAGTCATGGTATTCCTTCAGCCAACCTTTGGAAGCAAGCCTGCCGCCCATTGCCTGATCTAGGATCTCCATTGGTTTCAACAATTATCCCAACGCCTCCTTTGCACTCGGCCGCCCCTGTGCCTCTTGTGAGGCAGTCTCGGTGTTCTTGGGTGGCAACTCCAGTGCTGATCTTAACATCCAGGGCCTGTGTACCTGACCCACAGGAACTTACCTATAATCGGTACCTCTTCGAGGTGCCTCCAGCCTCCAAAGGATAACACTGGGCCCAGTGACCTCTGCACCCGGCCGCCCCAGTGCCGCTGGTGGTGCAGTACCTATCTTGGTCAGACCCTGGCCCAGTGTTGACTCAAACCCCCGGAGACTGAACTCGAGAACCGCTTACTTGCCTGTACGTTTCTCACCTGTATTATGTCCCATAGGATTGCATTGGTCTCTCACTGTATTGCCTCGAAGTGTGATCAAATACAATGGAAAAATGGGGTCGCACACTGCTTATACACCAGCGGGATCGCCCCTAAGGACCATGGTAAATGTAGTACCGTTTTCTGCGATGCATCTTCTTTCGAATTCTCGAGTATCTTCAAGTCTTCGCCATCCCTGTACACGTGTTTCGGGGTATTTACCCCTCGTCAGCAGGGATTAGGCCATCTTCTGGGGTTGCTGCGTGCTGCCAAATATTACCAGGTATAGTACCACACAAAGGCACGCAGGTGCGGGGTCCCGAGCTCGTCAGCCCACGGCTCCAAGGAGCATAAACATTAGAAAAATGGGGTCGCACACTGCTTATACACCAGCGGGATCGCCCCTAAGGACCATGGTAATTGTAGTGCCGTTTTCTGCGATGCATCTTCTTTCGAATTCTCGAGTATCTTCAAGTCTTCGCCATCCCTGTACACGTGTTTCGGGGTATTTACCCCTCGTCAGCAGGGATTAGGCCATCTTCTGGGGTTGATGCGTGCTGCCAAATATTACCAGGTATAGTACCACACAAAGGCACGCAGGTGCGGGGTCCCGAGTTTGTCAGCCCACGGCTCCAAGGAGCATAAACATTAGAAAATTGGGGTCGCACACTGCTTATACACCAGCGGGATCGCCCCTAAGGACCATGGTAATTGTAGTACCGTTTTCTGCGATGCATCTTCTTTCGAATTCTCAAGTATCTTCAAGTCTTCGCCATCCCTGTACACGTGTTTCGGGGTATTTACCCCTCGTCAGCAGGGATTAGGCCATCTTCTGGGGTTGATGCGTGCTGCCAAATATTACCAGGTATAGTACCACACAAAGGCACGCAGGTGCGGGGTCCCGAGCTCGTCAGCCCACGGCTCCAAGGAGCATAAACATTAGAAAAATAGGGTCGCACACTGCTTATACACCAGCGGGATCGCCCCTAAGAACCATGGTAATTGTAGTACAGTTTTCTGCGATGCATCTTCTTTCGAATTCTCGAGTATCTTCAAGTCTTCGCCATCCCTGTACACGTGTTTCAGGGTATTTACCCCTCGTCAGCAGGGATTAGGCCATTTTCTGGGGCTGCTGCGTGCTGCCAAATATTACCAGGTATAGTACCACACAAAGGCACGCAGGTGCGGGGTCCCGAGCTCGTCAGCCCACGGCTCCAAGGAGCATACCTGGTAATATTTGGCAGCACGCAGCAACCCCAGAAGGTGGCCTAATCCCTGCTGACGAGGGGTAAATACCCCGAAAAACGTGTACAGGGATGGCGAAGACTTGAAGATACTCGAGAATTCGAAAGAAGATGAATCGCAGAAAACGGTACTACAATTACCATGGTCCTTAGGGGCGATCCCGCTGGTGTATAAGCAGTGTGCAACCCCATCTTTCTAATGTTTATGCTCCTTGGAGCCGTGGGCGGACGAGCTCGGGACCCCGCACCTGCGTGCCTCTGTGTGGTACTATACCTGGTAATATTTGGCAGCACGCAGCAACCCCAGAAGATGGCCTAATCCCTGCTGACGAGGGGTAAATACCCCGAAACACGTGTACAGGGATGGCGAAGACTTGAAGATACTCGAGAATTCGAAAGAAGATGCATCGCAGAAAACGGTACTACAATTACCATGGTCCTTAGGGGCGATCCCGCTGGTGTATAAGCAGTGTGCGACCCCATCTTTCTAAAGTTTATGCTCCTTGGAGCCGTGGGCTGACGAGCTCGGGACCCCGCACCTGCGTGCCTCTGTGTGGTACTATACCTGGTAATATTTGGCAGCACGCAGCAACCCCAGAAGATGGCCTAATCCCTGCTGCGAGGGGTAAATACCCCGAAACACGTGTACTGGGATGGCGAAGACTTGAAGATACTCGAGAATTCGAAAGAAGATGAATCGCAGAAAACGGTACTACAATTACCATGGTCCTTAGGGGCGATCCCGCTGGTGTATAAGCAGTGTGCGACCCCATCTTTCTAATGTTTATGCTCCTTGGAGCCGTGGGCTTACGAGCTCGGGACCCGGCACCTGCGTGCCTCTGTGTGGTACTATACCTGGTAATATTTGGCAGCACGCAGCAACCCCAGAAGATGGCGTAATCCCTGCTGACGAGGGGTAAATACCCCGAAACACGTGTACAGGGATGTCGAAGACTTGAAGATACTCGAGAATTCGAAAGAAGATGCATCGCAGAAAACGGTACTACAATTACCATGGTCCTTAGGCGCGATCCCGCTGGTGTATAAGCAGTGTGCGACCCCATCTTTCTAATGTTTTTGCTCCTTGGAGCCGTGGGCTGACGAGCTCGGGACCCCGCACCTGCGTGCCTCTGTGTGGTACTATACCTGGTAATATTTGGCAGCACGCAGCAACCCCAGAAGATGGCCTAATCCCTGCTGACGAGGGGTAAATACCCCGAAACACGTGTACAGGGATGGCGATGACTTGAAGATACTCGAGAATTCGAAAGAAGATGCATCGCAGAAAACGGTACTACAATTACCATGGTCCTTAGGGGCGATCCCGCTGGTGTATAAGCAGTGTGCGACCCCATCTTTCTAATGTTTATGGTCCCTGGAGCCGTGGGCTGACGAGCTCGGGACCCCGCACCTGCGTGCCTCTGTGTGGTACTATACCTGGTAATATTTGGCAGCACGCAGCAACTCCAGAAGATGGCCTAATCCCTGCTGACGATGGGTAAATACCCCGAAACACGTGTACAGGGATGGCGAAGACTTGAAGATACTCGAGAATTCGAAAGAAGATGCATCGCAGAAAACGGTACTACAATTACCATGGTCCTTAGGGGCGATCATGCTGGTGTATAAGCAGTGTGCGACCCCATCTTTCTAGTGATCAAATACAAAGTATGTCTTTTTGTACTGAAAAGCATTTCTTGCACATGTAAAGTATTGTTGAATGCTATACAAACCAATTGCCAGTCATTTGAAAGTATTGCAATTGAAAAGTACTTGCATTTATGAAAGTAATACTTCTCTACAAACATTGGCCTGGAGTCAGTCATACTCTCTGATGAGGCTAACTGCTTAACCCAGCTACAACTAAATTGAGAGTAATGTATTATCTACTTTAACCTAGCCATACTTTTGGGGACTCACTGGACTCTGTCACACTATACCTGTTTTTGATATAGTATATACAGAGCCAGCTTCCTATGTTGCCAACTTCCTAAAGGGACAGCTGGAGTTTCTCTTAACTGTGCCATGAAAGTTATCTGTTTGGACGAGAAAATGGCATTAAAAAAACTGTGCCTTGCAAGTGGCATCTAGATTGCTGTGTGAACAAATAAGAAAGGGACCCACTGCGACTAGTAACAAGTTCCTAGGTCAGGGCACAATATTCATCAAAATAGTAATACCTAGGCAACTTAGGGGTCCTGCTAGGTTATCAGGTACATACACACATTGATAATAGAAACACAGATTTGTTGTGCAGTGGGGCAGTGTACAGAACGAAAGAACTGATAAAACAATGTCATATAAGTCTAATTTATTTAGCCAATGTCATGGAGAAACTGCTATAGTTTTTAAAAAAATTTTTTACAAAAAGCATGTACATAATCAATCAATGCAAGGGCTAATACATGGAATTTCAACATATGTATCACAGTTAAAAACTGATAACCTAGCAGGACCCCTAAGTTGCCTAGGTATTACTATTTTGATGAATCTAGATTGCTGTGAACAGCCTCTGGCTCTCACATGAGCTATGCTCTGCAGATTAATGTTATGTTATGTTATGTTATGTTATTCATGATTTGTAAAGCGCACGGGCACCCAGAGGTTTCATGGAGCTAGAGAAGAGACAAGATGGTAAATAGTATCCTAACTGTGTGCTTGTCTGAACAACCTGGTTCTGAATTCCATTAGATTAGTGCAACTCCGGAGAGATAAGGGAAGCGAGTTCCAAATCTTTGGGGCCAAATAAGCAAATCGGCACCCGCCGAGGCGTTTCTTTTTAAAGAGGGGCAGGGTGAGGAGGGATAGGTGTGCAGAGCGGAGATTACGGGTCGGTTCATGTTTGTTTATGAGGTGGTTTATAAACTTGGGGCTTTTTCCATGAAGAGCCTTAAAGGCCAGGCAGCCTACTTTGAAGGTTACCCGTAGGGCTATAGATAGCCAATGAAGGGTGGCCAGCAGTGGTTTCGCCGAGCTCCTGCCATTGCATTTAAATATTAGACTGGCCGCTTGGTTTTGCACGATCTGCAAGCGATTGGAAAGAGCCAAGGGGATGCCTAGGTAAATGGAGTTAGAAAAATCTAAGCGGGAGAGGACCAAGGCAATTACCACCTGGATGAGGGCGGAGTGCGTGAGCAGATGAGCAATTTTCTTAATCTTCCGTAGCTGGAAGAAGCATGAAGAGATCACAGTTCCCACCTGACTTTTTAATGAGAGATCGGCGTTACGGGTGATTCCGAGAATTTTTACCGATGGGGAGGGGGACGGGGGGGATCCCATAGAGGGCGGCCAAAAATAAGGGCCCCAGGAGGAGCCAAGATGGCGACCGAGATGGCTGCGTAAACGCTCGGCTCCGTGAGCCTTCTCACCCCGCGCATACATCCTGGCACCCATCCTGAGCCGCAATGGCATCTTTAAGTAGGCGAAGGATAACTTTCACTTACCGTTTGCTCCCGAGGCTCCTACGTGCGGCAGACCCGTTGAAATGTCCCCGACTGTTTTGCGGCCTTCACGGAGCTGGGACGGTGGACTCGAGTGAGGAGAGTGGCCGGCCGCAACTGCGACAACCGCGGCCTCTGGTGATGGTGAGGAGTCGGCCGGTGGGAACCGAAGACTTGATGGCCGATGGCGACAGTGCCAGCCCAGCCCAACCAGCGGAGAGCCTTGTGGGCAGTGTGATGCAGCAGGGTCGAGGGGTGTGCACGACACTTGGCCCCCCACTCCGGTGATGTGTCCGGGCGTCTTAACGACTTTTCCCGGAGTCGGCGGGCGGCTCCCAGGGAGCGGCGGGGATTTTGTTTAGCCTTTTGGTGACCCTCCGCTGAGAAACCTGACTTGCCTTTCGAGATCCCCGTGGTGAATCCTGTTCCTCCCTGGTGTGGGGCCCGGTCCCGAGGTGAAGTGGAGAAGGACGAGGCCGGATCGGCTAAGATGGCGGATAGCACCCTCTTACGCACACCTCACCCGGGCAGAGAAGCCGCTGTGTGTGAGAGTCCTGGGGTCTGGCGAAACGAGAAAGAGCCCACGTCCAGAGATATATTGGCTGCGTTAAGAACCCTGCAAATGACCCTGATTCGGGACGCCCGGGATCTGGGAAGAAGGATGGCCGCCATTGTTGTCCCACCGCTCCACATCGGCGTGGTTCGATCTCAAGGAAGTGCCGATGTGCCCGCTTCTGCGTCAGTGATGAATGCTCCAGCTACGCCTACGTTGGTGGAGAAGCCGATAGACCCGATCCACGATACCGCTCTGGATGGATCGGTTGTATATGTGAATGACTCGTCGGGGCCCTTATCTGTTCGGCGGCTGAAGAAACGACATCTATCTCTGGTTTGGGCTGCCCCGGCGGCGTTTCAACGCTTACCAGATTGTGTGACTCTCTCTTCCTGGCTGGTGAGATTGTGCGCGGACTGGAGGATGTCTCCGATGTTGAAACTGCCACAGACGGATTTCCGCCATACATATTCGGCTGGGTTTTGGGGGCTACAGTCCCATGGAGTGACGGCGCTGCCTGGTCCGCCCGGATCGGTTGGACCCTCCACACTGTTCAGTATGCTGATTGATACATGGACGTATGTTGGTACCATTGATAGGAAAGGCCAGGGGTGAGACCGTCTAGGACATAGTGGAACTCATGGTTGGCTGACGGTGCTTAGGGGGACACTCAGCGGGGATGTTATTGATTGCGATATTGATGTTTATTGTTTACTATGGCTATTCTGATCCTGTTTTTAGGATGTTTACTGTGCGCGGTGGGTGAGGGGGGGGGGTCGGGTAGCTAGATTGATGGCCCTTCTCCGCACTTTTTCTTCTTTTTCCTTTTTCTCTTCTATATTTCGGGTCTCTCATTTAGGGCGATAGGCACGCTGCTGGGGGGGGGGGGAGGCCGTAGCCTTCTGCAGGGGTGCAGGGTGGGGGGTGGGGGGTGGGGGATGGGGTTTGTCAATTTGTTCCTTCTTTGTCTCTATGGCCCTTTGTCCTTCTTCCTTTTTGGTGTCCCTGTTTTTCATGTCTCCTACAGTCTGTCTCGTTTTGAGGGGTGGGGTGCAGTTCGCCGCGAAGTATGTGTGGTTTTTTACGTTTATCCTGACTCGCATGCCTTACCCCCCTTACTTCGAATGTATTCGCACTCTTTGCGGATTCCCGCTTCACGCTTGCTATTGTAGGACCATGTATGACCGTATGGCATTAATTTTGACATTTTTTTCATTATTGTAAAATGAACCTTCTCGAATCCTGAATCTCACGCAGTACGCTTGAATACAAGTTATATCCTGGACACTTATCATACCCCGATTTTCGGGCTGCTGTATCTTTCTGTATTGCTTTGCTGAACCTACCACTTGACTAGCGGCCGGCCGAGATGGATGTAGGCCCATGCTTGTATTTACTTGAAGTACCAATAAAGGTTCTTATAAAAAAAATAAAAAATAAGGGCCCCAGATAGTTGCACTTTTACCCGGGAGTACCAGCTCGGTCTTTCCGGGGTTGAGTTTTAGATGGTTCATCTCCATCCACCCTTGGATGTGCAACATAGTGGCCTGAAATTCCTCAATGGGAACATTAATCAACAAGAGCTATGCTAGTTGAGTTGTGCGAACTGTGGACCCAGTACTTTGCCCTTTGAATCCAGAGACTTTGTGTATATTCATCCTGTGCCCTCATCATTACTGCCGTCTGTACCGAGGAGTTTCAGATAAACTCAAAGAGGAGCTATGTCACACTCTCCCAAGACGTCTTATAAGTGAAAGTATCTTTATAGTAACAGGTTAGAGACCCTGGGGCCTCATAACCTCTTTTAAGGCTATTTGTATATTTTATGAGTGTTGCTGACTTGTGTCCGAACTGAGCTCCGAGAGGGTGATGCTGGGCTCCAAAAGTGAGAATGAGCTCTAAGAGGGCAGACTGGGGGTGAGAAAGAGCTTTGTCTGGGAAGATGCCATGCGGTGGCAAGAATGATCCTGAGACCTGGCAGGAATAGAGCTAGTCTCAGTGGAAGTAATACTGGGATCTGAGTCGCACGAACGCTGAAGCTCAACAGTGAGTGACAACATTTTTATGAGTGACTCCCAACTCTGAGGGTGTCAGGGGCTGGACTCTGAGAAAGTGACGTGTAGCTTTGAAGGTTGGCACTAGCCTCTTGCTGGGTCTCTGGACGTTGGCTGTGGACCCTACAGGTGGGCTGATGTGGGCTCTGTTAGGTGGATCTGGGCTCAGGCAGGGATGTTGCTGAGCTCGGGTCTTGTGGGATGACAATAGATGTGTGTGAAGTTCTTTTCTACCAGCAAGATTTTGCAACATTCACGATTTTCGCTTTTTGCCATGGTTGCGAAAACTCTTGGCTTATCTTTTACAAAGCAAATTAAGTTTGGGTATTTCAAGATCATTTACACTGTATAACAAGATTTTGTCACTTTTATCGAACCCAGACAAGTAGAGAAATGTATGTAGATAATTTTTGAGGAAATATTTTTTAGCAAAGTTCCTTTCTGAAAGCTTTTGTACGCATGCACAGTGGCAAATGTTTCTGAATCGTTTCTCTGCAGGTTCACATTTTTACGATTTTTCTATGCAAAACGGCTTTGTACAGTGAAATAATACTTACTGTTTTCTGTTAAGTATTTTTCAGACAGAACATTTCTGTTAGTGTTACATAAGGAGATATGTAACATGAATGTTTCTCATGCAAGTTTAACCAAGTTGCAAAGTTTTATTTAAAAAAAAAAAAGAGATAAAACATTGTTACCCTTTGATAATAATAAAAGAAATTAACTGCTCCTCTGTGGGACATTATTTATTGTCAATTCGTTTATGTATGATGTAAAGAAGCTGGTAAGGGGTTGATTGTTGTATATTTGGTTGCAAAGTTTCCATAGACCTTCATAAAGCTAATATATATATATATATATATATATATATATATATACACACACACACACGCACACATAGTGACACTGGGTTCTAAGGTAGTGAGTTAGCTATCTGGCTTGTAACAGTCGGGTCTAATTGCTGGCACTGGGTTCTCTTGAGTCATTACTGAACAATGCATATCTTTTATCACTGCAGGGAGAAGCGTCAGGTGACAATCCCACCACACCTAGCCTATGGCAAGAGAGGATTCCCACCGGCTATTCCAGGTAATTAAATCAGACATGAGTAACATCCAAAGCCCTCAAACCACCACACCCTCAAACTCAGAACCATTAAAGTCACACTCTGGCCCATCAGATCAACAGGCTCCAAAGCATTGAAGCCTGAGCCTCAGAACCACTAGCCAGAGACTCGGAACCACCACAACTAAAGAGTCTGAACTACCACATAAACCCACCATGGCCAGTGCCTTCAAGTCACCACAACCAGTTTCTGAACCACCACAGTGTCGGAATTACTACACCAAGATGCTCTGAGCCACCACGCTCACAGCCTGAGAACTGCTGCACACTGCAGAACCTCCACACAAAGAGTATCCAAACCCACAGTTTGAGAACTATCAAGCCTAGTGCTTCTGATCACATACTCCCTTAAAAAGCTGATACAATCCTCCAAACCACACTAACCTTTTTCAGCGAACCACCACTTCTGTTACTGCCAAACCCCACATCCCCAGCCTTCAATCAGACTACTTGCTACTTCCAAAAGAACTTTCAACCCCATTCATGCTTCAAACCTTTAGTCTCTGAGCCATCTTATTTTGAGACTTCAATGCCTATAGTTTCTGAATCCCCCTGCAGTTGAGCATCCAGTGTATAAACCTTGGAATCATCATATTCAATGCTTCCACTCCACACTTTAACTCTCTACACACTCTACAATCTCCACCACCTTGAGAGCCCAAACACCTTCTTCCCCACTTAAAACAATCTGAAAATCTATTTTCGCAGGATTTCTACTTTGCATGGGTGGCGATTTAAGTACTGGATTTAACAAAGGTTCCCAAGAGTACACCATGAAAGCTGTGGCGTGCAAGCACAGATAGCTTTGTGATTCGGTTTGCAGCCTGAAAATCCCTTCACCTCCAACTAGTGAACTACAGACGTTGTGCAGCACGTTGACACCCCAGCCTCACCAGAGCCTCAATACCCCCACTTTCTTCCACCCACATCCGCCAAATGCTCAGCGCCCAAACCCCTGGCCAATTTTCAATCCATGAGTTTCTGAATCAGCCACCAAGCTTACCAACATCTCAACCTCTTAACTACTTATTTAGAAACAACCATAAGAAGAATATCTCAGTGCCCTCAGCACAGATCAACCTAGGCCCACAGGCTACCTCGACAAGAGCATCAACAACTTTAACAACTGGAGCAAGAACTGCACAGACTCCCTCGTACACATAAAACTTCACAAACATAGTACATCATAGAAGTAGACCAGTTAATACATAGAAGACCTCATAGACACCAAACAACACTGTAAACGGCTAGAAAGAAAATGGAAAGCCAGCCACAACACCACCAACAGAACTACCTACAAGGCTGCACATAGACGCTATCACCAGCAAATAAGAGACACAAAGAGAAAGGCTCTAGTGGACTTTCTAACAGCTGCAAGATCTTCTTGATCGTTAAGGATTTCACCTTGCCCTCAGCCACTGTCACCAACATTGCTGCCTCCCAGCAACTCTGCGACAACATATCCAACTTCTCTTACATGCAAAATGGCAGATATCTACAGCAACTTCGCACACCAACCCAAACCCAGAGAACTCATAGCTAGCATACCCACCACTAACCATTATGACCCCCTGACCGAATTGACAACCCTCTCCAGAAATGACACAGCGGCAATCATGCAGACCATCTGCTCAGGGGACCCAACGGCCCCTTGCCCCCACCACATCTACAACATTGGATCATCGCCAATCATCGCTACCCTGATCCACATCATCAACACCTCCATCACGTCCGCCAATTTCCTGGATGAATTGAAGCTTGCAGAAATCTATGCCCTCCTCAATAAGACCCCAACCGATCCGAAGCAACTTCTGACCCATCTCCATGCCCAGCCCAAAAAATTGGGAAGGGACCATCAAGCAACTCGCAACCCACTACGAATGTCACAATTTCTAGATAACACTCTTATAAGGATTCAGAAAGAACATCTGCACCAAAACAGCTCTCATTGTGCCACCAATGACATTCAAATCATCCTGGGGTGAGGAGAAACAGCATCCCTGACCCAGCTCTACCACTCTGTGGCCTTTGATGCCATCTCTGATAAAACTCGATAACACACTCATCAGTAGACGCCCCAAGATTGGCGTACAAGGACCCACTCTCAAATGGATCTGTTCCTTCCTCACGGGAAGAGCCCAAAGGGTCAGGCTGCCACCCTTCCCACCAGAAACCAAGAAATTGATATGCAGTCTCCCACAGAGATCATCCCTTGCCTCCCCCCTTTCAACATATACATGACACCGCTCATCAATATCATCCGATCACAATACATCACTGTTATCTCCTACGTCGATGACACCAAACTCATCCTCTCCCTGACTGACAAAACAACCCATTCCAGAACCAAGTTTCACCAACTGCATGACCATGGTAGCAGACTGGATGCAAACCAACTGCCTGCAACT
This sequence comes from Lissotriton helveticus, assembly GCF_964261635.1. Taxonomy (NCBI): domain Eukaryota; kingdom Metazoa; phylum Chordata; class Amphibia; order Caudata; family Salamandridae; genus Lissotriton; species Lissotriton helveticus. The sequence goes on from NC_136057.1 coordinate 1,450,432,896, forward strand.
CAACTCCGACTAGACGGAAGTACTGGACTTCAGCAACCAGACCTCCCCATGGAACTCCACCTGGTTGCTGTCGGAGCTAGGACCAACACCCTCACCTACAGAGCACGCAAGAAATCTAGGGATCATCCTAGATGACAGGCTCAGCATGACGGCTCAAGGTAACAACGTGTGCACCTCCTGCTTCCACATCCTATGAAAAATCTTCAAATGGTTACCTCAGAACACCAGACGGACCGTCAAGCAAGCACTCATCACTGTGAGAAGTTAGCCTGGCATATGATGTCCACTAGTTCTAGTGGGCACCTTGCACCAGTCTAATCGACCCTTATTGATGGTGGTTGTAAAGTCAACCTTATAGAAAGCTATCCATGGGGTAGCAGTGACGAGCAGTCTTCAGGCTAAGACTTCAGAGAGCGAATTAAGCGAGTTGTTTTTCCAATTATAATCCCTTGAGTACCAAATGAAAGCACACCACACAAGGTATATATCAAATATATATGTATCTATTCTAAACACAACCCCTCTGCACTCTTTATGAGGTCAGAGGTAAAAGTACAATACAAGTTACTTAATTAGCATACGATAAGTTGCACAGTATACGTTTTGCCCTAGGGGCCTCACAAACCAAATGCTAAAATAGTGGTATAAGAACTACGTGAGAATTAGAAAGCAGGCCTGGGGCCTGTGGAATCGCTGGGGCTACTCTAAACAACCAAAGGTTAGGAAGTAGGAGGCCCACGGGAGACGCGTACAGCGTCTAAACACAGCAGCGGGTTACCATTGGCTTTCTAAGCGAAACAAACAAGTTACACATTTTCAATTTAAGGACACTTCCGGATAGACTGCGATGGAACCCTTTTAAACTTGGACACTTCGAGAGTCAAGACCCACGGGAGCACCGGAGTACTCGTGTTACCTCACCCAGGGAAGCCGGGTGCATAGGTGTCTTTTCGTGTCGGGTTTCGTTGTCGTTTTCAATGGAGAGCTGTAAAGAAGTGCTGCAGGCAACCAGAGGAAAAGTGTCTGGGTGGATCGAAGATCTGAAGAACCTGAAAGCAGAGGGGACAGAGTCTGGGCCACTAGCCAGTGACCAGGGCGGCGATAGAAAATATGTCACCAGATGTCGGGTGCTTGTAGGTGAAAAGGTGAAGCTTGTCTCTTGAGCCACGAGGACCAGGAGGCATCGACGACGACCAGGAGCTGGATTCGAGCTGTCCCACAAAGGATCTAGTTGACTGCAGTGTCGTTATCCGGATTGGACCCAACAAGCCTTGCCAAACGCAACCCACGCAGGATGTCGAGATTTGGCTTCGGTGCAGACCAGCAAGGTCTGAGGAACTTCTCCTTTGCAGGGAAGTTGGAGCAAGCCTGGGGCAACCAGGAAAGCAAGGTAGATTCAAAGAAAAGTCTTTGGGGGCTCACTAGCCAACGGGCAAGGAACCGCGAAGACGCGTCGAGCTGAAATGCAAAAGCAGGGCCTACGGGTCACTCGTGGAGTGGGGGTCTCTGAGCTTCGGTGCAAAGGGTACTCTGGTCTGGGGCTTCAAGCACCCCAAGGCACAACTTCGAGATACCTCGTGAAGTAGGTGCAGCTTGCAAAATGCAGGATGTCCAGGAGTTCCGGTCCTACGTCTCTCGTGTCTGCCACGGGTCTCAGCTTTGCTATGAGCGCAGGGTCGGGGTCAGAGATGTCTGGAAGTCCGTGTCCTGTGTCGCAGATTCTTTGGGATCCGGCAGGAGCCTCGAAAATGCAGACCGGCAGAGTTGCTGTTGGTGCCTGTTTGAACAGGGTGGCCACTCCTTGACCAAAGGGAGATGTCGTCCGTCTTCCAGTCGAAATGGACTTTCAAAGGTCCAGGATATATGTTTCAGAGTTTCGTCCAGGGTAATCTAAAGTCCTAGGGACTGGGTTCCTATACTTATACTAAGTTTAGGGGCTGGACTACCTTTACGGTCCCTCCTATGGGTGGACCTGGGAAGGGGGGGGGGATTGTGGGGGGGGTAGTATTCCAAAGTTTTTGACACCTTACACAACATGTTTTGATAAAGCCAAACCAAAGTTAGCATTAACCGCGAGGATTATAATGCACTTATCATAGAACCGCTATAAGGAGATGGTTCCGAAAGCTGCAGAGGGGCTCAGCTCATGCTAGGGCACCCTCTCACATAAAACCAAGCGCTCTGCCTCCAGGATTGTTAAGGCCTGTCATAGGAGTGGCTTATAGGTGTATATGTGTCTATATGGATATATAGATATAGGTATACTATATCTAAGTAAGGGGTGATTACACCACCTTACCCAGGCTGTATGAACAGACCTGTGGTGTTAGTTTGGAAGGCAAACCAGGGGTGGCACAATAAATGCTGCAGCCCCTTGTAGACCTAGGGTGCACCTATGCCCGGGTACCTAGGGTACATTATACAGGGGCTCACAAGGGTGACCCAGTAACCAATCTGCTATGTACCTAAAGTACATGGTGTCAATTTAGAACAGCTAGGCTGTGGGACTGATTAGCAGGGCCACAGCCAGACTAAAGTCGAAAAACCAGAGAATCACAGCAAAAAGTGGGGGTAACCATAGGAAGCAGACCCTACTCTCCTACAATCACCAGCAGGCTGGACTACAATATCATTCTCTATGTGGGAATCTCCAAAAAACTCCTACACAGACTCCACACCATACAGAACACCACTTAAAGACTCATTCTCTACCTCCCATATCACTTCGCACCTCAGGAAGCATCACTGGCTCCCCATTCACAAGCTCAGCCAATTCAAACTTCTCATGCACACATACAGAGCCTTACACAACATAGGACCAGAATGTCTAAACATACGCTTACACTTTCACCAACCCACCAGACACCTACGCTCTGCCTCACTCTTACTCTCACACATTCCCTGTATCTGCAAAAGTAAAAATGGAGGCCGCTCATTCTCCTACATCGCACCCAAGACATGGAACGACCTCCATCAACACATCAGAGCCTCCTCCTCAGTTCTTGAGTCCTGCAAGAAGCTGAAGACCTGGCTCTTGGCATAAGCAGCTTGGGGACCACACTCCTACACACCTGCCCAAGCGCCTGGATACCCTCTTGGTGATTAGTGCGCCATACAAATCAATATAGCATCTTCATTCCCATCAAATCCTTAACTAGCAAAGCGTCTGACACTTCCGCTTATCCCAACCTCTTATCTTTAAACCCTATTTGTTCTCTGTATTCTTAGTGTCCCTCCCAATGAGAGACCCTCACTCTGTTGTTATTCCGTACAGATAGTCGTTCCTCACTCGTTATTCCTTTTACAAGTTTGATTCAAGTGAGTGCCCCCTTCAATGATAGTTCCTCATGTCAGAGTCGGTTCTCTCCTTCAGTAAGGTACCCTACGTATTCAAGTCTAACCAGTGGTACACATGAAGCATGTACTGACAAACACCTACATTAGCATATGTGCATCCCCAGTACTTCAGATCCATGACTGCATACCATTCTGTTGATCTGTACCATGACTTTAACTCCATTACTTCTACCTACATTGTTCAACTCCCATGACTTCGATCTCTACAATTAGTTCAACTACATTACTTCTGCTTACTGGTCCTTCAGCTGCCGGACTTCAGACACACCATTATTTTGACTCTGTTAGTTCAGCATGTCATTACTTCTGCATCATAATAGCTTCATTGATATTCAGAAACAGTAGTTCAGCCCATTTGTGGGAACCTGGATAACCTTTAAGTATATGTAAAACCCATACATTTATATAGACAACTAAGCATTTAGAAATACAGATAAAAACCAAAACCGCTTTCTGGCAAAAGATTAGTTATATATTTTTTTTATAAATGTCTTATTAAATCCTACACTTCTAGTAAGTAGTAACATTGCAGCACATGCCCTAACTTTGCTCCCTAAATGTAAAGGAACACAAAACTCACCAAAATGTACCCTGCTAAAATATTATAACACAGGACTGGGGTAACCATTGACATCAACGCATCTATGACAAGCATTGGTAATGCATTTGTTTTGCCTATATAATTAATAAAGAGCTGTTTTCATCAGTCATCGACCGGGAGAAGGAAGAGCTACCTGACAGATAACATGGGAGTGAAGAGGATGTGGGGCAGCGGCCAGAGCTGCTGACTCGAGAGCTGGGAATCCCGGTTCCAATCTCTGCGACGCTGAGCAACATCCTGTGATTCAATGAAAATCACTTCATAAATTGTTCAATAAATATTCTGTAAAAGGCAAAGCTTTATGGAAATATAGTTCCACCAAAGTAGATGTTAACAGTATTTCAGCATTGAGAACATGATGAGAAGCAGACAAGGAACAAGCATTGGTAAATGCAGGAAAATATACTACAGCCCATAGAAATAGAGAAAAGGCAAGTGGCACACTCAGGAACCAATGAGAAGCCAGAAAAGAGAGGAAGCAGTATGTGAGTTCCTTTTAAGTTTATATTAAAAATAATAGATTTCTCAAGCACAGTGCAAGCTCTGTGCAGGTGAAACTTAAAAATGTCCCTTGGACATTGAATAAATTCATAAATGAGTTAAACAATCCTGCTTATCTTTCCTCAAAGAGGAATTAGAATCAGAGGAGAGCAGAACACGAAGAAACTTTTTTATTTTAGATATAAAAAAGACAATCCCAAAATAACTCAAGAAAAACCCCTTATGTGCCCCCATGAGGAGAGTCGCAATAACCTCATCACACTTCCCTTTTTTAAAAAAACCCATAAATGCAGTACACAACACAATTTAAAAACAAATAAGGAAAGAAAGCTTGTGGGCATAAGGGTGAAAAAGAGGAGGGAGAAACCCTCTCCTTCCGTTTGTCCCTCCTCATTCATTATGTAACGTGAGCTCTGGCCAATGAGGTGATGTGATAAAGATCTCTTCCATTCTCCTGAGACTCCAACTGTCACAGCTCGTATTTTGCTAAGAATCTAAATAAGCCTTAAATATAGGGGAGATGGATGGGTTGCATGTGAATCAGTAAAAGATACCAGTGTTGGAGAACTGTAGGTGGAGGTAATTAACTTGTTCGAGGCATATGAGCTGCAGATTGTACACTATGCATAGATCGCCACCTAGTGTTGGGCCCGGATGTTTGCAGTTTGTTGTTGTCCTGAAAAGTACTTTGGAAGTCACGAGATAGGTGACTCCTCCTTAGGACCACATTGCACATGGGCATCGGCTCCATCCCCAGATTGTTTTTTTCCGCCATCAGGCTTGGATGTATCTCCTCCGCTCCGGTTTGGAACCAAATTTCCTTCGGTGCGCAATCCACCCCCAGTTCGACGGTATTGTCTCGAAAGCGATCTACCACGCGATTCTCAACTAACTTCGAAGTCTTCGATTCCGGTCGTCGACGAAGGCCTTCGGGCCTACCTAGGTCTCACTTTCTGGCTCATGGAAAGGACGCCATTCAAGAAGTGTCCTCAATGTGGGTCGAAGTTTCCCCACACCGACCTACATGAGGTGTGCAACCTGTGCCTTTCACCGGGCACGAGGCCAAAGACGGTTCGGCGTATGCCTCATTCCCCTCCAAGAAGAAGATCTGGGACCGACGAGCTCGAAGAACTATGGCTCGCTCGTCAGCTCCGATTCCCGATGACATCTTCGATGAGGGCGTCAACGTGCCAGAACACCAGCACGCCGAAGAGAGTATCGGGTCATCAGATGCCGAAGACTCCGATGTCGAGGAGGTCACGCCTGCTCAACGGGTCGTAAGTAAGACCGTCGACCCCACCCCTTCCTCGACACCATCTAAAAAGGCTTCGGTCACACCCTCGTCTTCGGGCTCGGGTGCACACCGAGAGACTGCTTCTAACGCCCTGCCTTCGGGCCCGGCAAAGAAGACCATAAAGCCTTCAGGCGGCTCGGGCTCGAGCCAGCCTACTTCCGATGCCGACCCAGTACCGACACCGAAGAAAAAGCCATCTTCCTCTTCCACCTCGAACGTTGCTTCGACACCCAAGCATACGGCGCCGAAGACTGGCAGCGGTTCGTCGACACCGAAACCTCACTCGGAGCTGAGTAAAAAATCAACCAAAGCTCCAGACTCACATGCATCGGAGCCGAAAAAAGCCTCGGAACCGAAAAAACAGGTTCCCATAAAAGACACTTCGAAAGGGCACACTCCTAAGCCAACTGCCGACTCGATGCCTAAAAAACCTATGGAGCCGAAAATTTCTACGCCAAAGGATTTATCAGGCTCACAAGAGCTTTTAACACCGGATCCACAACAAAAAACCCTTGTAAAGGATCCCAACACTGGACAATTGACTCTCAGCTCCAAGAAAAGACCACTTAAGGCGCCAGCACCTCCTCCCCCTGCAAAGAAGAGAGACATTGCAACCTCTCCATTAGGGGTCCCTTCTCCTCCACCTCCCCATACTGTTCCTACTCATACACCTCCTCCACCACAGCATTCACCTACACCATCTCCTAACCCAGACAATGATGTACACACAGACTCTGATTATGAAGGTGGGGGTGCACATTACCCACCACACACTAATAGTCCCCCTCAGTCACCTAATCCATGAGATGATTACAACACCCCTGATGTGCCTTATGTCCCACAGGATGATGTCTATCCTTCCAGACCTTCCCCACCAGAGGACACCATAGGTTTTAACCTGCTAGTCCAGAGAGCTGCACAATATCATGGGGTGGACTTACACACTGATGCAGTGGAGGAAGACTTCCTATTAGACACTTTTGACACAACACAAAGGTCTACGGCCATCTTACCAATGCTTAAGGGCGTCATCAAGCACGCAACAGAGGTCTTTAAAGACCCAGTTAGAGCTAGGGTCCTCAATCCCCGCATTGAGAAAAAATATAAAGCTGCCCCTGCAGACCCAGCTTATATTAAAGGCCCGGCACAATTAGATTCTTTAGTGGTATCCAATGCACGTAAACGTGCTAATTCCCAAACAACAGGTGAAGCCTCACCACCAGACAAAGAATCTAAACTCCTTGACGCTTCTGGCACGAGAACTGCGGCACAAGCAGCTAACATCTGGCGCATTGCCAACACTCAAGCCTTGCTGGCAAGATATGACAAGGCAAATAAAACAGTTGATGGACAGAATGCAGAACAATGTCATACAAACATTGATGGATTTAGGCCCAGATCCTTGTACTGGGGTGAATGTATGTCATTGTTCTACATTCTGTCCATCAACTGTGTTTTTTGCAATTTTCACCCCAAGTGGGCTGGGTATGCTCAGACGTGAGTCCCAGGCTCTCCACACCACTGGAGTCAAGCTATCCAGGCTGAATGAAGGCTGATAGCCAGAAACCGGTCCTTGGATACCTGATTCCGGTCTGGGAAAGACGTGGCTTGGTAGTTCGGACTGGACTGTTCCCATGAGGCACAGGGTCAGAGCTGATTTGCATATAGCCAGTGTCTAACCAAGGGTGGTGTGGAGTGCCAAAAAACGATGGATTTAGGCCCAGATCCTTGTACTGGGGTGAATGTATGACATTGTTCTACATTCTGTCCATCAACGGTGTTTTTTGCAAGATATGACAGGGCACATTACGACGAACTAGAGTCCCTAATGCAGCACCTACCAGACAAATACAAAAACAGGGCTAATGAACTTATACAGGAAGGTAAAAATATCACTAATTCTTCCATCCGTTGTGCCCTAGACGCTGCAGATACTGCCTCAAGGGCAATCAATACCAGCACCTTACTACGCAGACATACCTGGCTACGTATTTCAGGTTTTAAACCTGAGGTGCAAAACTCTATACTTAATCAGCCATTTGATGAAACACATTTATTTGGCCCAAATGTTGACGTGTCTTTGGAAAAAATGAAGAAAGACACCCACACTGCAAAATCGATGGGAACCTTGCAGCAGCAAGCTCCCAGACGTTCTTTTAGCCGCTCATCGTACAGAGGCAACACAAGAGGCTACTCCTCAGAAAGTCCCTCCTCTTCCTACAAGACCCCTGGCCAATCCACATTCACCAAGGGCTACCAGAGAGGGGTTTACAGGGGTAATAACACAAGGGCAAAGGCAAAAACAACACCTCCCGCTCTGCCTCCACCCCTACCCAATGACTTACCTCCCCTTCCCCCCCAACATTCCACTCCTGTGGGGGGAAGACTCCAACAGTTCCTGCCTGCATGGATCAACATCACATCAGACAGGTGGGTGCAACAAATTATTCACTCTGGTTACTGTCTAGAATTAACATCTACCCCCCAAACATACCACCCAAACAGCGTCCAATTTCACAAGAACATCTGTCACTGTTAAAGCAAAAAGTGGTATCTCTGCTAGAAAAAAGTGCAGTCAAACTAGTTCCTCTGCACCAGCAAAACAAGGGGGTTTACTCTCTATATTTTCTAATCCGAAAGAAGGGCGGCTCTCTAAGGCCTATTCTAGACCTCAGACCGCTAAACATATATAAACAGTCAGACCATTTTCACATGGTCACACTCCAGCAAGTCCTTCCTCTCTTGTCACAAAACGACTTCCTGGCTACTCTAGACCTCAAGGACGCATACTTCCACATTCCCATTCACAAAGCTCACAGGAAGTATCTCAGGTTTGTAATAGACGGGAAGCACTACCAGTTCAAAGTACTCCCATTCGGAGTCACAACAGCACCAAGGGTCTTCACCAAGTGCTTGGCAGTGGTGGCAGCGCATCTACGAAGACAGCACATCCATGTCTTCCCGTACCTCGACGACTGGCTCATAAAAGCCAGCTCACACAATCAATGCGTAAAACACACTCATACCACCATCCACCTGCTCCACGACTTGGGGTTCACAATAAACCACACCAAGTCTCATCTACAGCCATCCAAAGTACAACAGTACCTAGGTGCCACAATAAACACCTCAACAGCGCTAGCTTATCCCACCCCAGCAAGGATACCCAGCATGCAAGCTCTCCTAGCAAAGTTTCAGCTACAACACTCCCTCCCAGCACGAGTGTTCATGCAACTCATAGGGATGATGGCCTCTTGCATCTTCATAGTGCCCCATGCAAGACTTTAAATGCGTCCGCTACAAGAGTGCTTATCACGTCAATGGAACCAGGCTCAAGGTCACTTAACAGACCTAGTCTTGATAGACGGTCGAACTCATTGCTCTCTGCAGTAGTGGAACCTAGAACCTTTCCAAGGGACGACCGTTCCTAGAGCCAGTTCCCCAAATAATCTTGACTGCGGACGCATCGCTCTCCGTCTGGGGAGCCCACCTACTGCAACACACCATGCAAGGCAGGTGGACACCGCAAAAAAAGTTACTCCACATCAATCACTTGGAGTTACTAGCAGTATTCCTAGTACTAAAAGCTTTCCAGAAGCAAGTAGCAAACAAAGCTGTGTTAGTCCGCACTGACAACATGACAGCAATGTATTACATACAGAAGCAAGGAGGCAAGAAATATGGAGGTGGGCCATACCTCAGAACATATTCCTTCTAGCTCAACATGTTTCAGGAGTACAAAATACTATAGCGGATCTGTTAAGTCATCAAACACAACAGACCCACGAGTGGGAACTTCATACGCAAGTTCTTCAGCCATTCTTTCAGAGGTGGGGACAACCTCAGATAGACCTCTTTGCCACCCACGAAAACGCAAAATGCCCAAGCTTCGCCGCCAGATATACACACCCACTATCCAAAGGCAATGCGATATGGATGAATTAGTCAAACAGATTTGCGTACGCTTTTCCACCTCTACCACTCATGCCACTAGTAGTATGCAAACTACAGCAGCATTCTCTGACCCTCATCGTAGTTGCTCCAACGTGGGGCAGACAACCGTGGTACACCACACTGCTACAACTGTCTGTGGTACCACACCAAAAACTGCACCTGTCTCCACACCTCTTAGCACAGAACCGTGGAGAGATCAGACACCCAGACCCAGCTCAGCTTCACCTTGCGATCTGGCTCCTGAAGTCCTAGAATTTGGATATCTGAACCTTCCTCCAGGCTGCATGAATATCATTAAAGAAGCTAGACGTCCTACCACTAGGGCATGTTATGCAGCCAAGTGGAAACGATTTGTACTTTATTGTCATAACAACGACATTAATCCCCTAGATGTGGCTATTCAACACATTATAGGTTACTTACTGCATCTTCAAAGATGTAACTTAGCCTATACGTCTATTAGACTACATCTTGCTGCAATAGCAGCATATCTGCAAAACAGACAACACCTATCTCTGTTCAGAGTGCCTGCCATTAAAGCCTTTATGGAAGGCCTTAAAAGAATAATTCCTCCCAGAGTACCACCTTCACCTGTATGGAATTTAAACGTCGTTCTCACGCGGCTAATGGGGCCTGCCTTCGAACCCCTGCACAAATGTGAATTACAATTTTTAACTTGGAAGGTTGCGTTCCTAGTAGCTATTACCTCCCTGCGCAGAGTTAGTGAACTACAAGCACTAACCATTCAAGAACCCTTTTTGCAAATGCATACAAATAAGGTTGTTCTGCGTACCAATCCAAAATTCCTGCCTAAAGTCATTTCTCCATTCCATCTCAATCAATCTGTGGAACGGCCATTTTCTTCTCGCAACCACAGTCAGTAGCAGAAAGAGCTCTCCACACTTTAGATGTCAAAAGAGCGTTGCTATACTACATAGAAAGAACACAACCCTTTCGTAAGACAAAACAACTTTTTGTGTCTTTCTCACCACCACACAAGGGCAATCCCATTTCAAAATCTGGAATAGCTAGATGGATTGTCAAATGCATACAGATTTGCTACCACAAAGCTAAACGTACGCTATCTGTTCCGCCTAAAGCCCACTCTATCAGAAAAATAGGGGCTTTCATGGCATTTTTAGGGAACATTCCCCTAGACGACATCTGCAGAGCAGCCACATGGGCTACACCGCACACATTCACAAAACACTATTGTGTAGATGTGCAAACAAAACAACAAGCTAATGGGGGTGGTCGCTGCTAAGAGTGGGTACTGCTATATAATCTATGCATAGTGTACAATCTGCAGCTCATATGCCTCGAACGGAAAATGCTACTTACCATTATGCATCTGTTCTTGGCATGTAGAGCTGCAGAGTTGTACACGCCTCCCCGGCTACCCTTGTCTGTTCCAGTATTATCTTAATTAGATACAAATTACACGGGCATCCTTCCTGTGCTTGCAAAGCTCCATCATTTCCCTAATGGCGAAAAACAATCTGGGGATAGAGCCAATGCTCGTGCGCAATGTGGTCCTAAGGAGGAGTCACCTATCTCGTGACTTCCAAAGAACTTTTCAGGACAACAACAAACTGCAAACATCCGGGCCCAACACTAGGTGGCGATCTATGCATAGTATACAACTCTGCAGCTCTACATGCCAAGAATAGATGCATACAGGTAAGTAGCATTTTCCTTTCTTCTCCAGCATTGACTCAATCATAGATTCACATTATTTCATACAGATTTGCAAATCAGTTTAAAAACGTTGTGGATGGTGGAAATAAAGTTTGTCATAAGCAAAACGTTTTCTCATCATCGCTTGTGCCATTGAGGTTTCTACTTTTGGATACAAATGTCTGGAGGAATAGCAGCTGCAACTCAAAAGTCCCTGCTCTGCAAATATCTTCATTTCTGCAAATTGTGTGACTCTGGCTGCTGCCGCTGTCATGGAATAAGCCCAGATCTTGCCTGGAAATTGCTATTCTTCTCTTACATGATACAATCCTTTTGTTAATACTTCGCTTTCGAAAGGATTTACATTTGTCAGATTGCCCCAAAGCTACAAAAAGCTGTTTAGATTTCCATAGACTTTTCAATTTAATTAAGCCCAACTTAAGGTATCGCTTGACCTCTAATGAGTGCAGAATTCTCTCTACTGCCGTTGTCATAGAAAGCTCCTGAATTGCACTCACCCTTCTGGCTGAGATTATCACTAACAGAAATGCAGTTTTCCAGGATAAATGCTGAATTGTCGACTTGTAAATAGGTTCAAAAGGATTTTTCATTTGAACTGGCAAAACATTACCCAAAGGTGGGCTGGACTTTTGGGCAGTTGGAACGTGCAGAGCAGACCCTTCATAAACTCCTTAATGAATCTGGTTGAGAATAAAGAAGCTGTTGCTGGCTTTCTCAAGTCTCTAGAAAAAGCAGAGGCATGTATTTTGATGGATTTATATTTATGGCCCAATTAAACTAACAGCAACAACTAAGCAACAATTAAGGAAGGGATTGATGTGGTGCCATCATTCAAAGATTTGGGGCCTAGTTTTGAGTTTGATGGACAGATATATTATTGGAATATTTTACTCCTGCCATGGCGAGGGTACTTCGTCCAACAAACTAAAAGATATCCGCCGGCCTAGCGGACATCTCTTGCATTTACACCACTGTCACAGCAGTTCTGGTAAATGCATTTTGGCAAACGGCTCCATCAACATGATTTACAGAACATATATCAATACTTTTCAAAACATGTCCTTGAAGGACAATGTCTAGAATTCTAGTGTCTGGCATTCCTTCTGGAAAAGTTGAATATGCTTTGTCCTTTTTGCTGTCTTGTCATGAGTGGCTATTTTAGTATGGTTTATAACCTTGCAGAGCTAGTCTGTAATTGTGAAAACTAGAGCTTCCATGGTAGTAGCCAATAGACAGGGTAATGTATATAGCCAATGTCTATAGCACACACTATATCTGAAGTAAAATCGAATTAAAAGTTGAAAAATCACCAAAAATGTCCAATATTGGAGTAGAGCGCCAGAGGATTCCCTCACACAGATGTCTGGTAGATAATGTGTTACTTTAGAGCCTTAGGCCCAGAGTTCACGTCACATAATAGGTGGGCAAGAGTGTATTTAGTTTATGCAGTAGAAAGCCTGCTATTTAACATTATTGTACTGAGCATTCCCAGGCCGACTCCTGGGAGTTTTCAAGACTGTGCATCTATAAGAGATCTATTGCTGGAGAAGTTTTCCTTTGATTTTTTTACTTTCCCCTTCCCCATTATCTCACCATTACTTTGAAATGGACCTTAATATCAACGCCATTACTTCAGCATGACCCATTTCTTCAAATCCCTTTTAATTTACTTGCCATTACCTTAACATCATTACTTCGACCTATACCGTTACTTTGACTTTATTACTTCAGCCTACACAGGCTGCTCAACTCTCAACCTGTCCCACTACCTTATTTAATGAATCTGGGCGTCAGCTTAACCCCTTGCATGCTCGTGACGGAACTATTCCGTCACGAGCCACGGTGGTGCTGTGCTGGTGACGGAATGGTTTCGTCACGGCCCGGCCGCCGCGCCTGGCGGCGCTGGTTTCGCGCCTGCGCGTTCTATTGAGTGGGCGGGGCCGTGACGGAACATTCCGTCACAAGCACAGCGCCACCGCGGCTCGTGACGGAGTGGTTCCGTCATAAGCATGGCGGCGCTGCGCGGCCCCCCTCTCCCCTAGCGCCGCGGCGGAATTACCGCCGCGGCCAAGAAGTTAAGAGACCAGCAAAGAAGTAGTTCATTGTATAATTTTAAAAAACAATACCATTGAAGAACTGGGCCATCGCAATATAATTAATGAATATAAAGGAAGTGCACATTTTAATTTAAGAAAAATTGATTTTGGGTTAAGCCTTGACTTCTAACTTATTTTAAATTAAATAAAACTAAATTAAATTATATTTTGTTAAAATAATTACAAGACTGATCATTTAAGAGTATTTCATTTAATTCAATTTACACAAAATACTTTACAAAGAAATAAGACTGACATAAAATTCAACAACTGCATGGTGTTAGGGTTCCAGTTGGCAACCATTTCCTCATCAACTTAAACAGAACTTAATTAAATTAAAGTGAACAAAACGAATTTAATTATTAAAAAGATTGCTCAGACGAGAGTATGGGTTTTTGTATGTTTTCGTTTTTGAGGTAGCGTTCTGATTAAGGTTTTTTTGCAGGTCACTCACTGGTTTAAATCTCGGCAAAGCCAACTGAGCCTTCCATCTTTCTGCGGTTGTTGAATTGAGTAACATTAACCTGGGTGATGGGAATACCTGTTAGTTACAGCACGGAAAAGTAGCAGAAGCTTTGGCATATAACAGTGAATGAAAAAAACTAATGAATATTAACTTTAGTAAGAGGACCAGGTTTATGGTAACATAATGTCAGGGAAAGACTCAAGGTAGATATTGAAATACAGTAATACTGTAAGAGGTCACAATAGTGAAGCTGAGGGCAGATTCCCATTATAATGATATGGGTAGGGAGTATTAGTGATATTGTATCCCATTTGGAGTAATGGCAGTGGAAGGAGTTTTGTTACTCCCCTAGCACAATCCCTCCTTGGATCTCTGGCATTAGTCCTTCCAGAGGGTTGCGCTAAAAGAGCAAAGGGATCAGCTAGAGAATTAACAAATCTGTATGGCTTCTACAAAGAAATGTACTCGATTTAAAAACCTACAAATATTACGATAAAATAAAAGCTGAACAGAAATGATTGCAAAATCAAATCAGAAAATGGGACTGTATTCTAGAGAAAGACCCTCTCTGGATATTCAACAAAGTGAAAACGCCAGCCAGCAAACCCAAAGTTATCTGGCAAAATTCCCAGCTGGTGTGGTGTGAGACAGTATGCACTAAAAACCCTTTCACCTTACAGGGGCAGGTTTTGGACAGATGCTTCTTTCCTTCGCATCCAAAGCCCACACAGCCAACTGTGTGAGTTAACAAGTTACAACTCCATGGTGTCCCAGAGGTGAAGAGGGAAAGTATGGAAGTGTGAGTGGGGCTCAGGGTGTTAATGCTTACCTCTCCAAGATATAACGGAGCCTCACCAACCAAAGTGGGCATCGTTATAGAGAACCACTTAGCTCCTGTGAGCAAGACCGGAATCTCTTGCTCTATCAGTCATGATGTTCCCTCATTGGAAGGATAGTCAGAGAAGAAGGTTCATGACCCAAAATGGCACCCAGGTTTGAGAGAAATGGAGAAATAGAAGGCAAAGATGGAGGAGTATCTATCAATTGAAATAAGGTAGGTAAATCTATAGCTTTCACAGTAAGCATTCCTATATAAGTTAAAGAAGGCAGCAGTGTGCACCTAAAGGGCGTATGCGTCAGTTTGGCCCGAATAGTCCTAGAAACACCCTGTCACTCATAAACTTAAAAGTAACAGAGCAGCGCGTTCAAACAAGCAGAAAACTAACTTGTATCTCTTTATTACAGTCTATAGCACACACAGGTAGCTCGGAAATTCTAGGGTTGCCGCCATGCATAACAGCACCAAGCATACCAAATGTTCCCAGCCCCCCACCACTCCTGGTTATCCCATCCAGCTCTTTGCCACAGTACCGCTTCTCACCTGATCACAGCTACTTACACGCGGTCTTGAGAATCTGTACTCTGTATAGAACTGTAGAACATGGAAGACTGGTGCAAAAGCCCTCTATCAGAGTGGGTGCAGGGAAAAGACTGTAGAAAGGCCATCCACCAACACAGCTCTTAGTTGCAGATCCCTAACCCAACTCATTCCCTGTCAGGTGCTGTCCCTTCTTTCCATGCATCTACCACACCAGTGGGTGTTCTACCCTACATGTGCACAATGTTCTTACCTGAATCCCTCATCTCCCTGCAGCGGATACCGTGCTTCAATTTGATATTGAAGTTCTGCAGCTTCTGAAGCCCACCTACTGGCAGAAGATCATGAACGACGTGCTGCCTTTGATCTGCATAGGGCTGGTTCCCACCCTCCTCTTCCTCATCGGCTACTACCTGTACTCGAAGGCCAAGGCCCCCCATGTCTCCAAGAAGAAACTCAAGGAGGAGAAGAAGAACAAGCACAAGAAAAATAAAGATTCCTGACTTTTCACTTAGATTCTGTTTGTTGGGTTTCTTACTGAAGTTCTGTTTCTGTGTGCTAACCTGGGGCCTTCCTCTCCACCTAACCTGTCTGATTTTCAAAACTTCACCTGTCAGTTCACCGTCTAATCCAGGCTCTTCTCTGCCTGTCTAACTAACTAAACGCCTGCCTAATCTCGGCTGTCTCTCTGAGCTGTAAAGCCATTGAACTCCGGCTTTGCTTCTCTGTCCTGTAAAGCCATTGAACTCTGGCTTTGCTTCTCTGTCCTGTAAAGCCATTGAACTCTGGCTTTGCTTCTCTGTCCTGTAAAGCCATTGAACTCTGGCTTTGCTTCTCTGTCCTGTAAAGCCATTGAACTCTGGCTTTGCTTCTCTGTCCTGTAAAGCCATTGAACTCTGGCTTTGCTTCTCTGTCCTGTAAAGCCATTGGACTCTGGCTTTGCTTCTCTGTCCTGTAAAGCCATTGAACTCTGGCTTTGTTTTTCTGTCCAACTACTGACACAAGCTTATTCTGTTCTAGACCCTGCCCATCCGAGTTCTTCCTCAGGCACTTCCTTGCATGTTTCTTCCATGTACAGTCTGTCAGAGTTCTGGTCCAATCTGTTGTCTGTCCTGTTTTAGGATGTGCATTTGGTCTATCTAAAGTCTGAACAGGGCTCTTTTTACTGGTCCCATTTCCAAGCATCCTTTCAAGATCTGCTACCGGATGTTTTCTTGAATTTTGTGTAGCACACTGGGGAATATTATTTTTTCCCACATGGCTTTTGGGAAATAAATTATGTTTATATTAATGTCCCCTTATGCTTTATTTATTAATCGAGCAGTAGTGCAGATAGTTGCGTTCTCCTCAGGTCTCAAATAAATGTACACCTCAGGAGGCTAGAAAGCCTTCTGGACTAACGAAGTAAACCCAATGATGCTATGTTATGTTACAGCATATTTATAAAGCGCACATATACCAAAAAGGTTTCATGGCGCTGAGAACACAGTGGCATGGGATACTCAGATCCTAACAGTACGCCTGTGTAAAGAGCCAGGTTTTTAACGAGGTCCTAAAGCTCATGTAAGAAGTCATGGCTCTGATGTTAGTGGGAAGAGAATTCCAAACAGCAGGAAACAGCACTGCAAACATGGTTCCACCCAATCTCTTCCTATTAAATTTGGGGATCGCTAAAAGATTTTGGAACACTGATCTAAGATTGGGTTTAGGAGAGTAATTCCGAATTCTAGAGGTCCCAAACGCTGGACTTTTACTGTGTTGAGATTTACAAATAAAACACCCAGTTTTAAAAAGCGTTCTCTGAGCAACAGAAAGCTGGTGTAATTTTACCAGCTTTCTGTTGGTGTGGCAGAATCGAGGCTGACACCAGACCAAGCTAGCTGCTTGGTGTTGAATCAGCTGAGCTTCTGACTCAATCCCTTGGGATGGCCGAGGTGGAGGGAGTTAGAATGGTCCATTCAGAACATGACAAGGGAAAATATGATCTGGATGATGGCCTTGATGAAGAAATATTCACCGATTATAAAAAAAAAATTGAAGTTGGAAGAAACCAGACAAAGTTACTGCGCCTATCTGAGGCTTCAGTGAAAGGTCTTCATCAATTAGAGTCCTGAGGCTTTTAACCTCTGTTTTTGGGATGGGGGAGCACCCATCTCCAATGGCCAGATAGAGAGATTCCATTTTAATCATCATAATCTCGGTTTTGTTCTGGATTCCGCTTCAGCTGATGGCAATTCATCCATTCACATATGTAGAGCATAGTGCTCTGAAAAAACGATGGATTCCGGCAAGTTATCCATGCTAAAAAGTAGATGCATATCGTCAGCGTATATATATATTTTCACCCTTTACCTCTGTAGAGTGTGTACCAATGGGCTGATGTAGAGATTGAATAAAAGGGGGGGGACAAAGAAGATCCCAGAGGCACTCCACAAAGAAGACTAATCTTGGAATAACAGAAAGGGGAGAGGTGAACCGAGTTTGGTCTGAAAGGAATGATTTCAACCAACCTAATGCTGATCCCTGCAGGCCAGCGTCATCGACACAGTTGATTAAGCTGTTGTGATCCACTGTGTCAAAGGACGCCAATAAGTCCAAAAGGACTAAGGTTTGGGCCCGTCCTTTGTCTGCTTCCTCTCTCATATCATCAACTACAGAAAGTATAACAGATTCATTAGAATGGGCGGATCGAAAACTTGCCTGATGAGAATCAAGGAAGGAACAGTCTTCAAGAAAAGAGCAGAGATGTTGGGCAATGTGTGCCTCCAATATCTTAGCTAGATCACACCATGTGGGATAAAAGCTTTGTGTCAAATCCTGGATTTGATTTTTGAAAGTCATTAATTGGATGTGCTTGTCCAACTGGCCCAACTCACGCAAATCAAAACTACAACTGCCAGCACTTTCTTGCGCATTAAATTGAAGGCCAAGACTGCAAACTTGGAATTATGCTGACATCTTCTAGTCTGGCAGTAATACACTGCTTTATTCTAGGTAGGGAATGCATGTGCTATTCGATTGATTCAGATGCTACTCTTTTATCAGTCCCCTGCATCACAAGGATCTGGCAAAGAGTGGAGTGGTTGTTAAGAACGTGACTGGAATTGACAACGCCAGTGATCTTGGAAACGTCTCATAGGCTTCCAGTAATACAGAAATTGAACTCACCCAATCTCTGGTGAATTTGTTCAAAATAGGTGCCTGTGCCCAGACACTGAGGAGTGGTGCAGACATTAACGTTTCTCAGCTGAGCGAATATGTCAAAGGACGATTTTACTCTCCATTTACTCCAGAGAAGTTTACAGTCGCTAACAGAGGAGATCATAGTGGATCCCTCTAAATGTCATATAATCTTTGATTAGGAGACTTGGGGCCAGATGTACGAAAGGAAATTGCATTTCTTAATGTACCGAATAGCAATTTTGGTCCCTTAAGAAATGCGATACTGCCTTTCAATATGTATAAAGGCCTAAATGCTGTCGCAAAATGTGATTTCTACCCAGTAGAAATCACATTTTGCAATTCGCTAAATAGGAAATCAAAATTGGGATTTCCTATTTGTGATTTCCTAAGCACAAGTAGAAAGCATTTCTTAAATGCGAAATTAGTATTTAGCAAGTGCTCTTACCATCAATTCCATATTGATGGTAACCATGTGCAATTTTAAAATGTTTTACCTAAAATGCATTTTTTAAAGTTCCATTTAGCGCAAACATGCCCCTAGGGCACCTATTTTTGGGGTGCATCAAGGGGGGCCTTAGGGCTATAGGCACCCTTGGTTTTGCATTTCCTAATTTGTGATTTCCTATTCGGAAATCACAAATTTGGAAACGCAAAACCATTCGTACCTAGCCATTAGCAACAAATGGTTTACCTGCTCTGCAGGACTCGCTATTAGGAAATTTCTATTTTTCTACATTCCATTTTGCATTTCCTAAATAGCGATTTCTTAGGATTTGTTATTTAGGAAATACAAACTGGAAGTTTCGTACATCTGGCTCTTAGTGGTCTGAAGGTTTTTCCTTCATTTTTTATCTTACAAACAAGCATTTGCAATGCAATAGGTCTCGTGCATTTGCGAGAGTTTAAGCTATTGCCATTGTAAATGACAATGCGTTTCATTTATGTTTTAAAAAACCAACACGTAAATAAAAGGCATTGCAATTTACAATGCCAATAGCTCAAACTCTCACAACTGCGAGACCCATTGCATTGCAAATGCTTGTTTAACTTGGGGCTATCGGTTTGAATCCTGGCTTTACCCAATATTGTGTGATTTTGGACATATCACTTAATCTCTCTGTGCCAATAAAATATGTAATTTAATCCTCACATAGTGGCTGATTACGAGTTACATGGTGTGGTGGAAAATAACTGTTACAGTGCAGTTAAACGGAGCTCGTAATGAGCAATTAAGAGTTGAACCCCAAAAATGGGGAATTATTATATGGGACAGAATTTACTGGTCATAAAGCCAAACAGAATTCTCAGTTCTATGAGTTATAATGCATACATTTATCACCTGTTCTGAGCAAGTGATAAATGAACGCTAGGGCCTCTGAGCGAGGTGGAGGTGGAGAGAGGAGTTTGGGAGTAGGGGATGAAAAGACTGGATACGGTCCTGTAGGCAGGAGCATGGAACGCTTTCCCTACAAGACAAAAATAGGAAGCTTGGGGCTTGGCTGCTGCAGTCAAAGCCTCATGCGATGTCACTGGGTGGGCGCTGAAAAATCAAGCATTAGCAGGTGCAGTGTTTCAACACCCAGGAAAACCTGATGTGGGAACACTGACCGATTCTGAATCAAGCAGAGCAGAATTCCATACACTAATTTCCCTCCGCCTGACTCAATGTACATGGTCTTGATCGTCTTTCAACACCCCACATAATGTTTAGTGTTCTGTTGCTCCCTAGTTAGGTTCACATTATAAAAAAAACGCAATAAATACGTACACCTAAGCCATACAATTGTGTTAAATAAAATAAAATAATCCAAAGAAAACACAGGATAAATCACAGTGGAATCCCAGTTTAAGATAATGGGGCTCAGTGTTATCTGAAAGTTAACTTCTGGCCATGCTCCTTGCACTTTTACAAACCATGTCCAGGTTGTTAGTGGTAATGTAGAAAGCTAAAGTCTTGAAGCATCAGGTGCTGCTCTCCGGAATCGGCTGCCTTGCAGCGCCAATGTTGGCAGCTCTAGTCAGTAGACCACGTCTTCCCTCATTTGCTGTGCAACATATACACATACAATACAATACAAACGTACATGCATATACATACATGCATGCATGCATGAAGTTATACCTGCATTGATACATACACACTCAGATACGTACAGACATACATGCATGCATTCATACATGCATTGATACACACATACATGCACAAACGTAAATATATCCATGCATGCATTCATAAATGCATTGATACACACAGATACATACATATACACATACAGACACGTACATACATACATACATGCATGCACACATACAGACAATCACACACGTTGATACATACATACATGCACACACATACATGCTTTGGTACACACACACACACCGACATGCATACCGTTCCCGCAGCACCCACTGCACAGGCTCTCTGGGCTCTGGCACCCTCTCCGTGATGTCAGCAGGAGCGGCTGACTGGAGTTGCTCTTGCCCTTTCAGTGTCTCTTGGATTCTCGCTGAAGGATTAAATTCCAGAGTGTTTCTGCCTGCAGACCCTGCCCGGACCTGCCATCCCGTGGAGCTGCAGCCAGAGGGCTTTCCACTCGAGCGCACAGGGGCAAGAGGCCGGAGCAACCCTCACTCAGAGGCTGGTGGATGACTGACAGGCCCGTGCCCAGCCGTGCAGCAAGGAAGCCATGGGGTGGGGTGCACACAATGAAAGTGATCCCCTTGACCGCTGTGTCGGTAGTAAAATACGGCACTGTCTGGGTTTAATGGTCCGAGGCGCCGCTGCACCGCACCTCTGAAAAGGCCGGCAGGCGGGGGCAATCCCAATCACAGGGTTGCACAAGGTGTGGCTAGCTCCTAGGAATGTAATATTTGGCCAGTCCAAGTCCAACACTTGTTTCGAAACAACTGTCTAATACTAAGGTCCTCCGGCCACTACCAACCCCCACTAGCAAAAATTGCGTTTTTACCTCATTTGTTGTAGCCTAGTGCCCTCTTGTGCCAATCTGCGTTAGTGCTGTCGGGCTACCGCCTTCAAAATAATTAGTGCATCAACTTTGTCATCAAAATGGTGTGTTAATTTCGCGGTGCTATGCAGTCATTCAACTATAGGGTAGACTGTGCGAAATTTTTTGCAACCTTCAACTAGGTAATATTTTCCTCCACCCTGTATAAACAGCATGGTGCTATTGTTCCTATTTGTAAGAAAAGTCTGCTTACGAACTGATACGCTACCTAATGCACCACCTGCTGGTGGCAGCCTAATCTTCCTGACTTCATTCACAGCAGAATCAGGGACAGGGGAATATCAAAAGTCTACCGAACAACCAACCACCAGCCGCAGAGTGACAGATTGCTGCTCCATGGTAAACAAGGGCGGCCTGCAGCCGCGAAAGATAAGCGACGCTGAGGGCACCACTCAAAGTTAAGTGGCGCATGCAGCCGGAAGTCCATGTATGGCGCTTTTACCTCGCGGGAGCCAGCGCGATAATTACTAACAGATGGTACCGCTGCTGGCTCCCACGAGGTAAACGCCATACATGCACGAGTACTAATAGGAAACAGTGCAAAACATGCAGAAGTTTCAACTAAAGCCTGGAGCGATTCCAAGAGGTCCCTCCTAGCAGTGCTTACGCACTGCCTAGGCGAGACCTAAAAATGACTTGACTGTAAAACAAGCATTGGAAATGCAATAGGTCTCGCAGCATTAGAGTTAGTGCATTTAGAATTGTTTATGGGTTTTTTGTTGTAAATCTTTTGCATTTTTATTTTTTGTAGCCAATGCTAAAGAATTACAAATCAAAAAAGCAATAAACATTTGTAAAAGCTTTAACTAAAAATCCTGTGAGACCTATTGCACTGTGTGAGGGTGAGGTGTTGAGGGTGAGTGAGGGTGGGGGTGAGTGAGGAGTTGAGTGTGAGTGAGGTGTTGAGGGTGAGTTTTGTTGGATGAAAAAAACTTTAGGACCATAATTAAATCAGGTTATAAGTTTGCTTTCAAATCTTCCCTTTCCACATAAATGTCTCAGCGCTCTATTTACATAAATGCACTGTTTAATCCAGCAGTTTTTGCACTAGTAGATACAAATGCTGTAAATTGTACATAACTTGGCATGTAGACTTTTCTTTGAACTTTCACGTGTTTGTTCACACATACATGCCGGTACAGTAGCATGCATGCAGTTCTCCAATACATTATATGATATTGAATATCATATGTCTGTGACGGCAATATATTATTCTTATGGACGTAATGTGTATTTACACGTGTTTACATTTTGTGTGTGTGTGTATACATGTATAAATACACACGCAATCACAAAAACCCGCAAACAATTATTTGATGTCAGCAGTCATTCGTGCAGTCTTGTCATGCGAGATCAAATCAGGCGCTATGCTGATGAAAACGCTTGCATATGGTGGGTGGATTAAGGGCCAGAGACTCCTTTTTGTCATGGAAATGTTTTTGTTTACTTCATCTCATAGCATTTCTCACACTTGGCTTGTTTTGTGTCGCCTCTCAATGGCTACACGATCAAATGAATGGATTTATTTTTGCCGAATGAGGGGGGCAGCCCTCCCCTCAAAGGCGCGACACTGCGTCCCCGCGAGGAATGTTAACGCGGGTTTTATTGTGGGGCGCTGAATGGGGAGCGCCTTTCACGGCATAGCCCCCCGAAATGCAACAATTTAAATAACTGCTTAGACCCCAGAAGGCCGCGGTCAACACGGGTCGCATTCCTGGTCCGTGAAAACACACTTAGCTGATAGAGTTATGTAAAACGTATCCCGAGACAGTAATTTAGTGTGAAGACATAAGTTTTATTTTGTAACACTTTGCCGCCGGGGCATGGAATGCCAGAAATTGCAGTGGTGCAAACTGTTATGTAAAGCCGCAAATGAAACACTTGCACGGAGTTTGCAGATTGGAAGGGAGCTCGTGTTCAGACAGCCTTGAAATGTGTAAACATTGTGGTAGAAGAATGGGGGGAAGGGGGGGGGGGGGGGGGGATAATCCCAGGCACTACAGTCGTGATAAAAATACAAGAGCCCCCATTTTTTTAGCTTTTAATTTTGGAGGACCTGGATATGCCTTTAAACAAAATGAGGTTGACTGGCTCTGCGGTACTAGTTCGCTGAAGAAACCCGCTTTGAATAGGTTTTCACCTAACCCTCTATTGAACATGCCCTCTGCCAGGCCACTCTGGGTAGGAAATGACACTTTTAGCCATATAACTAATTCTAGAAGACATTTTCTGATCTTATAACGCCAGACATTCGCATGAAGTGAGTCTCGCTCGTTGTGTTGTCGGACAGGGCATAGACAGTAAAAGTACCATGACATTATATTGCAAAAAAGGCAGAGTTCTGATACTCGGAGGCTGAGGCCAGTAAAGATTTAATTTCTCGAAAAAAGAGAATGCTAACTGAGTTTGATTGGCTGTTAAATGAAGGGCGAGATCCAATTACTTGTCCGGGACTTGAAATGATTATTGTGCATGGGCCGTGGCTGGTGCAGGGAAGCCCACACACGGTGGTTTCGGCCTTGCAGCTTGAGAGCACTTAGAAACACAATAGGCGGATGTTAACTCGTTTCAGATTGTTGGAGGTCCTCATTTAATGCCAAACAATGAACTGAAATGCAACGCTTTCAATGGACTGCAAGCAGAGCAGGACGTTTAAAAATGCGAGGGCACAACTATTTAGGGGCACCAACTCACCCAATCCGTTTCTCAGAAAAGTTACGTATTTACAAACCACAGGGCGAGTAATAAGCACAGCAGTGTTAATGGCGATTCACAATAATGATGTATATTTGAGGTAACAGGAGCTACTCCTTTAACAAAAAATATCAACTAATGTATGTTTAAGGGGATGCAGAGCTGGCTCGAGCATCCTTTAAGATGTGCACTGGTTGCCGTTTTATTTTCGGAAGCCAAAGATAGTGTAGGCTTTCCCATTACGGAAAGTCGTGCTTGCTCGCCCTACATAAGAGACAGGGGCAGGCAGGAACAAGACGGAGGGAAGAGAGGGGAGGGGGGAGGAGAAATGCGACACGGCGGGAAGGGGAGGGGGCGGAGCGGGTACAATAAACAAGACGGAGGGAAGAGAGGGGAGGGGGGAGGAGAAGTGCGACAGGGGAAATGCGAGACGGCGGGAAGGGGAGGGGGCGGAGCGGGTAAGAAAAGTTACGTATTTACAAACCACAGGGCGAGTAATAAGCACAGCAGTGTTAATGGCGATTCACAATAATGATGTATATTTGAGGTAACAGGAGCTACTCCTTTAACAAAAAATATCAACTAATGTATGTTTAAGGGGATGCAGAGCTGGCTCGAGCATCCTTTAAGATGTGCACTGGTTGCCGTTTTATTTTCGGAAGCCAAAGATAGTGTAGGCTTTCCCATTACGGAAAGTCGTGCTTGCTCGCCCTACATAAGAGACAGGGGCAGGCAGGAACAAGACGGAGGGAAGAGAGGGGAGGGGGGAGGCAGGATGACTCAGGGGAGGGGGCGGAGCGGGGCAGAGCGGCATGTGGGTGTGAAGAAGCCGGGCCTTTGAAGTGAAGCTAAGCTTCACTTCAAAGGTGTCGGAGGAATGCGGGCGGCTGTGCACGCGCTTTTAAGCTCAATGCACATGCGCATTGAGCTTAAAAGTCACGGGCACTGCAAGGAATCGCCACGATTCCTTGCAAGTTAGATAAAGAGTAGATGAGCCCCTATAGTCTCGCTTGCTCGATGCGCATGCGCATCGACAGGCGAGACCTAAAAACTATTTTGGAATCTTGACGATCAGTGTAGAGTTACACACATTTCCTACTACTGCATTCTGGTGGTTGGTTTAAGCACCAGGTCAACAAGATAGATGGTGGAATGGAAAATGTTACTTACCCTGCAAGCATCTGTTCGTATAGTGTAGTGCTGTAGATTCACATGCTCTGCATACTCCTGCCATCCAGTGTTTGGCTCGAAAACTTGCAAGTTGCTTTTCTTCTATAAAGTCTTTTGAGTCACGAGGTATCTAGTGACTATTTCCTTAGCTGGCAATGCGCATGGGCACCGGTTCAATGTTAGATTGTTTTTAGCCCAGCGGTGAGATTAGCATGGAGTTGTGAACAGAGTGTAGTGCACATGAGTTTTGCGAAAAGAGTTTTAATTTGAAAAGAAAGCAGATCTGTGATCAGAGCCACACACTTCCAGGGATGAGAGTGGGCACATGTCAATCTACATCCCTACAGACTACAAACAGATGCTTACAGGGTAAGTAACATATTTAATTCGTAGCATATATTGCTGTATATACACATGCTCTGAATACACTGTAAAGCAATACACTGTAAAGCAGTACACCCTAAAAGCAGTGGCTAGTGTGTGCACGAGGCAAATGTCTGAGATAAAGTCCTTAGGACTGTCTGGCCAACCATAAGCTGTTGACTAGCGAGGACGCTCACACATTAGTGTTTGGTAAACTTGTGGGGTTCACCCGGTGGCTGCTTTACAAATGTCCGCTATGGGTATGTTCCCTATGAAGGCTATAGACGCAGCCTTCTTTCATGTCGAGTGTGTCTTGAGTGTAGCAGGGAGAGCTTTCTTGGCTTTGTGGTAACAGGTTTGAATACATTTAACTAATCCATTTAGTAATACCCGCTTTGTATGTGGGCTGAACCTTGTGAGGCTTTGTGAAGGACACAAAGAGTTGGTCTGACCTACAGAAAGGCTTTGTCTTGTCAATGTAATACATGAGCACGTTTGATGTCTAGAGTGTGGAGGGCTCTCTGCTACTGAGTCTGGTTGAGGGAAGACCTATTGTGTGGTTAAGATGGAAAGGGGGTACCACCGTAGGCAGGAACTTAGGGTTAGTTGTACCCGATCCTTAAGCACTTGAAAAAGGTTTGTGTAATATGAGTGCCTGCAGTTCGCTAATGCGTCTGGGAAAGCTAATTGACACAAAAAAAAAACTTTTCAGGAGAGGTACCTGAGAAGACAAAAGTGGAGGTGGTTGAAAAGGATCAACATCTTAGTCATCCCACAGCTCATAAGTGGGCACTGGGTCAAACAGTGCATCATTGGGATCACCTGAGTGAAGGGGGATGCCCGGTCTATACGAGGAGTGAGAGAAACACTCTGGTGAAGTGGGGGTGGTAGAGGACCAGGTGGTTGGGGAAGGAGCCGAAAGGGAATGGGGCTAGTCACCTTGTCCTTGCGCTTCATGGTTCCAAGGCAAGTTCCTCCTCGAAGGTAGGCTTTCACTTGAAAGAAAGTCTGTCTACCAGTGCTGGAGCTAGTCTTTTAGAAATCTTGCAGCTGTGAGGATAAATAAAGAGATGTTTTTGTTTCACATCCAATGCCTCCTGAAGACGTTGAAGGATTAGTTGCTCCGAATCGTCTTCGACGCCAATGACTTGAATGCTAATAGAAATCTCAGATCCAATGGGCACTAAAGGTGATTTTAGATCCAAAAGAGGTTTGGACTCCGATTAACTTTTCGTTGTGGATGTCAGCTCTGAAGCAGAGACTGGCTTCAGCGACCGCATCGAGAGGATCTTCAGCCCCAGAAGGGTTCCTAAGCTCGATGGGGCAGCGTCCATGGATGGGAGAGGCAAAGGCTCCAAGATTTTGGTCGATGCCTACTAGTGGCCAAAAGCAGTGGGGCCCTAGAAGTCCGAGTTTTTGTTGAAGGGCTGGTGGCCCATCCCCCCTCGAGGATGGTCCTCTGCCTCTACTCTGGACCATTTCGGAGGCCTGGGGACATATTGCACAAATGGCGTATTTTCCTTGATTTTGTCAGGTGCACCTTTTAAAAGGTGCGCCCGGCACAATCAAGGAAAATACGCCATATTAGGATGAATGCACTACCCAGGGCAGCCGCAAACTCGCACTGCCCTGGGGGCAGCGCATTCACGTGAAAAATGAAGAGGCTGCTTTGAAGCCGCTCCGTGTTTTCATAGTGCATGTGGCAACCCGCCTGCACTTTCAAGGGAATGTCTGGGGGATCCATGGGACCCCCTTTTCTCAACACTAGAGGACTACAATCAGTGGGTGCACTTACAGTGCGCCTCCTGAGAGCTTCTTTGCCTCTGCGCCTGCAATATGGTGCGGGTGCAGAGGCAAAGGGATTTCCTCATTTGCATGAGGCCAGACCCCCATGCAAATGAGGGAACGCCCTTTTGCGGAAGCGCTGGCGCTGTGTGTACACCAGCGCTTTCGTTATTACAGAAGGGGACGCACAAACATCTGCAGCTCCATCTGCAATACCAGAGTTCTCCGGGGGCGCACAAAGCAGGTGCAAGCGCCTGTTGCGTCCCCAGGGATCTTCTAGAATACGGCCCCTGGTGTGTAATACATTTTCTACCATACTCGCGCTCTATACCAAGGTCTTCGTTTGGATTCCCGAAGGTGTAGCGTTATCGGGAGGCTGGGGGTCTTCTGGCTCAGAGTCCAAGCCGGAGGAGAAGTTGGCTTCTAGACTGGGTGATGGTTGGTGGAGCGGAAGGACTGAGGGCCTGGCCTCTTCGCTTTTCTCCACACCAAGCGAAGGCTGTTTCCTGAAGACGTCGGGGTGTCATCAGAAGCCAGTCTGTAGCTTGTTGTGTGCCTACTGTCTCTCCTGCTGATATCAAATAGCTGACTTCATTTCGAAGGTCAGGCAGGCCTCGCACACAGTGTTGTTGTGGTCAGGAAACAGATAACGGTTACACTATTGATGGTGGTTGGTCCAAAGGAACTTCGCATGGCACTGAGGACAGTTCTGAAACGGTGCCCGTTCCATCACTTTGCATACATTCTCCAAAGGAGACGGGACTGGTGAGACGCGTTGCACCACATCAGACAAAGTCAATGTGAGTTGGTCCCCGGGAAGGCAATGGATGGAAAAAAGGACACGTCTGTTATTTTCCAGGTATCGGAGTCGAGAAATATACCGGTTGGTCCCAAATAGAAGCAAAGAAACGTGTTGATTCTGATCCCTGGCCACACAAGTCCAAAACTGATGGCAGGAAAAAATAATGTAAAATGGAGTCTGTCCCCATGCAGATTGCCAGCTAAGGGAAGAGTCACTTTATTCCCCTTGACTCTAAAAATGTCTTTGAAGAAAAACAACTTGCAAGTGTCCGAGCCCAACACTAGAGGGGAGGAGTAAGCAGAGCATGTGTATCTACAGCAACACATACCAAGAGCAAAGCAATCCAGTGACTGTAATCTTTTAACTTTTATCATTGGAAGTGTGTCCCCAGCTATGATCACGTTGCCTCTATGCTATACAGGTTAGGGTCAAAGGCACAACTCAGTTTAACTGCCATATGGGAGTACAGATTTATTTTCTAACAGAAACCTAAAGTTCAGACCGGCCATGAGAGACTAAGGCCCAGGTTTATCAATATTTAATGCGGCACAACAAATGCAGAATTCAACACACTTAGAAAGAGGAAACGACAAGGAGAAATAAAGATCTTTCTCCTTTTTGCGCCTCTATCGAAAAGGCGTACAATTTTTACCAGGTTTACTTGTCTTGGTAAATATGAGACTGGGCAAAAATACATGGGTGGATGTGTGGTGGATGTGTGGGAACACCCACTCTCCACCACTGTAATGCCTTCTCTGCGCAGAGTAACGCAAGGCAGCAACTTGCGCTGCCTTGCGTTACTCCAGATTTATGAACCCGCGCAAAGCGACGCAAGATGGCCTTCCATAGCTTGGTAAATCTGACTATAGGATTGTGTTGCCCTTGCATCTCCTAGTGTGACTGAAGGGAAACACAATGCTTTGATAAATCCGGGCCTAGTTGTCCAACCAGCTCTGAGAACTCTGCTGAAGGTGCAGGTAAAGTAGTTCTGATCACCACAGTAATACATTTGGACCTCAGTGGACTCAACGTTTTCTACACTATCACTGCAGTTCAATTTCAAAGCGATAGTAAGCGATCTAGGGCCAGATGTACAAAGTTAGGAATACAGATTGCATTCGAATCACAATTAGGAAATCTGTATTCCTAATGTATGAAACTCAATGAGTTTTATTTAGGTATTCCTTATGGGTCGCTAATCGACATACATCACAAACATTATTGACGTATGTCGCAGTTTGTGACCCATTTGGAATCACAGCCATCACATGGCCTCTGGAGGTACGCAGACCACCATATCTGGGATTGCTTTTTAATAAAGCAATCTTTTTTTTTTCTTTTAATGCAATCCGTATTCCTTAAAGGAACACTGGATTTTAAGAAAGAAGAAAATGAAACCTTGATGTTTCATTTTCTAAGAGTAGGCAGTGGTCCGTGAGACCCTTGCCCACTCTTAAAAATATTTTTATTTACATTCTCAAAGGGGAAGGGATCTCTTGGGGACCCCTTCCCCTCTGCAAATGGGTTACTACCAGCTTTAAACTAGTGGTGTAAAGTGCTACTGTTTTGCGACCAGAATTCGGCTGCAAAACAGCTAAACATACATACCGATTCAGAGTTTCGAAGGGACGCTCTAAACACGTCCCTTCCAAATACCGAATCGTAAATGCTAAATGCAATTCAGTAACAAGTTACCAAATAGCATTTTTCATTTGCCCTTTTGAAAATTGCACTGTAACTCCGCATTCAGTAGAAACTCATGTGACTACAAGATGCATTCAAAGCCTTTCCAACTCAGCCAAGGAAAAATAAAGAGTGACGTTTCGTACTGAGCAGCTTTGCCAGTTCCACATGGTTGTTGCTATTACCTGTAACCACGCCCACCCAAGTTTTGCTAGTTGCTCCTGTAGGTTGCTACACCTTATTTGGAATCACACTTGAAGTTCTGAGGCAAGGCCAGTTATGATTGCTGCACTTATTGTATGATATCTGCAGCAAGCTCTGTTTGTACTAGGCCTGTGGCATGGCGCTGGGAAAGAGTCTTACAAAAAAACAAAGGAAGGAGTAGTCACCGGGACAGAAAATAATAGTAATCCAGAACAGAGAAGAGTGAAGAAAAAATAATGTTTTCTTTTTATAAGAAACCCCTCACTCACCGACCTGGTCGGTGACATGCTTCATCATCAGGGCCCACCCAAGTAGCCGAGTGCCACTTAGGTGTGCTGCGACGCCTGCAATTGCAGCGGAGCTGGTTTTTTTGTGTGTGGTGAGGGGGTGAAAAATCAATGAAATGGTGAGGTTTTAAAAGGTGTACATCATGTGCTCATCAAATACATTTATTCTGGAGCCAGTGTAACACGATTAAAAAGCTGCTGGGATACTTCACATGGTACTATTGGCCACGTAGTATCAAAATGTGAAATTAAAAAGTGGTTGACATGTTTCAACCTTATGTGATTGTAGGTTTTCTTCAGGACCAAAGTTGGGGGGACGGGACGTCTGCACACGCTAAGGTGCACCCTTCCCAGACCCTCCAATGCGAATACCGCGTACTCACGGTTGTGTCTTTCTATTTTACAGCGTTCTGTGTAAAGACTTATGTAAGATGCTAAAGTAGCCTCATAGACATCATGGGGGGCAGCCTACGAGCGTTTTGTCGGTCGGCATGGGCCCGCTAGAAACCTATCCTTCCTGCACGGTGTCCCGGGGATACTGTTTCCTCGACTTCCGTGTGCTGGGAAAGAGTCTCCTTTGACTCCCCTGTCTATAATGTCCTTTCCCTTGGACTCTCACCTCTGCTTTCCAAACTCACGTCCTTAATTGCTCAAGACTACACTCCTACATGCAGGTTTCAGGCAAAGCTAGAATTTGTTTTCCACTTTTATTGACAAAAATACATTGACGTTTTAATTGGAGCATACCAATCGTTTGCAAGTCCTCAATTGTATTGTGGCCCAGATCCTTGAGGTCGGGTTTTGAACCACATAGAGGGGCGCAAACACCAGGGGTCGTCCATCTCTTTGGTGTTTGTGTTTCTATTCACAGTGTACATCATACCAAGAGTTCTGGTGCTATCATGCGTCATATATTTCAGAGCCATATCAAGAACTGGCTCGCCTCAGTTGTAGCCACTCGTGGCAAGGATGCGAGAGATATCTCACCATGTGCAACAGAGGGAGGACAATGAAAAGTCAAGAGGCAACTCCTCTGGTAATAGAAAGGTGCCCCGGGCAGGAACAAGGACCCAATATTTACAAGGTGTGGCTAACCACGTGAGCAGCCTCAATGACGTTGTACACAGGCCGCTGCACCCGGCTGTCCGTGACAGGCACCCGGGGCAGGATGTTGCTTTGGTTGTTGATGATCAGCAGTGGGTTGCGTGTGGACAGGACCTCATCGCTCACAGAGATCCCATCAAGGTACTGCTTGAGCAGGAGCCGCAGCTTCTGATTATCCTGGCACAGGATGGATTTCTCGCGCTCCAAGGCCCACTGATCCAACAACGCCTTGTTGTAGCGCTTCCAGAATAGATCCAGGGCCACGTAGTCCTGCATAAGCTGTGGAGGAAGGAAAGAGACCAGGCAAGGTAAAGACCAGAGCTGAGCAACACCAAGGACCCCACCCAAAAAACGGATCCTTGTTTGACATCCATCCATCAGCAGCTAATCAGAATCTTCAAATCTAACGTGTGTGTTTGCCTGTTGTTACTACTCAATCATCAGCATCACCAATGCGTCTCGGACTGCAACTGTTTCCAGGATAAAAACAACCTTACACAACGAGCACCTGTGCCCTTCTACTTGTAGGTGTTAACCTCAGTCTATGCGCTGTAGTTGAGATTACCCCATGGTATACCATGTGCTGCGTATCTACTCTCTCCAGTATCTTGTATTGGACATTAAGTTCCTCTACAATCTTATATTGTGTAATAATTTCTTCCAGTCTATGCTAGTGAGCTTTAAACTCCTTCAATACCATGCGCAGGGGGTTACCT
This sequence comes from Lissotriton helveticus, assembly GCF_964261635.1. Taxonomy (NCBI): domain Eukaryota; kingdom Metazoa; phylum Chordata; class Amphibia; order Caudata; family Salamandridae; genus Lissotriton; species Lissotriton helveticus. Next base: position 1,450,465,258 of record NC_136057.1, read on the forward strand.
TTTTACTATGAAATGAGCATTAACGTCACATGGGTCATTAACTCCCACTAGTATCGTGTTTCCAGCATTAACGTCATCTAAGACTCGACAGTAGGCAGTAACTTCTGATATCCACTGCTGGGCACTACCCTGCTGTAGTAACTCGGAGTCTTGTTTCTCGTGTCGCCTTCTGCTGTTGCCCCTTACCACACCATCAACATGCCCCTTTTCCATCCTTACCCGCCCTTCCCACAGCAGTGCTGCCTCACCTGCGCCAGATTCTCCGTCGGCTTCTCTGCGCTAGCTTGCTCTGCCTCCTGTTGCTCCTCGGCACTCAGGGTAGAGGGGTAGAACGGCAGCACCTTCTCCTCTTCGGTTTCCAGCTTGCGGCACATCTCAGCGAATCGTAAGATACGTTCTCCCTGCAGGGGATACAAGAGGTGAGTGTGGGAGGGATTAGTAGGAGGTCAGCGGAATAGAGCTGAGCAGCACATATGGTGCAGGGCCTCTGACAAACATGCCTCTCACAAGGACTGGGGAGGCTTCCTCCCATCTGTAGCTCAGTGCACCTTCTTCTGGGATGTGCAAGCTACTTCTGCTCGGCAACTCTATGGGTCAACTGCAGCTGACATTTTGAAGTCTTCCATTTTGGTGACAAGTCAGTAAGCAGTGGTGCCTCTACGCTGTGAGTTTCCATATATTTTGTCCCTTTTAGCACCCTGATTTCATCCAAACTGTACACTTTTAGTTTTTGAGTTGGAAACAATCTAAATAAAATCCACTACTGCTCATCCCTTTATTTAAAGGAAGGGCTGCCTGCTAGAGTAATTTTTCCTATGTCTGTTAAGACAAACCACATGATTCGTTCCCTCCCACATAGCACTTGGGGATAAGAAGTCTTGATGTCACGCTAGCATCTTAATAGTGAGTAGTACCCTATGTCAAACAAGCTAATCATTTCCTAACTTCTTTAACTGGCGGTCACACAGCAAATCTAGACCGTCCTAGAAAATAGGATCTTTTTCACCCATTTCAGATAGACAAGTTGTGCCCGCAAGAGGAACTCCCTCCAAGCAGGTCTCCAATTTTTAATAAAACAGAATGATGCCCAGCGGGTTGGTGTTAATGCCTGCAGCTCATACTAGATACGTCAGCATGATTTGACGCAGACGATATTCATGTACTTTAAAAGAGCACACTACACAAGGCTAGTCTGAGATCTGGTATGGACATGGATGGTTCTATTCCATTTTTAGGGATTTCTTCACAATTTGGAGGCTATTCTACTTCCTCCATACTCTAAACGATGCTCTGTGTGTCTCTAGGCCAGATTTGGCATAACTTAACCCAACACCTTTGTATAACGTAGCCTGGTTTTGTAAATTTTGCGCCTCAAAGCATAAAACCTTCAGCCCAAAAAAGCATGTGGTATTTTTACGTTATGCACACACTGTGCCTGACAGAAAAATACATGCCCTGAATGTGGAGCCGGCAAACCAGCACTGCATCGCGATTCTCCAAGCTAGCCAGAGCTTTGAAGAGGGATGTGTGAGGCCAGAGAGTGCAGATTTCAATGTAAGAGCTGTTCACCACCATAACATCTTGTTTCCCAGCCTCAAAGCCTCTGCATTAAAAACATGGTGGTAGAGGGTGCTGTTATTGTCGTTGCCGCCACCCTACTGCCATCTCAATTTAAGGTGCCGGGGGGCGGGGGTTACAATAACAGCTCCCTTTCTCGCACGTAATCATTTGAGAGGCAGGTTGGGAGGGAGAATAGAGGGTGAGATCACTGGAGATCGGGTGATGCTGGGGCAATGGGGGTCCAGGCGATTGCGTGCTATTGAGGGGCTGAGGGGTCAGGAAAGCTGGGGGAGGAGGGTGCAGAACAATGTACCACAGGTCAATGGGGCAGAAAAACTGATGACAAGGGGGAAAAAGGTGCGGGGGCGAGTGCCTGGGTGGCACTAGAACAGGCATCACAGGGAAAAAGGAGAGGCAGGAGAACAAGTGCCACAGGTGGGTAGGGGTAGGGAAACGAGTGCCTTGAGGACAGATGGACTTGTGCTACCGGCAGGAGAATGACTATCAAAGGAAGCAGGGACACTTACTCACCGTCTGAGTCCTGGTGTCTGGTATTCTCCTGCCTGCTGTGGTTGCCTGCTTGGAGCTTCCTGGAGGTGGGATCCTCCTTCACAGGACACTCGCAGAGGCATCACAGGCCATGCTGTACAAGAGAAAACATCTCTCTCCTGTCCACTTCTCTTTTACTGGCCCAACAGCAGCGCAGCATCATTAAAATTATGATCAAACCAATGGTTTTTAGATTTTGCAGGGACTTTTGTAAAAATTGATTTGCTAATTGTTTTGCAAATCGTTTAATCATGGCGTGTCTGACAAGGATAGTGTCTGCTGCTGGTTACATGAATGGGACTGTTTTAACCCATGCGGCAGGCTTCACGAGGCCTCAGGTTCACTACAGTCCCAATGCCAGTGAAGTCTTCAATTTTCATGTCTTCGGTTCAACTAGTACAATATTTGATGGATTCAATGGCCAGTGTTGGTATTCAGAGACACAGTCTGCAAAGGGTTGACAGATAATCTTGTATAATTTACCGAGAACGAGATCACGGTCTTAGAGGCTTGCAGTGATTTGTAGTGAAGCAGATGGATTCTGCGGGTGTGGTGGCAACTGGGGCAGAAATCAGTGCTCCACCAGAGTATCAGGAACCAGACAGGTAGTTATCTAAAAAAACTAGTACCTTATGTATGTAAGTGAACTTGAGAGTGAACTCAGCTGTAGGGAAGAGTGCTGGATGAGTTTTTCTGATGCCTCTGGCACGCCTTGGGATTTAGGCACCACGCAGTCAGGGTGTAATGAATCTCAAAACTTTGTCGCATGGCACCTTGCAGTCAGGGCCACCAGGGAATCTTCTTTTTCATGTTTTATAATTGAGTGAAAAAGTAAGAAACGTCTTACATTAACATTCACGCCCACTTCAAACCTAGAGTTTTTTCCCTAAATCGGATGGCGCTAACTGCACAGTGACCCACTTTAGACTGGCACGGCAGCCTCAACCATCAATACAGGCACGCCAGGGTTTGCCATCAGTGGATCCAATACTCAGGTTTCCAGTTGCTGGACCTTGGTGCCAGGTAGGTTGCAGTGTAGAATGAGCCCAAGGTGGCTCTAGAAACTCTTGGAGTGCAAGTGTGTATTGTATTCCCTACCACCCCTGCTCAGCACAACACCTCAAGGGTCCAAAAACACGTTGATAAAGGGGAGGTATTTCCATCTGTATGGTTTTTACTCTGGCTGCTCACCTGCACTTGTGATTACCATTTTGACAACCAGATCAGGTCTCTGTCATGGCACTGTTGGGTGAGGTTACTTGGGATGGCACAGTGGTGTCAGGAGGCTGGTAGCCTGGCTCTACGAGACACTGTTTTCTTCCTCTGGGAGTACTTCTGATCCACAGACAAGCATTTTAGGCAGACTGGCACAAGTCAGGGTCCAAACAGGACTTCTTTCTGTCAGGTCACAGCTGGCAGGAATAGGTAGCATTTACCGCCAACACTGTGGAAGCACTGTTCAGGTACAGTTGCGGTTTAGAGGTGTAATTCCTCCCAATACTTGGAGTTAAGGGCCAGTCATTTTCCAGTCAAATGGATTTGGACACTGGTCAGCAAAGAACTTCTTTTGAAAGTCATTTAGGGAATGGGGAGTGGTTACTGACACCCTTTGCAGGCAAACAGGGAAATTGGCTTGGGGTCACTGGATGTGTATTTCACCTACAAACCACACATCTCAATGACAGTCTCTAGCTCATCACAGAAGATGAGGCGAAGAGGCTCAAGTCCTAAGGAGAAGCACATCTCCATTTTAAATATGTCCTGTCTAATATTCTTCATGTGCATCTGGCTGAGACTTGCTGATAAATTCAGTGTTCTTGTTTTTCATACAACAAAGAACTTGAGCCCAGTGACTTCTACAGTAACTATGAATGGTTCTCACCCCCTGATCTATTCCTGATATATGACTTGGAAATGTTAATACACACTGTAGGCTCCCTATTGCGTGAACATTGACATCCCTTCACTGACCTGCTTCAGAAAGTACTCTCTCACATTATCTATGTACTCCACTTAGCTATGTCCTGTTTTAACCCACCAAGTCTTATTCTTACTTCAGACAGCATTTTTCTCACTGTATGCTTGCATTTATTGGCATTTCGTCTGGATTGATGTTAATCCATAATTATCTAGAAATTATTTTTCAATTCCTTAATCATGTTTCTATATTTCTGACATTCAGCACATCTTTTGGACATGTCTGTCCTACTCACATTGTGACTGATCCCTGCAGGATAATCTTACTTTTCAAATTGTTTCAGTCAGTGCTTTTACTCTTGAATGCCAGTGCGCTGTACGATGTGCTAAAACCTTAATGGGTGCCTTCCATACTTGAGAGAACAATGTATAATAAAAACATGGAGTACAAGCATGCTTGGGTGTAAACACAGCCCCAGTGGGATGTACGTCGTTACAACGCATGCTGTTACAACGCATGCCATTACGACGCAACTTTTACAACGCAAGTCGTTAAAACGACTTGCGTTGGGGGGCGCTGGATAGTGAATAGTTTAATTGACTATTCCAACTCCAGGCCCCGTGGATAGTAGGGAAGGTGTTGGACAGTAAATTAACCTATTCCCTATCCTGGAGCGCCCCCCAGCGCAAATCGTTGTAATGACTTGCGTTGTAAAAGTTGCGTCGTAATGGTAGTGCGGAGTAACAGTTGCGTTGTAAAGGATGTTTCCCCCTCCAGTGTGCCCAGCAGAGCAGACCTCCCGAGTGCTCCCCATTACCTTCTCAATAACAGCCTGAAGCTTCTTGAGAGCAGTGTTACTCTCCAAGGTCAGCTGAGACAGACGGTTACGCTCACCGCCACGGTTGCCCGTCATTTGGCTCTTCAGCTTCTGGAATTGTGTATGGACTACGTCCTTCTCCTCCCGTAGTCGGCGGTTCTTCTCTTCATTCTCCCGGGCATGTGCTGTGATTTTGTTCTTCACATGGTTGATGGACTCCTGCATTGAGTAATACAATTTAAGCCAGGATGGGAGGAATGGTCTAACTCTGACCCATCATAAAGACAAGAATTGGAGGTGGTGGGTAGGTGCACACTCTGGCCCATCACACAGAAGAGGTGAATAAGGGAAGGTTTGGGACTTCCCTGACCCATCGAGGAGGAGCTGTGTGGAGCCGGAGGGAAGGGGCAGGAGGAAAGAGGTTGGAGAGAATTGGCACTCTCAGGGTAATCACAAAAGACAGCCGCCTGGGTGGAGGGATGGGATTCTTTAGGGAAGGGGTAGACAATGGAGGGGTTGGGCTAATCAAAGAGAAGGGACGGTAGGGGAAGACTTCACCCTAGCCCATCATACAGGAGAGGAGTTGGACTGAAGAGGTGGTGTTCTATCTCTGCCAAAATTGAGCAGAGTGGAAGGAGTGAAGGGAGCTAGATGGTAGCAGCTCACCCTGGACCAGGGGCTGGGGAAAAGGGTTCTCCTGATCCACAATAAAGGGACAGCTGTTGGAGAGAAATGTTTCTTCCTCTCCAATTATGAGGGAGCGGGAGCTTTGGCGGTAAGAGCAGCGCTTTCATTGAGGAGGGAATAAGGGTATGTATCAGCTCCTGGCATAGCGAGAGTAACAGAAGCCCCCTGGAGTCTAGGGATGCCCCTGAGGTGAGTAGGGTGGTGCACTCACCTGTATATGTTGTAGCTTCTTCATCTGCATCTCTATCTCTATGGCACTCTTGTCATCTCGTAGCTTCAGTGTCTCAAAAGCAATCCTCCGGTCCTCTGTACTGTCTGTGTAGTTCTTTAGTGCCAGCTGGAACTGCTTCCAAAGCTGCTCCACCCTTCCTTCTAGAAGCACACGCAGAGCATGCTTCTCTTCCAAGCACTACAACACAGGAAGGGACACACTCAGGCCCGGTCTTGTTGCCAAGCGAAGCTCACTCAGATATCTATTTCACCTTCACCACATAATCTTGGTAAAAAATGCTTTATCTGGCACATACAGCAGCAAGAAGGATGATGCCTCATGAGGGGAGGTGTTTGTTCATGCACATGGGTTTGTGGATGACTCAATATGAAGGACAGGGATAGTAATATGCCTGGTCATTCCAGGCAAACTAGCAGGATTTAGTCACTTTGGAAGGAGTTACTCATTTGAGTGACCAAGGGTTGTCACCTGTGCCAAAGACATTCAATCGGGGGTTAGGGGTGGTACAGATTATGTCTTGGGCTGTTGATAGCCTTACAGAAAGCTAAGACATTTAGGTCACATTTGATTGAGACCCGATGGAGGCCCATAGCGGGACTGTTTGCCTTGATCCCAGTGCCATGTTCATTATCAATGGTTGGCTTCTTTTAGTGTGCCTGTCTGTGGGCTTGGTCTCTGGCCCTTATATGAGCACAGATCACTGTGCTTTCGGCTGAGCTGAACATGAACTCCTCAAAAACAACTCTGTAGATCCCCACCCTCCCCATTTTAGGTTAAGAACAGGAGAGAAGCAAAGCAAGAAAAAAGAAACAGAAAAGAAGAGGTTAAAGATAGAATCAGGATCAAAGATAGGGAAAGGCCTTAAGATAGTGCTAGAGTATGTGTTGACAGTGCAGCAGGGTATAAACAGAAAAATACATACAAAAGAGTATATGGGGCTGAGAACTAAATCAAGGCATGAACAGGCTCTGCTGTTCAGGTTTCCTCGCCCACTATTCGAATAAGGAGATTTTTAGTTAAATCACAGACTATCAGGCCCTCCCAGTTTCCAAGCAAGTTGAGAGTGAACTGGCTCAAGAATTTATATAAAGTAAAAAACAAACCAAAAAGAACTCTTTCAATTGATATTCTACCCCTTCGAATTCTCTAAAAACTTTTCACAAATGTTCATGCACTGGCACCGTTCTTTCATTTATGGAATTACATGCTTGCCCTTTTCGGATGTCAAAAGTGGAGCCTATAGTACATAAGACAGGTAATTGACCTTTGTTCAGTTATGGAAACACCACACAGACTTAAATTCTAGTGATGCTTATAATTTTTAATACTGTATTGTGGATTTTTGTTGTTTTGGTCTTGTTTTGATTTAGATCAAATGCTTTACACACTGCCTCTGAGATAAGCCTGTCTGCTCGTGCCAAGTTACCAAGGGAGTGAGCAGGGGTCATTTTAGAAGTATATCCCCCTTACCCTGACTAGAAGCAAGGGCCCCTATTTGGACAAAGGTACCTACGTCTGCCAACTAGAGACCCCCATTTCTAACAGTGTCCTTAATCAGTGTTAAAATAACAGCCGGGTTCCATTGTATGACCTATTGAAGTCAGCACATTTAAACTCAACGCTTCCCTCCTTCGATCTGTGCTGCTGCCGGAGATAAACAACAAAAAATAATCTAGCTATCTAAAACACTTTAATAGCATTACAATGCCATGAGTGTGTCCCTGAAAGATCAAGTTCAGGCAACTGGCTAAAACAAAAATGACCACAGCTTGTCTTCAGGCTGGATTCAGGGATAAGCTCTCGACCCTGGACCAAGTCTTAAGACTACAGCTACTATATTGGAAAACTGCCAGCTTAGAGGGGGGCAGTTTATACCTAATATTTGTAGACCTAAGGTCGGCATTCGATCTGGTGCCGCGGGAAAAACTTTGGTTAGTCCTTGGAGTAATGGGTGTCCCGGTATATCTAGTCGACCTACTTAGGCGTCTTCATCAAGATAATTTTGCCCAAATAAGACATGGCAGAGAAGGAAAACTCACGCTCCCATAGCAGTTAAACGTGGTGTACGCCAGGGCTGTGTCCTGGCACCCACGCTTTTTAGCCTCTACATTAACAGGTTGATCAATGCCTTGCAAACAACAAAAGACCTAGATGCCCCTAAATTGGCCTCCAGCCGAATATCAGCAATGATGTTTGCCGATGACACTCTGCTAATTTCAAAATCACCCATAGGGATCCAAAGGGTTTTAGATAGATTTGAACATTTCTGTGAGCACAGTGGCCTAGAAATAAACTTACAGAAAACTAAATTTATGTCGTTCAACAGTCCCAAAAGTACACGCCCAAACCCTGTTCTAAATGGTAAACCCTTGGAGAGAATTACATCATTTGTCTACTTAGGCATCACCATAACTGACAATATGGATTGGGGGGCCCATATTAATAATTCAACACTTAAATTAGCCCAATCCACAGGGGGAATCATGAAGGTATTTAGTAGGTCTGATAAGAGAGCGGTTAGCCCGGCATTAGAAATATATAAGATACAAGCACAAGGTGGAGCAATATATGGTGCCGAGTTATGGGGCCATTCTAAATCTGAGACCTTGGTAAAGGTGGAAAACCAATACCTTAGACAACTTTTCAGGTTACCTATAAGCACCCCGTTGGTCCGGTGCGTCTGGATGTGGGAGTGGTGATAATCTCAGACGTGTTAGGTCTGAAACCGATATTGTATTGGCGCCGTCTGTGGACCACCCCTGAACTCATAGCGTACAGAGAGGAACTAAGGGAAGTTATGTTGCTCCCGGGCGCCGCAAAAATCCCCTGGTTTGTTTATATTAAACTTACCTTAACCAATATGGGGTTGGGTGACTGGTGGTCCGAACCTGCCCGAGCCTGCTACGAAATGGCGAGGAAAGAGCTGAAGATTCGATATCAGGAACTTAGAATGGCTCAACTCAGCTCCAGCCCCAAAACTGGCAATCTAACTTCAGCTTTCTTAGAAATAAAAGAGAAACCTTGTTTTGAGGCAGTTCTAGAACTTATTACACCTGTGGAGGCTAGAAAGCTCTTCCTACAATTTAGGTATGGTGTCTTACCGCTCCACTGTTTTACAGGTAAATGGAGAAATCCAACCATGATTCACTGCCCCGCATGTGATTTTCCTGAGGAAATGGTGTTACACGTTTTCTTTACTTGTCCTGGCTACCAAAAAGCCAGGAAACGGTGGCTAGCCCAGATTTGTAGGAATATAGGTAGCAGATATTATCTGGATGCTTTTGGATACTGATGTCAGATCTCAGTATTCCGATCGTCTTCTCGGTAGCAGGCTTTTTGTTCTCCATGTGGAACTCTAGAAGGGCTCTTTTGAAACTCGCCAGGGAGGTAGATGATCCCTTAGGGAATAATGTTATTTTATACACTGTATATGCAGCAGTGATTAAGGGTTGTGTCATTGGCTCATGGAATGGTGCTGTTTTAAGAGTTTTTTAACCTTGAACATTTATTTATTTATTTATTGCACTATGCACTAAGCACTTTTTGAAATCTATTGTGCAATCACCTTTCGATAAAAAATATAAGATACTTCATCATGCTTCGATGTAGCAGGGGGGACAATTTTTATTCTTAGTATTCTGTGCCTGTTCCTATGAAATGTTTTTATAATCATGCTTTGTTTCTGTATATTTTACTTTATGTTTTATGAATGTGTGCTTTCAAGGCTGCTCTGGCCGAAATAAAGTTTTCTGAACTGAACTGGTTAAAGATAGAATCAGGATCAAAGATGGTGAAAGGCCTTAAGATAGTGCTAGAGTATGTGTTGACAGTGCAGCAGGGTATAAACAGAAAAATACATACAAAAGAGTATACGGGGCTGAGAACTAAATCAAGGCATAAAGAGGCTCTGCTGTTCAGGTTTCCTCGCCCACTATTCGAATAAGGAGATTTTTAGTTAAATCACAGACTATCAGGCCCTCCCAGTTTCCAAGCAAGTTGAGTGTGAACTGGCTCAAGAATTTATATAAAGTAAAAAACAAACCAAAAAGAACTCTTTCAATTGATATTCTACCTCTTCGAATTCTCTAAAAACTTTTCACAAATGTTCATGCACTGGCACAGTTCTTTCATTTATGGAGTTACATGCTTGCCCTTTTCGGATGTCAAAGGTGGAGTCTATAGTACATAAGACAGGTAATTTACCTTTGTTCAGTTATGGAAACACCACACAGACTTAAATTCTAGTGATGCTTATAATTTTTTGTCTATTTTAAATATTGGCAACCTAAATATGCATACCTCATCCATCTCCTTAATCAGACATTCAGAGTTGTTTTGAACTATTTTAGCAGTATTTATAAGCAACGTATCAAAGAAGCCCCAATGGTGGTCATTAAGCCACTGTGTGCCAGAACATCATTAGAAACATAATAAACATATTAAAAATAATTATATTTGTTGCCAAAAATACAATGTCAAAGTCAACAGGATATTTGGATAAAACAAAACCTTTTTTTAAATTATTTTAGTCTTAACCCTACGTGTAATGAGTTACCTCTCCACTGAGTGTCTCTCTTTGTTGGCTTCAATTATATTCTGGTGCAGCCACTCGAAATCATATTTCTCTCAGGTTTTGAAACACCTCTTAGTTTAAACAATTCAATGAATTTCGACCTCTGTAAGTGAGCAGAAAATGTAAGTGAGGGCTTCCTCAGAAGTAACAACAAGTACTTCTTTATGAGTGTCTGTTAGGTCTAGCATCATTTGCGTGGGTTTCGCCTGTATTTTTACCTTTGCCGCCTGTGTTTTTGCTGTGTGTTGGGCTTCGTTTTGCTGGTCTAGATGCTTTGGGCACTTTGCCACTGCTATTCAGTGCCAACGTGCAAGTGCTCCCTTTGTAAATGGTTGATATGGATTGGTATTTCCATAATTGGCTTATTTGATTTACTAGTCAGTCCCTAGTAGAGTGCACTGTGTGTGCCCAGGGCCTGTAAATCAAATGCTGCTAGTGGGCCTGTAGCACTGATTGTGCCACCCACATAAGCAGCCTGTACATGTAACACAGCCCTGCCATTGCAGTGCCTGTGGGCAGTCTAGTACTGCCATGCCAACTTGGCAAGTGCACCTACTTGCCAGGCCCAAACCTTCCCTTTTCTTACATGTTAGTCACCCCTAAGGTAGGCCCAAGGTACCCCTGTGGGCTGGGTGCAGTTAATGTGAAAGGTAGGACATGCCCAGATGTGTGTGGCAATCCTGATAGTGAAATACTGCCAATTTCGTTTTTTACGATTGTAAGGCTATCTGTTCCCTTTGGATAGAATGGGTAGTTTGCTTATAACATCTTATAAGCATAACTACCCCTGGGAACAAGGTAGGAAAATAAGGTTTAGTATGCCTGAACTCAGAATGCATCTTTTAGTGAGGGTGATACCTACATTCTGTGTTTGAAAATACCACTTTTAGAAAGTAGGTGTTTTCTTGCTTAGCCTTCCAGTGTGCCTCTGCTAGGATGTGTATTGACTGTCTGGCTATGGAGTGACAGGGGCTGGGGAGGTGCAGTGGCTCCAGAGAGTCTGGATGAGTCAGGGCCGGGCTGAATAGACCTGACCTGCATTTAGAGTAGAGGGAGGAGATTTCCTTTCACCTGAATGGGCCTAGTCTGCCTTCCACAATGCTATCTCCGCCTCCTGCCAGGAAACTGCACCAGCGATTACAGAACTGGCTTTGACTGAGTACAGGGCTTCTCTGCCACCAGAGAACAAAGGATGTTGTAGTATAAATATTGGGGCCCAGATCCCAGACTTTTAGATCACTTCTGGTAATCAAGAGGAACCTTTGCCAAGGAGAATCTGAGGAGGAATACTGCCTCTGTGCTGTTTTGCTGTCTGGGGTTGGCCTGCAGTGGCTACTTGATGCCAAGGAAAGGAGAAAGGACTTTGCTGTTTGCTGTGTCCCCTGCTTGAGGAAGATCTCCAAGGGCTTGAATTGAGCTTGCCTCTTAAGTCTCAGGGACACAAATACTTCAACCCCAGTCCCCCTGAACTGCTTTGTTGGGAGTTCTGACCTGCTGAGAGGTGCCTGCCAGTGTTGTGGACCTCTGGAGGTTGTTTTGGGACTGGAAACTGCAAGATCGATGGATCGCCTGTTTCCGACACATCGCAGCGGTGCGAGGGAAAATTTTGGACACATCGCCGCCGCAGAAGAGTCAACTCAGCGCCTAGTGTCTGTAGCGCAATGAATCCTGTGCACTGATCTCCGGCGTCCGAGATCACCGCACTGATTCTGACGTAGGCCCGGTTGGAGAAGAAGCAACACATCGCACTGGCTCATCACGCATCGCATCGAATCGCCAAGTCTGTCGCATCGTTGGAGGACGCAGTAGGAAACTGACGCAACACCTCCCCACTCAGTAAGACACTGGCGCATCAACTTCTCTCCGGTAAGGAACCGACCCATCACCTCCCCTGGGCAGTAGTAAGGAACCGACGCATCATCTTCCCCGGAGCAAGGAACCGACGTATCACCTTCTGTGAGTGTAAGGAACCGACGCATCACCTTCCCTGCGACCCTTTTTGCTTGCATTTTTGGACGCATCCAAGGTACTTTGTGTAAAAGTGTTGCCTCTCACATTTTCTTGGAACTGAACTGTTTCTACCTTTTGAAAGTCATATTTATTAATACTGTATTGTGGATTTTTGTAGTTTTGGTCTTGTTTTGGTTTAGATAAAGATTACTAATTTTTCTAAACTGGTGTGGTGTCCATTTGTAGTGTTTTCACTGTATTGCAGTGTATAATGCTTTACAGACTGCCTCTGAGATAAGCCTGTCTGCTCGCGCCAAGTTACCAAGGGAGTGTGCAGGGGTTATTTTAGAAGTATATCCCCCTTACCCTGACTAGAAGCAAGGGCCCCTATTTAGACAAAGGTACCTACCTCTGCCAACTAGAGAACCCCCATTTCTAACAGTGTCCTTAATCAGTGTTAAAATAACAGCCGGGTTCCATTGTATGACCTATGGAAGTCGGCACATTTAAACTCAACGCTTCCCTCCTTCGATCTGTGCTGCTGCCAGAGATAAACAACAAAAATAATCTAGTTATCTAAAACACTTTAATAGCATTACAATGCCATGAGTGTGTCCATGAAAGATCAAGTTCAGGCAACTGGCTAAAAAAAAATTACCACAGCTGTGTGGATGGCAAGCAAGCCATTGCGCTGACTGGGCTTCGCCCCCGCACCCCCCTCCCCAACCCCCCCACCGGCGTGTGTCCCAGCCCGGGCTGCTGCAGCTGTGGGATCGGTTGGGCAGTATCTGGAGTCTTATCTCCGGCACGCCCGAGTTGTTCACAGGATTGTGCCCACCCTACATGGGGGAGTGGGCACAATCCTTAATCCTGATTGGAGAGTGCCTGCCATCTGCAAGATGGCAAGCACTGAAGAGTGGGCTTCTCCTCGCCTCCCCCACCTGAGGGGTGGGATTGGCAGAGGTAGGCACACCTTCTGGACTGTACTAATTTTTCCCGCCTGTCTTCCCGCCGAAAAGGAGGGGAGACAGGAAGGGGGCCTGCCCCTGATAGCAGGAGAGGCTGGGGGTCGCGTTACAAAGGCAGCAAGGCCTTTGAAGCTCCCCTGCCACAGATGGCTCTTCCTGGCCTGGGGAGGTGTAACCACCTCTGGACAGGAAAGGCTTTGTTTCTGGGCTCAGGGAGCGAAGGTTCCCACACCAGGGGTAAAGAAACATGTCTCATGGTGGCAGGCTGGTGTGTACCAGTCAGGTAACCCACCAGAGGCTGGTCGTTTTTCAGGGGGCATCTCTTAGATGCCCTCTGAGTGTATGTATAATAAATCCCACACTGGCATCAGTGTGTGTTTATTATGCTGAGAAGTTTGCTACCAAACTTCCCAGAATTTAGTAATGCCATTATGGTATTGTGAAGTTCGTAATGACAAACTCCCAGACCATATGCTCTTCATGGCTTTACTGCACTTACAATGTCTAAAAATGGACTTAGACACTGTAGGGGTACAGTGCTCATGCAACCGTACCCTCATCAGTAGTATTGTGCACCCAGCTAGAGAGGTGTCTTACCTATACCATAGGCAGTGGGTTGCAGGCATGGCACATAGGAATGTGTGCCATGTCGACTCATCACCTTTCTCTGCACCAAAACACGCCTGCAATGGCAGTGTGTGTGTTAAGGTACACGACCTCTATGGGTGACAACATTTGTGCTGCAGCCCTTAGAGGGGTTCCCTGGTCACAGTGAGCTTGGTACCCATGATACCTTTTACAAGGGACATAGATGTGGCCAGAGAGGTGCCAATTGGGGGTACAAAGGTACAATTTTGGGAAAGAAAACCAGTCCTGGAAACCTGATTGGCAGGGACCCATGGCACATCAAGTCAAAGAGCATTAGACATCTAGCAAAAAATGTGTGTGGGGGGGGTTTACTTCAACAGAAACCCAGCTTCCTATACTCCCTAGTTTTTTCATCCTACTTAAAGCCCTGCATAATAGCAATAGTTTAACTTGTATCTGAAACTCTATGCCACCGTCAATAGTATGCTGAGCTACTTCAAGTGTCTGGGAATGCATCCTGCATTCAGACAACTCACTCCTCATTCTCGCCCTTCACTTTCACGCTCACCCTGCACTCACACCCAGGGCCGGACTGGGAACCGAAACCGGCCCTGGCAAAGTGCTCGGCGCCCCCCCCCCCTCCCCATGGGGGGTTGGGGGGTGCGACCGCGCTCTTTGCTAGGGCCGGTTTTCGGCCGATTTTGTTACAGTGCCGTTTTTGCAGCTATGCTGCAAAAAACGACCCTGTAACAAAACCGGCCCCCTGGGGTCCAAAACCGGCCCCCACCCTCGCGGCCGACCGGGGGATTGCCCGGTGCTTGCAAAGGACAGTCCGGGCCTGCTCACACCGATCACAATGCACTAATACTGATCACCATGCACTGACACCATTCACCCGATCACCCTGCACTCACAGCGATCACTCTGCACTCACAATGCACTTACGCTATTCACCCTGTACCTCACCCTGTAATCACACAAACATACTACTCACTCGCACTCATGTGACACTTCACCCACCTGTCCCCCTCACAGCTCAATCTGCAATCTCACTTAAACAAGCTCATCACTAACCATGCATTCATTCATCCCACTCCACTTACATCCACACCATATGGTCACCTCACTCACCCTGCAGTCACTCCTCTTAATCTACTCTCACACTGTTGCATCGCTCACCGTGCACTCACATGGGCACTCCTGCCACCCACACAGTGCAGAGGATTAATGTGCCTGCTACAAAGAACATGTACCATACAGATCACAGAAATGAGTGTGAGTGTACTATGAGTAGCGCTATAAAAAAAATCAATGTTTGTCAGAAAGGTGCTATAGACAGATGAGGTGAATTGTTGGTGAGTGCTACTGAGGGAATTCATAGAAAAGGAAATGGTGGAGGTGGCGTCCAAAAAAAAGGCTGCACCGTGTGCGACCAGTGCTAGTGCCAGCCCTGGCTGGGAGTGTTAGTCCCCTCTCCCCAAGATGGGTCTAGTTGCACCCCTGATGGCAAGAACTTTTTTTAATGGAAGCACACAACTTCTCCCCAATCAAAACATGTACTCCTGGCTACCAACATGTGGGCTGAGGCAAAGCCCCTCTCTAGTAATGCTCACATAATTGTCTGGCAACAGCTGCGTTGTCGAACCAGACCATAGCAACTAAAATGCCATTGCTCAATGATTGCGCTTTATGATTGTGAAGTCAATTACAGTTAAGAAAACCATAAACATTAATTAGCATTTGCTGAGCTAAGCTGCAATCAGTAATAAGCTACGTTTACATTCACAACGTTTGACCGCAAGGGGTACTTTGTTTTGCTTTTCAGCATTATATAGACCCAACCCTACTGCTCATAAACAAGCTATTGACCCCTTTACCTTTTTGACATCTTCAACATCTGCTACAGCACTCAATAGGCAATAGCAACTGGCAACCCGTGCACTGCACTTGGCTGAAAAACACAGCACTTGAGGAAGCCAACACAGTACACGAACTTACAACGTCGTCACTGGAAATCAAGAAGTGCAAATAATAAAGAAACCTTCTCATAGAACTATCCCTTACATGAACCTAGCATAAGGGTTCCTTACCCTGTCTCAGGTTCTAAGTCTTCCTACCCATAACCTTTGCCTTACGGTTGGCTTCACAGTATCCAAGTGCATAACTCCTACCCTTACCTAGCCCTAGCAAGTCTTCTTTGCAAGTCTTCAAGCTCTTACCGTGTAACTCTGCACAATGAACTACTCCTACACTAGCAATAACTTATGGTCTTTCCCTATCTTTAATACTGATTATCTCCGTAACCCCTTCTTTTCTGTTTCTTTTTTCTTGCTTCGCTTCTCTCTTGTTTTTAACCTAAAATGGGGAGGGTGGGGACCTACAGAGTTGTTTTGGAAGAGTTCAGGTTCAGCTTTGCCGAAAGCAAATGTCAAGTTTACGGCCATTATTTTGAGCATCTTGGGCCAGAAGGGCATTAACCACACCTGTCACATGGTGATAAGTATAGCAATGCATGTGTTCAGCACCTGAAAAGACTATAGGGTTTACTTAGCACCTTGTGTGCGCCTCCTGCTGTCACAAAAAGGAGCTTATCCCTCCCCCTTTGGAAGAGGTCACGGTGCCTCTGAATGACTGTGTGCCTCTTCTTGCCCATGTGCTTCTGAGTGTTTTTTTCAGGGTCTATGCATTTCTGAAAACCACTTACGTGGGAATTACTGAAGATTTTCGTGGCTCTGGGTGTTCATGCACCTGTGGGCGTCTTATGTTCGACCATGGTCCATATTTCTTTTATTTATTTATTTATTCAAAGTTATATATAGCGCGAACAAGATCCTTACAGATATCAGAGCGCTTCACAAAGACAGGGTAGGGGCAGTAGGAGTGAACAGAGATAATGGAAGCAATATAATAGTCACTGACATGGTAGGATAATAATAACATACATAAAACATATCAATATACAAACAGGTAAACAGTTAATATAATACGGGACCAATCATTGATCCCACTACAGAGGTGTTCAGGTACACCTTGGGTGTGTGGATGGCTTATACCAATGTCTTAGTGTATAGAGAACACTGAGTGGGGGCATCGGGAGAGTGAATCAGTAAACCAAAGTGTAACATATATTGGTCGGTATTAAGAGAGTAGCGTAAGAGTGTCCCCCATCAATTAGAAGTATAGTGCCAAAGGGCAAGGTGAACAGTGATACAGAGCAATGCAGAGTCTCTAATCCAGCACCTATAAGGATCAGGAGATCTTGGCCAGAAGGATGGTTTTCACCTCTTTCTTGAAGAGTGCGGTGGAGGAGATAAGCCTGGTTTCAGGAGGGAGCGCATTCCAGATCCTGGGTGCCATTCCTGAGAAGGAGCGCTTGTATGTTTTCTCTTTCCGAAATCTACGAGGTTTCAGGAGTAGATTTTTTGTACTTCTATTGGATCTCGAACCTCCTGATATAGACAACTTTTGAGCGAGGTAGTTGGGTGCCTTGTGGTGCACGGCCGCGTGTGTCATAACAGCAATTTTTAGCTGTATTCTGGCTTCAAAAGGCAGCCATTTTAGAGACTTTAAATCTGGGGATATATGCAAATGTTTTCTTGAGCCAGTAATGAGTCTCGCGGCAGCGTTCAGTGAGGCTCTTAAGGGTGCTGTTGTGGATAGTGGGAGTCCGCTGAGGGCCACAATTCCGTAGTCTATTCGAGGGATGACTAAAGCTTGTACAGCAGTTTGGAAGTCTTCGGCAGGGAGGAAAGGTTTAATTTTCCTCAGTGTGTTGATTTGGAAATTAGCTCCTTTTGTGGCTTTGCTAACGTGCTGCTGCATGTTGAGCTTGGCGGCGAGTGTGATGCCTAGGGATTTTGCTGAATCCACGATGGTAGGTTGGACATTGAGTGCTGTTAGGTTATTGAGCCAGGTTTGGGTGGTGGAAATTTTCGCCGGGGGTGAGATGAGTAGGAACTCCGTTTTCAGAGCATTTAGTTTGAGGTGATTATCGGCCAGCCATGATTGAGTGTTGATAAGTGTGGAGTTCAGATGTTTGATATCTTCCGGGGATTGTAGCTTTAGGTAAAGTTGTGTGTCGTCGGCGTACATATGGAATTGGACATTGGAAGCTTGGAGCAAGGTGGCGAGCGGTTCCATGACGAGGTTGAACAGTGTGGGGGAGAGGGAGGATCCTTGTGGGACACCTAGATCTGCAGGCACAGGTAAGTGTGCGTCCCAGGGTTGTGTTTGCCTCAGGGCATCTATATACCTATCATGTTATCAAGATCTTTTGAACTGAACTGTGCTACATGTGTCTTGTTCGGTCCCTCAGAGTGCAAGTGCAGGCTAATTAAATAAAATTAGGTTTTTTGAGGTAGAGAATTCCATAAAGAGTTAAAAGGATTAAGAGCGTACCCATGCGCCCTGTGTAATAAGTGCGTCTTCAGTGTTTCTAAATCTTTCGTGGTCGAGCTCCGTATGCAAGAAAATGTGGAGGCTATTCCAGTGTTAAGCAACCCACCCTCCAAGGGTTCGAATATCTGAGTCCACACGCTCCTCTCCCTATCTCACCTTGTTCTTGACGTCATCGCTGGTGCTTTGAAACTCATGCTTCGCTTCGTTATCACTCTCTGTGAAGTTGTGTTCCATGGCTAGCAACACATCTTGCAAGTACATCTCCTCCTTCTCCCTCTGCTCAATCAACATCTTCCTGGAAGGGCAAAAAAATATAAGAGAAGGCAGACAGCAAGGAAGGATATCCTAGTGTCACAAGAATCCCTGAGAATCGTGAGGACATTGTCCTATACCCAGTAGCCTAAGGACGCTGGTCTTGAGTGAAGATACAGTTTACAGCTACAATGTAAGGAACTGCCAGGGCTCTACGGGGCCTGAATGAACCATCTGAAAGCCTGTTGAGAGCTATCTAACAAGCTCTTCAGGTGCACAAATAGGGCCCCCCATGCACCTTGCACATTCTGGTGTCTGAAGACTAGATTACTAAACCATTGCTCACATGCAATTCCCCTTTCAGAGGCAGTAAGGTTTTTTCATTTCAGAAGCCCTCCCATTCACTACAGCAGGCTTTGCTTTTTGAGTTTAAAAAGGCGCTTGTTATCAGAGAAACTAGTCTATGCTATATATTTCCTTTCTTATTTGCATAGATAGACAATGAAGGCGGTGGTGGCTGCCGCAACACTGAAGCGGGGGCGGGACAGAGTAAAAATACATATTTTTTAAACACATATGTGAGTACGCGGCGGCCGCCTCAGTCTTTTTCTCCCACTCTCTACTACTCCCAGCATGCACTGGGGCACAGGCTTCGCACCCAAACCTGGTGCTGCTCTCATGTTATGAGAGCAGCGCCAGGATTGGTCTGAGCGGCATGGTTCGCTGCTTAGACTGTGACATTTCTCAAACCAGACTGTGTAATACAGCTGGATTGGAGAAACCAACCACTCCACCCTGCTGTGCCAGGCCCTGCCCCGCCCTACACTGCTGGCATCGACTAAGCCAGTCAGCGGTCATTTCCTAGACCGCTGACAGACTGACCAGTGGAGCGATGCTCCTCCACCATTACATAGGTGCGGCACCTGAGTAAAGGTCAGCTATGAAGTTATACAGATCTGTAGGCACCACTGTGAAAAACTGACCATATAAACACTTTACGAGATAGTTAAGTGTGCTCCATGGAATGCTGAGCTTCGTCTGCCCTATCAAAATACTTACACTTCTGGCACTAACCTCTAATGTTTCCATGGCAGCAACACGAAGTTGGCAGAAACAATGGACATATTTAATTGCCTGACATTATAACCGTGGCTGCTCATAGCCTTATTGCCCACATGCGTTCAGGCATTAACAACTGTCTTTGCCCTCCCTCTCACCTTCTGCAAGGGTCCATACATTTTGGAAAGGCGCTTAATAGTGGATAATGACATCATTAAGAACAGGGCAATAACTCGATTATGTTTATTCAAGCTACACCAACTGTTGGGAGGGGAATATCCCTTACATTTTACTCAAACATGTTCCCCTGCAATGAGTGCCCGACTGTATGTCTATCGGAAAGCCTGGATTTTATTTTGACACTAACATCCCAGAAATCTAGCGTGTGTGCAGAGGCCTTGACTAAGTGAGGGCAAGGGCCTGTAAATGTGTATGTGTATGACTGTTCATGTATGAGTATATGAACTGAATCTAATAGGATCCATTTTGTATGCCCTTCAGCATGGTACAATCAGAGAGGATAAGGACAGCTTCCCCAGACAGCATTCCTGGGGCGGGAGGATGAAGATCCAGGCACTGAGGTGAGGATGATGGAGACAGGGTAGCCTTTAGAAATTCCATGAAAACTTTGGGCCATATGTATTATTTACATGTCACAAAATGCTGCCCTCAATTTGAGACCAGTAAAGATTTTTATGAACCAACATTTGTACTATGTAATATGTTCTTTCTCAAAAATCCAAATCGTAGTGGATCGGAATCCAATCTACCTCAAGTATATTAATGAGTGTAGGTTGCAAATTACAACCTACTGTGATTTGTTGCCATCAAAGAGATTGTGGTTTGCTGGGGTCAGCAGACCACCATGTCTGTGATTGCTTTTAAATAAAGCAATCTTTTTTTTAAGCAGAACATTTTCCATTAAGGAGAAGAGGCAGTCTATGGTCCTGCTTACTTCTAAACATGTTTTTGGGAGAATTCACTAAAGGGAAGGTGTCCCTTGGGAACCCCTTCTCATTTGCAAATGGGGTACCACTACCTTTCAGCAGTCGGTAAAATATGAAGGTTTGCCACCGGATTTCAGGTACAAAACATGTATACATACCATAAGGAATCTGTATTTGGAAGGGGCACCCTAAACCTGCCCCTTTGGCAGTGCAAATTCAGTATGGTTCCTAAGCCCATTTAGTGATTCTATAAGCTGTTACCAAACCAGTAAACCACTTAAGGGATTCAGTACATTAGAAAAACATTTACTGCTCGCAAACCCTTTGATTTACCAAACTGCAGTTTGTGAACAGTAAATGTATTCGTACATCTGCCCCTTTTTTGGTAAAGGGCTACTGATTAGTTCTTCCTGAGCTTTGCGATTTGGTGGATAGTATGAATAAAGGGGCGGATTACAAGGGGAGGTTGTTTCTGGGTCAGGCCTGCCATTTTCTCTGCTTCAGAGGGGCTGAAGTCGGCCAGGTGCAGAAACCTCACACTTTATTGTGCACATGTTGTGCGCGCTCAAGTTTAGGACACAACCCCAGTGCTACCTACAATGAGAAGCTTCACTTTAAACAAAGGGGGTGTCTGGAGAGCAGCCTAAGAAAAACACTGGAAAGAGGATCACCCTAAATTAATTCCCCAGCATGAGACAGTGGATAAACAACCCCTTTCTAGAAAATGTGTACAAAAGTGGAAATTAAACTATCCTCTGCATGGTGAGAGATGGGTATCCCTGCCCGGAGTACCCGACTGTATTGTTGTTTAGATCCCTAACACTGCTTTTTTGTCATATACGTATACGGATGTGTGTGTGTCATGATATAGGCATGTTTCACGGTTTGGGGTCTTGTTGGACTGCGAGAGCTGCCCAAAGCCCTACCCTAATGGTAATGGAAAGCTACTGCTTTCACCAGGAGTTAAACAGTGCAAGCGCAGCGATGGCAGCATACAGTTTAGTGACCAGTAGTAGTGAACAGGTCGTTTTTACTCTGTGTCACTGAAGTGAGGCCTACAGGCTCACTCGCCTTTTTAAAAGTTCCACCGCTGTATGTTTAACTCACCTCTGGCCTACATCAGGTTGATGTGGAAGTGTGAGCCTGATGAAAACATGTGCTGGGAGCATGTATGCTTGCAAGGAATAAAGTACACCTAGGATGAAGTGTAGTAAAGTGCACACATGGTAAACACATGTGTGCTGGCAGAGTGTGCTTTTAAAATACCACACTGATGCAGTACAGCAAGACTGCAGTACTGAACAGCGTGCGAAGACTGGTGTGTATGCTACATATGGAAATGCTGGTGGTAGCATAATACATGAGGACAACAGTGAGAGTGCTGTGAATTTACCCTGAGTGCAGAAGTGCCTTCAATAGTGCATTACATAGAGGACTTTTGGGTTCCATTTTAGGAAGCTCAGGCATGCTTGGAAAATATGTGAAGAGTAGAGAAATCCCCCAGAGAGAATTGTGTATTGCTCCCCCTATGTATTTCAAAGGGTTCTTTGATTCAGTGACAGATCACAAGGAAAGACGCCTGGACACATCTCAAGAAGAGGGAGATGGGGCTGATAAGAACATCATGAAGAGTAGGGATGAGGGCCCTGGATTAACCTTTGATGCACATATCACTGTGGCTGACATCCAGGTGTCAACTCTGGTCACTCCCATGAATCTTGTTGTGGGTTATCTAGCTTCAGAGTCCTGCCGGCTATGGCAGAGATCCTTCAGGAGGAAGAAGGGGAGAGGTGTCCATTTTAAAGAAACAGAGCCGCAACATAAAACCTAAAAGGTCCAGACTCTAAATCACATTTTGTGTCTGGGAAAGAACTATAAGTAGGGTAGTCTGAGACCCCAAACTTTGTCATCTGTTCATGTGTTGGACTTCATTGGCGATCCTATATGCCAAGAGGGACCACAGTGAAATGAGTTAGAGAAGAAACCTGCTCCCTACACAGATCAGGGCATTGCCCATGTGCCAAATTAGCTGGGTGACCCCGTATGCCTGGAGGGGCCACCATTACGTGGATTAATGCTTCTAGTGGGAGGAACCCATCCTGCACCAATCGGGCTGTTGCCCATGTGGTGAAGTGGATTGGCCACACTGTATGCAAGGAGGGGCTGCTGTGACTATCCACTCGAAGCTATCATAACAGTAGTGTGAAGGCTGGAATCCAGATCGTATTCATATTCTAACAGTGTTGCATAAAGTGCTCACTTTGTGCATTCCTAAAGTGCTATTCAAAAGTGATTTGTGCAATTAAAACTACGTTCAAGATAATTCATTTGTTCATCCTATCTTTGCTGATTTCCAGGAAGGAGCTTAGCAGTAGTTGACACCATAAATGTGTGTGCAAATCTTTTTCTGCATTTAATCCTGCCAGTCAGTACCTTTGAATTGATTTCTATTATGTATCTTGGTTCCAAAAAGCTTAGTGCTTTCTCCCTGTCTCCACCTCTTCTATTTCTAGGAATCGCATCAAGCCGAGAGGTGTGAATCATCGCTCAGGAAACTGTTCGGACCAAGGTGGAACTCAACCGCATTTTGTGGATTACCCCCCACGGAACCCCATTGGAGCAAGGGAACCAACCCCCTGCCACTGCCGAGGAAAAAAAGGACTTACTGAGTGACAGCTGGAGCCGGAGCACTTTGCCCATCTGACCACCAGAGGTAGCGTGGCTCGGGGAAGTGAGCCCGTGCCTGCCAGGTGCTGCTGCGTGTGACAGCGGGCAAACCAACTCAGCCGATCCAGAACAGGACCGTGCTGCAAACCGCAGGGTACTTTGCCATCGGAGCGAGTAAGCCGAGAGCTGGGCCTTTGGGTCCCGGGAAACATACCAAAGGGCCCAGATTTCCAGCAAATCAGCAAAGATATAACAACATAATACAGTAGCATATTAGCATAACTCGCATAGGAAACAAGCACTTACAGTGCAATAGGTCTCGCATTTCTGAGAGTTTCAGCTATTGGCATTGTAAATGATAATGCCTTTTATGTATGCGTTTATAAACCTACAAGCGGCGTTTACCCAACGCTTGCAGGATTTCTAAACACATAAGCATCATTTACAAAGCCAATAGATCAAACTCTCGCAAATGCGAGACCTATTGCACTGCAAGTGCTTGTTCTACCCGGAGATTGAGCTGCCTCAGTGACTGCTGGGTTTATCGCATCTGAGGTGACTAAGGCAGCTTGTGAGTTTATTGTAGCCGAAGATTGAGCTGCCTCTATCTGCTGGCGCCCTTTGCTGATGTGGTGATGGAGGCCACAGATGCTGCGGTATCCTCGAGTCAGCACAATGTTGTCCCTGGACGGCTCCGAGAGGAAACTCCACATGCTATAATGTGCTGCCAGCGAATTAAAACTTTTCACTCCCGCAAACTATATAAAGGTCTCATATGGAAAGATTTTACACCGAGGGTGACTTTGCCATCAAAGGCCCACTGTCCATGCTTTCCACCCCCAACTCACAAACATATCACTGCACCAGCAGGAGCACAATTAAACAGAATAAACCAGCCTAACGTAGCAATCGCACACCATGGCATTATGGGTATGCAAATGAGCCCAGGAACGGATTCTTTCTCAACATTGCAGTATGCGACCTGTAATAAGGGAAGCCAACATTACAACTGTAGTGGGGGGGAAAAATGACAATTTTGCAGGAATTGTCACTTTTATTCAAAGACAGTTAAATAAGTCTCAGCATGCAAAGAAATAGAAACCTTTTTTCCCTATTTCTGTGCATGCTAAAAGCGGCCGCCTGCAGTTTTTTTTTCATTTTCATTACTTTTGTTACAATCGCGTCACCCACGCGGGTGCTGTGATTGCATCAAAAGGAAATTAATAGAAACTTTTTTTTCTCGATTTCTTTACTTTTGATTCAATCGCAGCACCTATGTGGTTGACGCGATTGTAACAAAAGTAACGGAAATTAAAAGAAATGGTGGGCGGCCGCTTTCAGCAGAGACCGGGAGCAAGAGAAGGAGCCTGGTGCGGGGAGTTGGGACAGTTGGGCAGGGGGTGACATGCAGCTCCGCGGTTGGGTGCGGCCGCAACCCGGGTTTGGACCTGGTGCTGCCTTGTGGACCATGCAGTGGTGCGCATGGAGGATTGCGTGCCCGCCCTAGGCCCCCAGCCCTCGCTATGCCCTACCTTTTGAAGACGCCCAGAGTGGCTGAAAATGATTATTTGCAGGAGCAAAAAAATAAATAAATAAACTGAGAGCAGCATCCGTACACGTACACAACTCCTGTCCAGGCACATGCACATCTCCTGTCCTCCTTCAGAAGCTAAATCGACAACAATAGATCTCGCCAAAGTGAGCAGCGCGTGCGCTGCATAGCTAGGCGAGACCTAAAAATACTTGAGGGCATGTATATAAAATGAAAATCAGAAAGGTGCCAAAAAGCAACCCTGCCCTAGCTTTCTTGTAACTAAGTTCCGGCGGTGAACTCTGCTCTGTTTGCTGAGTTTTCCGCACTTCTTGGAGCACACGAGGGTCCGCAATACTCCGCTCCACATAGTGGAGCGGAGTTTTTTTCTTCGCTCGTGCTCCCCAACGTCAAGTTGGCAAGCTTGAGCGAGGAAAATCTGCCTCCCGGCGAGATTTTTCACCCGGGCGGTCGGATTTCTCAATGCGTGCCGTCACGACCACTCACATTGAGAAACCAGTTCACTTTGAGAAAGTTGCTGCTCGAGTAGAAAATCTACTCGAGCGACAGAAAAGAAGCGGCGTCCTCTTGCACTGGGTGTGGTGCCATTCGCATTGATTTTCCATCGCATGACAGACACCCGTCGCTGAAAATCAACACGAACAGTCATCACCAAGCACACTCTGCCGTTTGCTGAACTCCGCGTAGTGAGGCAGAGGTTTTTGGTCAATTTGCAGAGTTCCGCATGGCGTAACTCCGCCCAGGCGCACTTGTAACCTTAATGTGGTTCGTACAGTCACTATTTTGTGTATAATGGACTTCTGTGGAGGTATTCAGTCACTCAAAGGGAACCTTCTACCTGCTGGTAGAGGCTACACCATCAGGTGTCATTGTAATACGTTTTAGCCCAAATATGAACTCTAGCAGGTGCAATCTAGCAGCAACCACAATGAAAACACATTCACCCAAGAAAATACCTTGTTTAAAAAGGCAGTCCCATGGCTTTATCTTAACATGAGCTCGTCCACACTGGCAGCAATTTTCATGCAAACAATGAAGAAAGTGCAGATGATGTAGTCCATTTCGCAGGGCCACCAACTGGCGCACCTATGTGGTCAAGATGCACTTATGTCCATGTAAACAACAGCTGGCCAGCTAAGCGCTAGGATAACCCCCATGGACAATTAGATGCTAAAAAAATCCTCAGAACATAACTAGTAGTGAGCTTGCTACCATTTTTGTCCAACTTCCCCTCTCCCAGCACCCAACAGGGAGAGGTGTGGCGCCGCGGCCAGGGTGACTGATGCTGGAATCTGGGGATCACGGTTCAATCCCCGGCACCAGCGGCAGGTTAGCCCAGCACCATGTGACTCTGGGCAATAGCTTGCTTAATCTTCCCGATGGCCCTCAGCGCCTAGAGACCCTTACGGGTGTGTGTCGCGCTTTACAAATGTGGATTATTATTATTATATTATTATTAATAGAAATAATTGATCAGTTGCACCTGGCAATTTGGAGATTGAATGGTTGGGGGGTCCCAAGGCAGGGATGTTCAACAGAGGTGGCTTTATATATTCAGTAATCAGGGATTTCCTCAATCCCACATCAGCTTTATTCAGGGAGAGTATCGCTTAGAATGTCAGAACTAATGTGAATTAGTACTTGTTGATACAGGAAAAAAACACTGCCCTGACAACTGCTGGTGCCCTTCAACATTCATAATGATTGAGAGGATGAAATGTAATACCGGTGTTGTATACTTTTATAACTATAACGAGAGATTCTATTTGGTCGGAGTGATGTTAAGGATATTAAGGAATGTTGACAGTGGAGACCTGAAGATGGCTAGCCTGGGAGAAATTGTACTTGCTATGGCAGTCTATGCTTCTCACAAATAAAAAAATACTGTCAGGTCGGTGCCTGGACGTCCGTATATGATGTGGCAAAGAGTTGCCCAGCTACTGGAGAACACACCTACTGCCTAATACTACCTGAAATGGTAACTCACTTATTTGAAATCAGATGTACAGCCCGTGAACAAAGTTAAAGTGGTGAGCATATCCCCTGATGTTTCATTACACTATAATGCCACTAGATGGTAGGAGCTAATAGTGTCTTCATCTATATATTTATCCTGATTAAACAAGCTGGTACCAGCAATTCATTAAAGACATGCAGTCACCCAAATGTGCTGGACTAAGCTCATTTCCAGACTACTTATAGGTTTTCGGCATGTAGTAAAAGTGTACGAGTTCAATAAGACCACCCTGGTGCCGTAATTGTAAATAGGTTTCATAATTTAAACACTTCTATTTCTCAGGCTCACCTTCGTCAAGAGACAGGCCTGGTAAAATCTACCATCTCAGTCAGTCTCACTTTCTTGAAATATTTTCAGACCTATTATGATATGAAGCCTTGCACAAGTTGCTTGGCATTCAGAAAACCAAAGTGACTAACACTTTGAATAGGATACAGGTTAAATTTAGTGGATATTAACGTAGTAGTAGTTAATCAGAAGGGGGAGGAGGAATAGGTGTCTAGTCTGTTCCCCAGGGTAGATATTTTTTATCAGAAGTGGACTAAGACACTTGTAACTACGTTCCGTTCAGTAATATAGATCACCCTCATAAATGTTATGTATTAGTGCGGTTTATCTTGGTTCTCCGCCCCACATAAACGTTATGGTATTTGTCATTGGGTGATCTATTGTGCTACATGCCAGCCTCAAGCCTGAGGTCAACTCTGGAGTAGCGAAGTAGTGTCCAGAGAAAGGTAACGCCACATGGAAAGGTTTGAATTAAAAAAACACCGTCATCCGAAAAGACTTTATTATGAAAAAGGATGCGGTCTGTTATTAAAAAGTTTTTGGATATACAGATGGATCGTGTAACTGGGTCCTTGTATATCACTTACAAGAAGACTGTCAACATGTTTCTGCTCCTTTTGGCCCAGTGGATCTGTGGAGCATTCGTCAGGACAAAGACAAAAATAAAATTAATACTCACACCCTTTGTGCAGTATGTCAAGGGTTCTCAATATACCCTCTGTGAATTACTTAGGAGGTTCATTTAACCTGAAAAAGAAATCACAAATAAACACATTGCATATTTGTTGTGGCTAATGTACTTTGATTCGCCAACAATCCCCACATATGCTAGCGCTGTTTTTAAAGAATTCAGATAAGCATAATTTGCTCGCACAGAAACCTAAAATAGAATTAACATTAAACATGCCAAAGTACAAGTATTTTTGTCTTTGTCCTGACGAATGCTCCACAGACCCGGCTTGGCCAAAAGGAGCAGAAACATGTTGACAGTCTTCTTGTAAGTGATATACAAGGACCCAGTTACACGATCCATCTGTATATCCAAAAACTTTTTATTAACAGACCGCATCCTTTTTCATAATAAAGTCTTTTCGGATGACGGTGGTTTTTTAATTCAAACCTTTCCATGTGGCGTTACCTTTCTCTGGACACTACTAGGCAACTCCAGAGTTGACCTCAGGCTTGAGGCTGGCATGTAGCACAATAGATCACCCAATGACAAATGCCATAACGTTTATGTGGGGCGGAGAACCAAGATAAACCGCACTAATACATAACGTTTATGAGGGTGATCTATATTACTGAACATAACGTAGTTACAAGTGTCTTAGTCCACTTCTGATAAAAAATATTAACGTAGTAGACCAACAGCAGATTAGTTCAACAAATACATTGTACCAGCAAGAAGAGTTTGTTCTTGATTATTAAAAGTGCAAATCTGTTTAAATGGATCCCTAATTTGGACAGCTTAGTCTACAAATATAAATAAATAAATATATATATATATATATATATATATATATATCTATATATATATATATATATATATGCACCACCTTATCTTGCAAGACAAAACAACATTTTCTGTGATTCATATGTGTACGGTGACTACTGTGTCTTTCTTAATATCTTTGATGGTGTAGATTTGAATCAGATTTTTATTTTTGTGACAAGGCTTCATATCAAAACTTGCCTCGTAATCCCTATTTTATACTTCATGAATGTTTCCGAGCTTTTATTTGGAGAGTAATGATGATAGGGTATCTAGCAGAGTAGTCAACTAGTCGAAGAAACTCTTCAAGGTTAAACCTGCACCTTAATTAGGCTAACAAGCTATTCATTCACCCTGTTTTCGTTAACTGAAGGTGGACCATGATTGCTATCATCTTCAGATTTTGTCAATAGTCATAATGACAGAAGCATTTGCAGATCTGGAATGTTGTCTCTAAGAAATTCCGTCTTCTCACAGTTGCCTGAAATTTACTGGGAATAACCTATGTTCTCTTTTGTCTTGGTTGAGACGATAACTGGGGATTGCTAAAGTACTTGTCTTCCTCTACTATGAGTTTATACGAAGGACTTTGCAGTATACCTTCTTTTAAATGCCTGTTTTAATTGGTGTGCTGAGTATTCCCCCTTGTGATTTTCGGTAGCCTTCAATAAAATCACAGCAATAAGAAATATCTGCTTTCTACGGAATAGCTAGACGGAAGAGCTTCTCTTTTTTTTTTAAAGCACGAAGGCTGTGTTTGCACTTTTTTTTAAATAGGCGGACACGTGCACAGAGACCACGACTGATAGAACTTCCGGCAGCAATAAGACCAAGAGTTTATTTTCCGTGATTTCGGAGATACCAAGTTTTGCCAAAGCGCAATAACTTTGCGTCAAAATAAACTATTAAATTTTAAGCACATCGCGTTACAGTTTTCAACCCGATAACTAAGCAATTGATAGGCTTATCTACCACTGCTTATCGCTACTTAAAATCATCCCCCAGGGCAGAAAGAAAACAATATCCTGCGGAATACTGGGTTGGAGGCAGGGCAGACCCTGCTCCCCGAGGGCACCGTCCACAATGCTGCAGATCACAGGCAGTTATGGGGGAGGGACAAATGGTTGTAAAGAAGGCTGAGGGCCAATATGGCACCAAAAATGTTTGAGTTCCTACCCATGCCAGGCGCACCCAACCACCCTCCCTCCCTCCCTCCCACCCCCTCCCCAAGGTGCCCGGGTACTCACAGGGATCTCTGCCATGGCCAGCATCATCTCTTCCATCAACTCGTCCTCTTCCTCCAAAGCCGCTCCCACGGGTGTAGGCGCTCACACGCCCCGGCAGCAGGGATTCCGTGGGCGGGGCTTGAAGCGGGGAGGAGCGGCCACGCGCCGGGACTCACGCGATTCTTGTGATGTTGGGGTTCGAGCGGCTGGCACGGTATAGGACGCGCACCCTTTCTAAAATCCGCCACTTGGTGGGATGGGGGCGGAACCGCTGTACACTCACCCCCGGCCCGAAGGTTGAAATCCCTGCCCTCAGTGCCGGATCCGCGGGAAGGCAGAGGGGGGTCTACTGCGTCACAGGCAAACAAACTGCACAATGTGCTGACACAGGGGGTAACCCAACTAATGCCAGTGTACAGCAACGGCATCGACGGGCTGGTAAACAGTTGGTGACCGGGGCTAGCTATTGGAGGCATCAAGCTTCTAATGAGAGGAAGATGGTGGTACAGGTGCCCAACCATGGACGCTTCACTTATCCAGCCAGGCTCTAGAGGACGCGTGCAGGTATGATTCTTCGCTTGCTAGCTCTTACATTGCTCTGCGACCACCCCCTTCCCCGGGGATGCTAAATAACCTTCGATTAATGAGGAGATGTGTGACTGTATTTTATAGATATTAGGATACTTCGAGTACTGGGAAGAGAAATAATATGTATTTGGGTATTTGAAGAGGACGTTAGCATGTTTCACTGGCAGTATCTGGACTTATTATATTTACACAGTTCAAGCAAGGAAAATAAGTAGATACATATGACTTTACTGTGTGCAGTCAACGCTTTACACACGTCTTTCTGTTATGTAGACTGCTTTGATACAGATTTAGTGCTTCTACTGTGGTTTTCAATCTTAAACACTATTGATGAACCGGGAGAGGTGTTAATCCTATAAGGAGTTTGTTGCTCCACAACTGGACTTGGTCAATATGGAAATGTAATATCAAATTACACCTCAGAATTAGACGTAAAGCACATTAGGCTTCGCAATGAAGACTGAAAAGAATTACAATGGAAACCATGAAGGTTTATTAAAAGTGTAAAGGCATTGCAGGAAGAACAACAGTGAACAGCGTGTGCGTGCGTTAAATATAGTGGAGTGCTCCTCTACGGAAGACGTGGTGCACGTTAATTATAGTTGAGCACATGCACCACATCTTCCGGAGAGGAGCACTCAACTATAATTAACGCGCGCACAAGCTGTTCACTGTTTCTGGGAAGCGCGTTCACAGACCGGAGTCTGCTCGTGCACCGGTCTGTACCACTTGGGAGGGAAAACAACAACAATAGGTCTCGCTGGCGACATGCGTCGCCAAGTGCGAGACCTAAAAACAGAGGGGGTCCCAAAACACGTTTTCCTCATGCAATTTCCCATAGGGATTTTTGACACAACTACAGCCCAAACCACTGGACGGGATTACCCCTAATTTGGCAGAAAACTAGCTCTTGCTCCAGAAACCGCCCTTTTTGTAATTTGGTGTAAATGTGTTCAGTAGCTTTGGAGTTATAAAAGAAAAAAGAAATATAGATATCTGGACGGTGCCTAAGCACAGATCTTCTGGTTCGATCCGATTGGCTGTCAACACTTCAACCAGGAAAGTGTCGCCAGCTATCTTGGGATTCAGGACTCAACGCAAGTCCCAAGAAAAAACTCAGTGAGGAAATAGAAATCTCAAGATTTTTATGTCATGCTCGCCCTCTTTGCTGGTCCTAAATGTACTGTAGAGCAACAGCCTGGGTAAAGAAAAGGCAGCTTGGTATTAGAAGTAGCGTTGCAAATTGAAACAGGAGGTCGCTGCTTAAAGTAGCTCTGATAGATCGCTCCATGATGAAGCAGCGTGATGAGAGGGAGTTCCGAGGAGAGCCACTTCAGCGTCAGCTTAACATCCCTGATTTTGGGCAAATCACTTAATCTCGTTGTGCCTACAAAAACGAATGTGTTTGTGTGTAACGTAACTGGTGCTATTATGAAGCTGTTCCAATACCTTTGGGTGGTGTTGGTAATATATAAAACCACAAAAAAGTAACTGGTGCTTATGTAAAGCACTCCAATATCTTTGGGTGGTGTTGGCGCTACATAAAACTGCACAAACAAATGTGAAAGGCAGAGTTGGTGTAAGAGGGTATCTGTGCAACGGAGTTCAGCGGGGCAAGCAGTGACAGGCGGAAGGTGGACGGACAACCAACAGCAAATGCGGGCAGCCACGGGGAGATTAAGTGATTTGCCCGTAATCACAAAATGTGGAAATGAGGCAGGAGGTAGGGGGGCGATGTGGCATCCTCTTGGAAAAGAATGTGGAGTAAGTGCCGGAGCTGTCGACTATGGAGTTGGGAAACAGGGTTTGAGTTTTGGAGGCAGCTTAATTTTCTTGATTCTGGGCAAATCACTTAATCTCACCGTGCCTACACAAATGAATGTGCCCTTGTGTAAAGCAACTGGTTCTAATGTAAAGCGCTCCAATACCTTTGGGTGGTGTTTGGTGCTGTATAAAACTGCACACAAAAAAAGTTACTGGTGCTCATGTAAAGTGATCAAATACTTTTGGTGTGGTGTTGAAAAGCAGCGTCGGGATTTGGAGGAAGGGAGGATCTGTGCAACGGAAGTTCAGCGTGGGTAGGCAGCGACGGGTGGGAGGTTGACGGCGAGATTAAGGGTTTTGCCTAAATTTACGGTTTCCTTGTGAAAACTAACTTGTCAATGTAAAACGCTCCAATAAGAGGGAGATTAAGTGATTAGGCCATAATCACACAATGTGGAACTGAGGCAGAGGTTAGGAAGACAATGTGGTGTCCTCTTGGGAGAGGATGTGGCATAAGGGCCACAGCTGCTGACTATAGAGCTGGAAAACTGGCTTTGAGTTTCGGCGCAAGCTTAACATCTTTGATTCTGGGCAAATCACTTAACCTCCCGTACCTACAAAAATGAATATTTCCTTGTGTAAAGGAACTGGTGCTAATATAAAGCGCTCCTCTATCTTCAGGTGGTGTTGGTGCTATATAAAACTGCACACAAAAACCAGAAAGAATCACAGTGTTAGGCTGGTTTACAGTAGTGAACATGAGGAAATATATTGCATCAGCAACCCCATTAAAATAACTACTTTTGCCATGGTGTAAACATGCACACACACCTAGCACACTCACACGTGGAAAATAAACAGAAACTACACGTGTGCCAAGTAATAGCAGCCATGCACATATGCTCCAATCAAGGAGATGGGGGAAATGGAAAGCAGCAACGAAAGGGATAACAATGACGGAGGATGGGGTGATCTGTGGACGGGCATGAGGGCAGCAGGGAGGAGATGGAGATGGTAAAAGCACGAGCACTCTGTAGAATGCTGAAAAAGAAAGAAAATATGTGGTTCTAAAATGGTCATTAAAACAGGAGCAGTGGCTGTTTGTAAGTACTTGGTTTATGCTCTGGGGGGGAGGGCTAAACACAAGAAGAGGCATGACCATCCATGCCAGGGACAAATAGTGACAATGAATAGGAGATTGAGCAAGCACATGGGAAGGCTGTGGGCAGGCTGAAGCCCACAGATTAAACACAATATGTCTCTCCGAGATAGAGCATGTGATGTCTAACCAAGACTTCAGAAACCCAAGAAATGTACTAAGGTTACAGGGACGTAATAGAAAGGTTCAGATTTTACACACACAAAACCACAGAAATTCAGCAGTTATACATATCTGAAGAAACTATAACTAGTGACCAGCCATGTACTGCTAATTAACCCATATTTTACATCAGTCCTGACATCTTCTATGACATCATTCATATCACGGCAACATTTGCAATAAAATTATTAATGAGAAAACTGTGCATGTCGGGGCGCAAGTTATAGTTACCTTAGGACATGAGTTATAGTTTCTTTAGATAAGTATAACTATAACTGCTGAGTTTCTACGTATTTGTGCTTGTAAAATCTGAACCTAACTATAACGTTCCTGTAACCTTTTTAGGGAATAAATAGATATTGAAAAATGTACGAAGGTTCTGTTATATATATATATATATATATATATATATATATATATATATATATATATATTTATATATATTCACTGAAAAAACCATAGGTTATAGACCATATATAGTTAGGAATTAGCATTTACAAAACCTTATTTTACTCACACAAAACCATTGAAATTCGCATATATAGTTAGTTGCACTAACTATATATCGCGCACCCGCAATCCACTGCTGATCATGTCACATATTACATCATTCATGACATGGGTCAGTGACATCACTGATGACATCACTGATGACATCTCAAATGACATCACTGATGACATCACTGATGACAACATCCAGTGACTGTATGTTTCTGTAAAGTCAAAATATGTCTTACATATTGAAGAATGAGTGGATGTATAAGTGTCTGGATGAAGGATTTAGTAGGTGCATGACTGACTGTATGAGTGAGTGATTAAATGTGTCTCACTGAGTGCATGGGTTAGTGACTAAACTGTCCTAATTTGTGCATCATTATGTACCTGGTGGGCTAGTTGGCCCCCAGGGATCCACAGGATTGAGGAGGAATTAATTCTCTAACTTAAAACGTGCCACAGGGTGTGTTTGCAGACATATCACCTCAGGCCACACCCCCTTCCTTCACCACTGTGCAAACGTGCCCATGTGGCGCATTTTAAGTTGGGAAATTAATTCTCTTTCAATACTGAGGGTCCCTGAGGGCCAAATAGCCCAACAGGTATCTCTGGTATGCGCCAGGGAGCTGCGTTGCAGACAGGTGTTCAGAGGCCACGCCCCTTTTTACACCTCTCTGCAACGCAGCTCTGTGGCGCTTACTGGAGGTACCTAGTGGGCTAGTTTGACCCTAGGGACCCTTAGGATTGAAGGGGACTTAATCTCTCAACTTAGAACGGTGACAGGGCGCGTTTACACAGTTGTGAAGGGAGGGGCGGGGCCTGACGTGAGGTGTGCAAACACACCCTGTGGCGAGTTTTAATTTGGGGAAAAAATTCCACTTCAAACCTGAGGGACCATGGGGGCCAAGTAGCCCACCAGGTGCTTCCAGGAAGCGCCGCTGCGTTGCAGAGAGGTGGTGCAGGCCGTGCCCCTTTTTACATCTCTCTGCTACGCAGCTCTGTGGCGCTTACTGAATGTACTATGAATTCCGATTTACTCACCTGTTATCAGGAGAGACCTCAGTGCTGCATCTTTGAGCCCAGTACTGATCCTGAAAAGTAATTTTAACCATACTTACCAGTAACTTGAATTTCCTTCCGTAGGCTAACATAGACTGGTTTTTACTTGGAAATTGTTCTAAGTGTGGAGTTTTGGAATTTTTAAAATATTCACCCAGTGTCTATTTTCACAAACTAAAAATATTCCTAAAAAATTGCCTGTAAGACTTAAATGCATTCTTTCAACTGTTTACAGGAGGTGCATCAGTGCTGGATCCAGGATCCACCACTGAGTAAGAAAAAGTAACGATGACACTACTTACCTGGTAAGTGAATTTCCTTCCATAGGGTAACATTGACTGGTTTCACTTGGAAATTCTTCTAAGTGTGGAGTTTTGAAACTTTAAAATATTCCTATAAAATCAGCAGAACTACGAATTCCGATTTACTCACCTGTTATCAGTAGAGACCTCAGTGCTGCATCTTTGAGTCCAGTATTGATCCTAAAAATTCATTCTAACCATACTTACCAGTAACTTGAATTTCCTTCCATAGCCTAACATTGACTAGTTTCACTTGGAAATTCATCTAAGTGTGGTGTTTTGGAACATTAAAATATTCACCTAAAATCATCCGAACAACGAATTCCGATTTACTCACCTGTTATCAGGAGAGAACCCAGTGCTGCATGTTTTAGCCCAAATAATTTCAAAAAGGGGGTGGTGATGGACAGAATATCTGAGTTAATCAGAACACTCCTACCCAGTCAAGAGATCAGGGCTTGATCCATCACCGTTTTTTAGCTCACTGCACCATCCCAGTTCAGAACCTGGCTATATGCAAATTAGTCTGTCCCTGGCCCAGTGCATCATGGGAACAGGGCACACCAAACTACCAAGCCAATTCTTCACTGGAAAGGAAACAAGCTTCCGGGGACCGGTTTCTGGCATTACAGCCGTCTTCGGCCCGGCTTGCTTGAATCCTGATGGTGCAATGAGCAAGGGACTCATGTCTGAGCATACCCTTCCACACTCATGGTGGCCAAAATAATTTCAAAAAGGGGGTGGTGATGGACAGAATATCTGAGTTAATCAGAACACTCCTACCCAGTCAAGAGATTAGGGCTTGATCCATCACCGTTTTTTAGCTCACTGCACCATCCCAGTTCAGAACCTGGCTATATGCAAATTAGTCTGTCCCTGGCCCAGTGCATCATGGGAACAGGGCACACCAAACTACCAAGCCAATTCTTAATAAAGAATATCTAAAAATAAATAGTTAATAAAATTTAGTAAATCAGTATCAAGCAAATAAATATAACAATTAATACATTTAAAAATTGTCATTTACAAAACCTTTGAAATTCACTGGAAAAACCATAGGTTTCAGATATGTTATAGTTAGGAATTAGCATTTAAAAAACCTTTGAAATTCACTGAAAAAAACATAGGTTTCAGGGACGTTATAGTTAGTTGGAGATTTCACTCGTTCAAAACCATAGAAATGTGGCCGTTATAGTTAGTAGACCTAACTATAACTTGGGCCCCTGCAATGCACTGCTGATGATGTCACATATTACATCACTCATGACATGCTCAGTGACATCACTGATGACATCATCCAGTGAATGTGTGTTTCTGTGAAGTATAAAAATATGTTTTATATATATATATATATGCCAAGGTGTATTGAAGTATGAGTGGGTGTATGAGTGTGTGAATGGATGATTTAGTAGGTGTGTGACTGAATGTATAAGTGAGTGATTAAATGTGTCATACTGATTGCATGGGTTAGTGACTAAACTGTGTGAATGTCTTTATTAGTCTGTTAGTTGGTGTGTAAGTTACTGCATGGCTTGGTGAGTAGCTACATGAGTGTTTATATGGATTATTTATTGGCTGTCTGAGTATCTGTATGGGTGCCTGATTGTCTTTGTGAGTGGGTGGGGGAGGGTGTGACTCTGAGCATAGATATGTGAGTGGTTGTTTCACTGGGTGTATGGGTCAAGAGTGCAAATGGAAACAGCTGTGTGGGTGAGTGTTTGTATGGGTGTGTTAGTGAAAGAATGGATGTCTCAGTGGTGCATGTGTGAATAACTACATAGGTTTTAAATCAGTATATGTAAGCATTGGAGTATATAAATGAATATATATGAGAGTGAGTGATTGCAAGAGTAGCTGTATGGATGAGTGTGTGTTTCTATGAGTGATTGTTTAGGAAAGCAAGTATGAGTTAGTATTTGTATAAATAAGTGCAGTGGTGTGTGTATGACTGTATAAACAGGGAAATGGGTGTGTAATAGTTTTTTGCATGACTGACCAGGTGTATGAGTAACTCTTTTGGTCAGTAGCAGTGTGTGAGTGTCTATATGGGTGTATGAGTGGATATATCAGTGGCTGTATAGATGAATGACTGTGTGTATGAGTGACTGTATGGGTTAGTGGGTAGATGGGTGTGTGTGTGTAGACGTATGAATCACTGAGTAGGTATGTACTAACTGCTATTGGTCTGTCTATGGTTTCGATATTGGTGGTCTGTATTTTACAGTGGGTGTATGAAAGGTTTTATTAGGGTATGAGAAGGTGCATCAGATGATCACGTGGATGATGTAATCAGTGATTTAATCAGTGATGTCATTTGAGATGTCATCAGGGATGTCACTGAGCATGTCGTGAGTCATAATGTGTGACGTCATCAGCAGTGCATTGCTGGGGCGCGAGTTATAGTTAGGTCTACTAACTATAATGGCCGAATTTCTATGATTTTGAACGAGTGAAATCTCCAAGTACCCATAACGTCCCTGAAACCTATGTTTTTTTCAGTGAATTTATAGTTTTTTAAATGCTAATTTCTAACTATAACGTCCCTGAAACCTATGTTTTTTTCAGTGAATTTCAAAGGTTTTTAAATGCTAATTTCTAACTATAACGTCCCTGAAACCTATGGTTTTTTCAGTGAATTTCTAAGGTTTTTTAAAGGCTAATTTCTAACTATGCCAACAAAGGTAGGACATGTGAAGAAAGAGGAAGAAAAGCGCAGAAAGAAGCAAGACAAATGCAGAAAGAGGAGACAGAAGTCCAGAAAGACGAAGAAAAGTGCAGGAAGAAGAAGAAATGTGCAGAAAGAACCAACAGAGGAGCAACAAGTCCTCCTGTGCCCCCAACTTTTTGCTGATGGGTACTGGTGGTAACTGACTGACTAACCAGCCTAGAGCCAGTGCTATGCTAAAAGACACTTAGAATATAGTGAAAACACCTGCAGACACTAGGGAACACTATGCGTTGGGGTACCCCTGTGATTAGCATGACCTCCTCTGTATTTGCCATGAGTTAATGCCTGGGTCGTTGCATGAGGACATGAGTAGTGACTGGATGATTCGAGTGCTACAAGGAGAGTGCATGGTGATTTTATAAGTGCTTGTCTTTTGGTTCAGATTGGATAAGCACATAGGATTGGCTGGGTAATTGGAGGACTGCATAGGTAGTACCAGGGAGATTACTGAACTGCATAGGTAGTCCTTTAGGTATTGCAGCAGTGCATGTATTACTGACTGGGTCATTGCATGAGCACATGGGTACTGAGTGGATAATTAAAGTACTACAAGAAGAGTGTGTGGTGAATTTATAAGTGCTTTGGTATTGGGAGAGTGTTTGGATTAGTACATGGTAGTGGCTGGGTGACTGGATGAGGGCACAGGGAGTGACAGTGATTATTGCGGGACTGCATGGGTACTACCTGGGGAATTGAAGGAGAAAATGGGAAGTATATAAGTGGGTACAGGATTGTATGGGTAGGGCATATGGGATTGTAACAGTGATCAGTTAATGCCTGGATCAATGCATGAGTACATAGCTACTGACTGAAAGATTAGAATACTACAAGGAGAGTTCCTGAGTGAATTTATAAGTGCTTGGGCATTGGCAGAGTGTTTGGATTAGTACATATTAGTGGCTGAGTGACTGGAGGAGTGCACGGGGAGTGACAGGGTGATTGCTGGACTGCATGGGTACTACCAGGGAAATTGAAGGAGCGAATGAGAAGTGTGTAGGTGGTTAGAGGACGGCATGGGTAGTACACAGGGATTGTAGCACTGCATGTGTTAGTGCCTGGATCATTGCATGACTACATGGGTAGTGACTGGATGATTAGAGCACTGCGAGGAGAGTGCATGGTTAATTTATAAGTGCTTGGGTTTTGGCGCTGTGATTGGATAAGGACATAGGACTGGCTGGGTGATTGGAGGACTGCATAGGTAGTACCAGGGAGCTTACTGGACTGCATAGGTAGTCCTCAATGGATTGCAGCAGTGCATGTGTTAGTGACTGGGTCGTTGCATGGGTACATGGGTAGTGACGGGATGATTAGAGTGCCGCAAGGACAGTGCATGGTGATTGTATAACCGCTTGGGTTTTGGTGGGGTGATTGGATAAGTACATGGTTCTGGCTGGGTGATTGAAGGAGTGCATGGGTACTGACAGGGCGATGGCTGGACTGCATGGGTAGTGCTCAGGGTATTGTAGCAGTTCATGAGTTAGTGCATGGGTCATTGCATGAGTGCATGGATACTGACTGGATGATTAGAGTACTGCAAGGAGAGTGCATGGTGAATTTATAAGTGCTTGGGTTTGGTGGAGTGATTGGATAAGTACACACGTGTCATATCAGTCCCGCCCCCTCTCTTCACCACAGTGCAAACACACCCCCTGGCAGGTTTTAAGTTGGGGGATTAATTACCCTTGAATCCTGAGGGTCCCTGGGGGGCAACTAGCCCACCAGGTACCTCCAGTAAGCACTAGAGAGCTACGTGGCAGAGAGGTGGTCCAAGGCCACGCCCGTTATTACACCTCTCTGCAACGCAGCTCTGTGGCACTTACTGGAGGTACCTGGTGGGCTAGTTGAACCCAAGTGACCCTCAGGATCCAAGGGGACTTAATCCCTCAACTTACAATACGCCAGAGGGCCTGTTTGCACAGTGGTGAAGGGAGGGAGTGGGGCCTGATGTGACAAGTGTGCAAATGCGCCCCATGGCGCGTTTTAAGTTCGGGGATTAAGTCCCCTTGAATCCTGAGGGTCCCTGAGGCCCATCTAGCCCACTAGGTACCTACAGTAAGCACCACAGAGCTGGCTGCATTGTAGAGAGATGGTCCGAGGCCACGACCCTTTTTACACCTCTCTGCAACGCACCTTTGTTGCGCTTACAGAAGGTACCTGGTGGGCTAGTTGGCCCCCAGGGACCTTCAAGATGCAAGGGGACTTAATCCCCCAAATTGAAACGCGCCACGGAGTGCGTTTGCACACTCGTCACATCAGGCCCCGCCCCCCTCTTCACCACTGTGCAAACGCACCCCGTGGTGCGAGAGCAGGGGAGATGGTGGTCCCCAGGGCATGAGGGGAGACCCCCCACACGCACTATTTTTTTTTTTAAATAGAGCCCAGGGGAGGTGGCGGTCCCCCGCTATACATTTTTTTGCCCACCCAGGGGCTTAAACATAACGAAGCGCAGGAGCCCGTGCTTTTGGTTTTTTTTCCCCGTCTGGATTTGCGCACCCAGCGTGAATTTGTCTGTTTTTTAAAGAAAATAAAATGCTTTTCTTGGCCTTGTGGGACCCCCTGAATAGGCCTAGGGGGTAAGGGTGTTTTTATCCTGCCCCCCCTTTTCTTGTTTTTCCTCATTAATTCTGTTTTCTTGTGACTCGGTTCTACTGAGTCACAAGATGGCTGCCAACACTTCCTGGTTTAGAGTGTTGACAGCCAATTATAATAAAGCATGTGGTCGGGGGGTTCGCGAATCCACCGCGGCCATAGATATCGAAACTTTTATTTTTTGAATTTCTCAGCAACTACTGAACGGATTTACACCATTTAAAAAAAAAAGTCGCTTTCTCAACCAAGCACTACTTTTTGCAAATTTGGGATAATTCCGTTCAACAGTTTGGGCTGTAGCCTTGCCTAATGTTTCTTATGGGAAATTGATTTTTTGACTCTTGTTTTTTGAATTTCTCAGCAACTACTGAACGGATTTACACCATTTAACAAAAAGGTTGCTTTCTGAACCAAGCACTAGGGTAATTCCGTTCAGCAGTTCGGGCTGTAGTCTGTCTCAAATTTTCCTATGGAAATTAACACATGAAAAACGTGTTTTGGGACCCCCCTTTTTTCTCAGCCCCCTTTTCACGAATCACCCCCAAACTTTCAGGATAGGAGTTGACCTGGATAGACTTTTGTTTTGGAGAGTTTCGCAGCGATTCGTCAAACAACGCCAAAATTATTAGCAAATCAAAAAAGGCTTTTCCTATGAAAACTAGGTTCCAACTATAACTACCTACTGGCGACCGCCAGTAGGTAATTAATATATATATATATATATATATATATATACACATGTGTGTGTGTGTGTGTATGTATATATATATATATATATATATATATATATATATATATATATATATATATATATATATATATATATATATATATATATATATAAATAATCACCTCCTCTCGAAGAAAGAAGCAGGAGCCTCAGCGGGGATTAGAAAGGCAACACCCTTTATTTCAGATTGATGGCGTATGCATTTCGGCCGGTATGGCCTCATCAGCGCCTGCGGTGGTAATGTCGGAAGTCCTGACGCTCTGCAGTTTGTAAATGCACCCTACCGCACTATGATAGGTGCGCGTGACTCTGCTCCGCCCCTTAGCAAACAAAACCTCAATGTGTCGGGTCCGAGACAATCAGCGGACTCCATTATCCAGGATGCACCAGTGGCTCCCAGGTGAGTAATGCTGTGGGACGTTCTTGGGAAATTCAAGAAAATAGAAATGGGAGAGGTGCTCTGCAAAGCGTTCGTGAAACCCGCAAACTGAAACTGGTGGTATCGCCTTAGGTCCCCAATACCTCATCAACCTTAAGTCCAAGCACAAAATAGCGTGAGCAGGAAGAAATGCACCCCGCATATATATACACGCGCACACACACACATATATATATATATATATATGTGTGTGTGTGTGTGTGTGTGTGTGTGTGTGTGTGTGTGTGTGTGTGTGTGTGTGTGTGTGTGTGTGTGTGTGTGTGTGTGTGTGTGTGTGTGTGTGTGTGTGTGTGTGTGTGTGTGTGTGTGTGTGTGTGTGTGTGTGTGTGTGTGTGTGTGTGTGTGTGTGTGTGTGTGTGTGTGTGTGTGTGTGTGTGTGTGTGTGTGTGTGTGTGTGTGTGTGTGTGTGTGTGTGTGTGTGTGTGTGTGTGTGTGTGTGTGTGTGTGTGTGTGTGTGTGTGTGTGTGTGTGTGTGTGTGTGTGTGTGTGTGTGTGTGTGTGTGTGTGTGTGTGTGTGTGTGTGTGTGTGTGTGTGTGTGTGTGTGTGTGTGTGTGTGTGTGTGTGTGTGTGTGTGTGTGTGTGTGTGTGTGTGTGTGTGTGTGTGTGTGTGTGTGTGTGTGTGTGTGTGTGTGTATATATATATATATATATATATATATATATATATATATATACACACATATATATATATATATATATCAGACAGAACCTTTGTACATATTTCAACATGCCCTGAAATGAAACGTAAATTAGGTTGGCATAGGAAGGTTGTCTTATAAATTGGCAGATGGCTCCCATTATACCGCAGCGCTCTTTAGCCATTAAGCTCAGCTAGATTAATCGCTAAGCGCTTGTTCTGGGTGAGCTCTTTCTTTTGTGGGCTTTTACCCACCTGTAATACATGCATTGTAGATAAACTAAAAAGAGTCTGCTCGGGAGTGAACAGGAGCTACTGTAAAAAATCATACTGGGTTGCCCTCCTACCTTTGTCATATCAACCTCCCTACCAGATCAACCTGGCTCTAGGTCTTGCCTTCTTCTAGTTTTTTCTCAGCTAGAAGCATTTCATGGGAAGCTGTTGGATTGTTTTGAAGTGTTTAAACATAACAACAAAGGTCTCTTTCGTGGAAAGCAAGGCAGAGAGGATGTTGCCTTTTCCAATGTATAGAAGCAGTCCTGTACATATTGACCAATCCCTGTTCATACAAGAGTTGTGTGACAGTATGTAGAAAGCTTTGTGAAGGTTTGTATGAATTATATATCTATGAGTTCATGAGACCTATGGAAGGCAATCTAGTGTACTGTTTGATGGTTTATGTGATATTTTACTGGGTAGGTCTGGTGGCTCGTTGGACTAATGCATCCACTGCAAGGGCCTGTGTTCGACCTCATGGTCACAGGTTCAAATCCTGGCGGATCCACTCGGCCTCTCATCCTTTCTGGAGTCGATAAAATGAGTACCATTGAGTTGGGTAACAATAAACATCTGGTATTCAGCGCCAAGATGTCCTTTTGGGGGTGAACGTGTGCTTTACTAATACACATGGTATGTTATGGGGGTCATCGCAGAGGCATTGTAAGATGTAAAGATTGAATCGGGTCTTTTGGAAGCTTTCTGAGATTCTGCTGAGACGGGATATTGGGAGCTGATGAATATCAGTTAAGGCTGTGTGAAGGACTATATGGAACTAACTGACACTTTGATGGAGCCTAGGGGGACAACATTTTGGGGATGTTGGAGGTCTATTGGGAACCAAGCGATGGAGCTATCTAAAGGTATATAGTCGGCTATGTGATTGTCTATTGGTGGCTGTGCGAGCAGCTGAGAACTGTATGATGATTACTGCGTTTCAATAAACTGCAAGTGGTTGAGTGTTCTTTTGTTTTATGATGGTGCCCTCCTTCTTCCCATGCTGGGTCGCAACTTGACGTGCTCCTACCTTTCTGTTTCGAACTCGTTCTGCATAGCTTCCAGCTCTTCCTTGTACTCGTCCTCCAGGGTCTGTAGCCGCTCTCTCTGCAGGTGAATCAGATTGTTTATGTTCTGGAGGTGACTCCGCAGTGCGTGTGCATACTGCTCCTCAGCCTCGTGCAGATCCTTTGCGAGAGACTGATGGATACAGAAGAGGTTATACAGCATGTATGCACAGCCAGCTGATCACAATCATGCATAAGAGCGAGAGACCATTGAGATTACATAGGCTGTATATCCCTGAGCAAGGTTCTCACTCCAAGCTACTTACAACAGAGTGAGCAGTGTCTGAGCCCAGGGCCCAGCAAGCAATGAATACATAGGGCCTGTGGCCAGACAGTCTAAACCAATCCCTCACTAATTAAAGTGAACAGAGTTGGTAACAAGGTTGCTCTGAACTCAGCACAGAGCTCAGCACAGCCTCCCTCAGAGAGCACATATTCCGGACCAAGCTTCCTCGGTACAGAAAGTACTTGACTCCTGCTAACCCTCACAAAGTATATACTCCAAACCAACCTCTTCTGACTACAGTTAGCACGGAGCTTTGCTTAAACTCAATCTGACCTTTGAGAGCACAGAATCTGAACCAAGTGAGCTTGTATAACAACAAACTCGAAGTCT
Organism: Lissotriton helveticus; assembly: GCF_964261635.1. NCBI lineage: Eukaryota > Metazoa > Chordata > Amphibia > Caudata > Salamandridae > Lissotriton > Lissotriton helveticus. The sequence goes on from NC_136057.1 coordinate 1,450,509,610, forward strand.
AGCTCATGCGTCCTCTGACAACCGTATAATATGATGCGCTTAGTTTGCGGATAACATTATCATGTGAGGCTTTATGGAATCTCACCAGTAGTCCTACTATTTCATTAAATTACATTACTACTGCTACTTATTAAAGTAGCATTATTATCCCATTGTCTGGGTTTGTCTGTTGTTTCTCATTGAAAAAGGATGTTTGCTTTAGATGTTGACACCTGTCCAAAACAACGTAGTGAGCACCAAGCCCAGAAAAAGCTCCTTCTGACTACAGCAAGCACAGTGTGTAGACCTAGCTTCCTCTGACCTCGGACAGCATTTTCCCTCTTACCGCAGAGTGTCTGGCCTAAGCCTCCTCTGATAAGCGAGGGCACAAAATTATTACCAAGCCTATTTTGACAACAGCACACAGAGTCTGACCAAAGATCCCCTAAGCAGAGAGAGCGCAGAGTGCAAACCAAGATCCCCCTGACCACTGTAAGCACAGTGCCTGGCCCAAGCCTCTTCTAACCACTGCAAAGGTAGAGTTCAGTGCAAGTCCCCTTTGAGTAGTCAAGAGGAGCATCTAGATCAAGTGTCCCTCAGCCAGGATGGTGATCTCATTAAATTTGCACTGAGCACTAGCTGGAGAAATGGTGGCATTCACTCGCTGACATGTTACAAATCCCAGCTGTCCATGCCAACGAGAAGCTACACGTGACACCAACTCAGATGTGTATTGTAGATGTCAATACCATTGAAGAGGTTCTGCATAGGCTTGACAGAGCTCTATGCCTTTGGTATTGGCAAAGATGGGCCCTGACACCTTAAACCCTGCTGATAGGCCCTCCTAGGAGAAGGCCAGGACCAGTCAATGCCAAACCCCCATTCAGTCAAAAATAAGGCAAATTTAGCAATGAGCCAAGATCCTGGCGCTTTTCACCCAAAAGCTCCAGAGATAGAAACCAAGGGTTCAAAAGGAGTACTGTGGTAAAACCGCATCACTAGCGGGCATTTCAGCAAGTTAAATTATGTTTTTTTTAAAACATAAATTTCTGTCATACCCCAGTGGTGTGAGTGGACACAGGAAAATCCAGATTTGGGTTGAATGCAGTACCGTAATCAGATGAAATGTACAGGAGGACAGTGTTACTAATATTGGTGGTGAAGGGTGCAAGACAAGGGGTTCATTAAACTCAAAGGAATTACTTATTTCTCTGGGTGAGTGATAGGATGTGAACATCAGAGGCAGCTGCTGGTGTAGTGTACACCTTAAATCAGATTCTGCGAAGCAGGTGTTATAGGGGAGCTCTATGTCAGGTGTTAAAATGTATTCTATAGAAATATTGTTTGTGGTTTGGAAATCATGGGTTGTGTTATTTTTGTTTATAGACCTCAGCATTTCTCAAGAGTGAATGTGACACAGAAAGACATGTCCAACTGAGTGTGAAATTGTTGGCCTTCTGTGTTGTCTAGAAAAGTTAATTTTAATACGAGATATCAGTTTATGGATTGTCTGACCCAGAGAGCCCTAATTGACTCACTGGTATGTGTACATAACTGATTGTATGAATGTTTCTTCGCTGGATCTCGATGAATCAAAGAACAAAAGCACCTTCATTTAGCACTGGGATAATTCTGCAGATGATTCTGCATCTATAGTCAAACATAGCCTCCATGCTCCAGCACATTGAATAAACAGGAAGAGAAAGTGAAATAAACCACATGCTTAACCACATTAAGAACTCATATAGGGTGAACAGCTCGCTCCATGTCATCAGAGATAATATTTCCAATCCTAGAGCTAGATTTTAACCCACCCAAACATGTTATCGCGTGTATAATTCCAATTAACTCAATGGAAGCAAACTTAAAGTGCAAAGCCAAGAACGCAATTGGACGCCACATTAAAATCTAAAACTGGAAACAGTACTGATGGTGTCATAGGGTGAGATGGACACCCTAATCGCATACGGTGCCCAAACAGGGGTTCTTGGTGCAGACAAAGTCCTCTACCAACGTCACAAAAAGATGCTTCTGGCTGAAGCCAGAGAAAATTGAAATCACAAACACTTCTTAATTATGTAGGGCAAATCAAAGGAGGCAGGATCTCAATCTGCAGACAGTCTTGGATCCAAAACATAATGGAGGCATTGCAAGTTGTTATTTAATGATACTTCCTAGCTTGCAGAAGTTATGACGAGACTTAATGCAGGACTCTGTTGCTTTTTTTATTTCTTTCATCTTTCTCCTAAAAACCACAACATGCACCCATTATCTCCATCAGAAGCGGTTTGATATTGTCTCTACTTATTACACCTATTTAGTTTTACTCTCTATGGAATTTTATAAATTAATATTTTCCCAACAAGGTTGTCAAATCCAAGAGTCAGCACATAGCCTTACTGTGATGAAACCAATATTCACTAAAGTTTCATAGTGAACAGATTTGAGCCAAGCACTTTAAACAGCTTTATATTTTATATAGGTATTGCAAAATTATAAAACAATGGGTTCCCCGCAAAGATGTTTGCCATACAGTATTTGCAGAGATATCAATCTCAGTCCTCTGTAGTTGTAACATCTTGAATACATCACTTACTTATGGCTGTGTTTTTCCAGCCTTTAGGAATGCTACAGTCACACCTTTCATATTACAATAGCTACAACCCGATCCACTTAACATATCTAAGTACAAGCCAATCTCAAATCTGCACTCACGAATAAATGAAGGAGTCTGTTAATGAGGCAGCAGAGAAAGTGATGGGGGAATTCTGAATTAACCTGAGTCGCCAGCTTGTTTTTAGTTTATCTTTGCTATCGCGGACAGGGGTCAACAGTATACAAATCAGTTTTGGCCCAGCCCCAAAAGGGTAAACAACGTTTACCCCGAAACTTGTACAACGCAGGGAATCACAACGCAGTCGTTACAACGACCGTGTAGTGATTCCGCATACCATTACTCCACAAGTCAGAACAGCGACTTGCGGGGGGGGGGGGGCAGTGAGGTGTTGGATTTAAAATCCAACACCTTCCCTAGTGTCCGCACAGACTGGAGTTGGAATAGTAAATTATACTATTCCAACATCTAGCGCCCCCCTCCGCAAGTCGTTGTTCCGACTTGCGGAGTAATGGTATGCGGAATCACAATGCGGTCGTTGTAACAATCGCGTTGTGATTCCCTACATTGTAAAAGCCAGCGGAATAACGTCACATATTCCCCCATAAGGGATGGTCCAGCTCGAACTGCTAAGCCACATCCCCTTAAAACGTGAATACAAGAAACCCCAGACTGGCGTTGGCCATGTTGGCCTCATCAGTGAGGAGGAGCTTATTTCCACAGCAGACTGAGCAAGGGATGGAAGTGGTGGAATGCTAAAAGGCACAGATACTAATTATTAGTTATATAACATCTAATTTATATATTGCATTTCAAATCAAGCTATCATTTATTTGGACTACGCGCCATCAACACGTATATACATTCAGTACAAATCTCTCCAGTTTACCTGAGGTAACACCCGCTTAACAATTAATGTCTTTTTATTGCATAGTCTGTTCAGAAGCTCAAACAAATATCATAAGTTCTGTTGACCACATATGATTATTAGGTATCCAGTTATTGCTAAAAAAGAATAATCTTCTATTGTGATACAAGCACTCCTGGCAAAGGAATACTATATCCTCATTAGCATCTCACATTTGCAGTCCCACTCTTCTATTTGTGTCTCATGCATCTACCATTTTCAGTGTGCACAACACCAAGCTATTTAAACTAAAATGGCAGAAGTTGTACAACGCATGACATGCCATCTTGCGTCTTAGAGTATGGACAAAAAGGTTTTTTCCAGAGAAACCCTCTGTTATTAACTGACAGAGAGCAAGAAGCGTGCGCCTAGTAATACAGCTGGCACTAAGGTAGGATCCCGGGGATGGCAAAAAAAGTGAATGATGGCATGCTTGAATTCATCTAAGCCACAGGTAATCACTCTGGGAGACAATTCAGTGCATCGGTTTTACTCTGTCTGAGCCATCACAGACAGGGACTATCCATATACAAATCAATCTAGGTCCTACTCCAAAGGGAACGGTCCAGCCAGAACTTCTGGGTTACATCCCAACTGGATAGGAACCCAAGCAACCCCTGACCGGTTTCTGACCTTGTGGGCCTCATTAGTGAGGATCCCATTGAATATAATGGGACCAAGAGCATGGGACCCACATCGGGGCTCTCCCCGCGCATTAAGTGAGACTCACTTGCCACAAAAGTGAAGGATAACATGCTGGTAATCACTCTGGGAAGACTACCACAAAATCATCCATGTACAGCAATAACTTCTGGACACTGGGGAGGCAGGTTTCCATTTGGCTCAGCCATCACAGCCATACCTTTTCTCCAATCTCAATAAAAGATGATGACATGTGCCTTCATTAGGATCCATTCTGTTGCACCATTTTTAATATCCACATGGACCCTTTCATTAAACTATTGCAGTTCTTATTTAAATTCTTTGCCATTTTCATGGAAATTAAGACACATTTCCCATTGTTTCTCCTAACAACTGATATGGGTTGGGGAAATATGTTTAGAAAATAATTGACTGAAGGAAAATGGAAATTGAGTTACGTGTAGGTCCTGCCATTTTCTAGGTCGTTGGAACTCTGGTCCAACAAAGGAGTCTTCAGGTTTTGATGTATCATGTGTTGAATTCAAGTTTCTAAATTAAAGTTACAATTCTCAATAATAGTATTAAAAAATAGCAGATGAAAAACTTAGAAGTCATGATGGATTAGGAGTATATGATGTTGGAGCTGCGTCTGGTAATATCAACACAAAACATTTTAACTTAATACCAATAAGAGCATTTTTAAATATCTGCACCTCCTTCATCAATTGCTGTCCATGATCATGCTACTGTGTGAGTGCCACTGAATTATGTCAGTAGCTCCTAATTGTAATTTACTAAATACCTAATGCACAATGTTCAGCAGCTTCAAACTGCAGCCACCGAGCCCTTCTAGGATTGAAATGGTGGGAATCACGTGGCCCTTGCTTACCAAAAGTGTGGAGTTCAGATGCCTATGTACTGTATGTAAGGTGATCACCAAAAAGACCCCCTCTTTCTGCCAAAATTCTCACGCTGTAACCCGCTACTGCTCTTCACTCAGTTATTCATGTACTGTCATGCCAAAGGTTTGAAAAAGCAGAAGTAGAGGACATGCTGTCTCAGTACTAATGGGCTAACTTTGGAACAAATCTCTCCTATATATTGAGCACATTCACAATCATTTAACTTTCAGCCACTGGTTTGAACCCCATTTTCTTGCCATCAGTAATCTGAAGAGATAACAGGCAGAGGTTATACGTGCTTGGGTTTCTGCTTCATTTCCACCAAGAAGCCATTTGTGGAATAAGTTGTGATGTAGCAACATAACAGTGAGGAACTGTCACTCACTGGAGCCCCCCATTCTGCATTCTGTTGGAAGCTAAAAGAAATTCTGCAGTAGGTCTACAGTAGCAAGGCAGAGGCATAAAATTACTAAATATTGAGTCTGGCACAACCTAAGACACACTGATGATTCCCCAGGCAAACGAGGCCGCAAAAACCTGCAGATAGGAATAATAAACTTGGACGCATGTAGAAACATTAAGGACTGATGAAACATTGATACAGCTACTGTCTGAATCCAGGTCCACGAAGGGTTAGTGAACAGATTCCATCTAAACCTTCTAAGATGTTTGCAAGTAAAATGAAATAGAACATTAGGTTTATTTAGGCTGTGGCTGACAAGATACTCCCTCAATATATGCTGGATGCCCCATCCACCATATTTAAAGTGCCATTGACTAATGCCTTGTAATATGGCAAACTGTACATATGCCTCATTTCTGAATGAGTACCCTTTCTGCCAAAATGAAAATAAGGGTCTAAAAGTTAACTGAGAATATCAACACGAGACATAGGGCTGAGCTAAATAATATTTGCTAAGATCTGGAGCAAATGGTGGGACCATTTTGGACTTTCTATTCTACTGTAAATCTCTGAACGTGTGCCTGTGTGGGCTACGTTAATACTTATCAAAATGCTGAGTTCATGCTGTTGGATTTACACTGAAACTCGCCTATTGTACTTATGGTGGTACTTCTGGTACATATTTCCTTATGTCTAAAGGGGAAAAAGCCACCAGATTTTTAGGGTGGCCGAATGACCGGAACCCCTTCCTCAAATTCACCATGACTACTAATAATCTGGAAGTCTCGTTCTTGGATGTAACGATCCAAGCCAAAGATGGGACGTTGTCTACAAGGCTCTATACTAAACCAAAAACGCCTTCTGCATTTTAAAAGTGCACACCTTCTGGCCCTGAGGGAGAAACTTCCAGTAGGTCAATTGCTCTGAGATCAACTAGTTCAACAGGGAAGCAGAGACCCTTACAAAGGAATTACTAGAGTGAATACCCTAGGCAGATTATTGAGTAGGCAAAAAGAGCACAGAACAACCCAAGAGAAGTCGTATTGGAGGACAGCAGAAGAAATTATAATAAATCCGTTATTTGTGTCAGTACACATAATGAGTCTACTAACAAAGTTGAGAAGATCATAAATAAACACTGACACATTCTCACCTCTAACCAACTGTCCTTCAAAAAAAGCTTTTTCTTTTAAAAAGAATAAGAGCATTAGGGAAACAGTTTACACCAGACCCACAAGAAGAGACCTCCCTAGACAAAATGCTCTTTGGAGTGTCTTAGGACACTATCCCTGTGGCCAATGTATGGCATTTCCCCTCACTAGTCATTCCAAAACTTTGGTGTTAGACTTTCCCAGTCCTTGGGACCAACGTACACACACACATTGCAATTTAGAAAATGTGGTCAAGCTAATTGAGTGACTGTGCAAACTACGGTCCATAGGGATGACAACCAGAAACATGTATATATGTACGGCTGAAGCGAGCACCAAGTAGACAAATTAAGATCAGAATTGGGGAACACAGCAGCACTATACATTGTAGAAAAACTTCAACTAAATTTAGAGGACACTATATTGACAAAGAACACAAGGACTGAGCGATATACTGGACCATGATAGAAAGAGTGATATATATAGTGATGGCATGACAAGCACACTGTTGGAGGAAGAACTGCTGTGAGTTTACAGATTAAAAACCCATAAAGTAGGCCTCAATGAAGAAACCCTGTGGAATCATCTGACAGCTTTACACTAGACTATATATGATCATGTTCATACAGATTCTTTTAAAGAAATGAACATAGGAGGGCAGCGTCTCCTGGTCATTGAGTAACTAAGCAGTGTATACCCTGATAAGTCCTATACCATGTGTATAGGTTACCAATATAACCAATTCTCAGACATCATGGTCCACCAGACTTGGTTTATATCAAGATTATATATACACATGAATACATTTGACTCTGGGGATTCCCCTTGTACTGCACCACTTCTTAAGGTTGTACTCATAGCAACATTACCATCCAACCACAATCTGGACAGGGACGGGACTCCATTTCCAGGGAGTATCTTCTTGTTTGTAGCCATTGTGACACAATAATAGCCACAGATTCTTAAAGGTTGCACTCGTAGCAAAATATAATCCAACTACGATACAGATGCAGACTGAACTCCATTTCCCATGAACCCGCTCTCTACGATGGAAATCATTATTTCATCGCGTAGAGGGCGTGCCACATCGCACCATGCATACAGATGCCTTTATAGATCAGCCCTCCAAAATGCAGGCACGGCGAACCGGGGGAGAGTGGGCAGTTGGAATAGGTTCCGAGCAGCATGGTACCCCTGAGAAAGTATGGCACCCCTGCCTTACGGGTGTCTTTCATGCTAGAGTGGTAGTTTTGAACGATATTGTGTTCTGATTCCTGTCTCATTTCTCTTGCACCCTTCATAATACATGCCCCTTCAACACAGATTCAGATTGTTGATGACAAACGCCTATAGTGTGTAACTACAGGGGCGTGCTACCCCCTCCTCCCATGTGGTTTTGTAGGATTCCTAAGTAGGGTAAGTCCATCAATTTGAGTGAGAACGCGTGGATGCTTTTCACAAAAAGGCACCACCTCTACCGTTTGTGCATGGTATGCTGGACGTTTTTTAAACATAATATGAAGAAAGCACAAATGGTGACACAATTAGTATTCACAAAAAGTAGTGTGTGTGGATTCAGCACAGTTGCATAATTGCATGTGTCAATCTCAACATAGCATTAGCACAGCATGAGATGTTTTGGGTGATTATCACCAATATTATCACCAATATTGAAGGAACATTAAAATATCTGTTCCTTTGCTTTCCTCTTTGTTATCCCGTTGCTGACAAACAGTTCCTCTTTAAACTGTAGAAATGAAGTTTTCACACTATTGAAAGGCAAGAAAATACTCACCTTGCATGCTAGGTAGCACTGCATGCATTCTCAGATGGAGTGAATGTGTATCCAGGGCAGTGTATGATTGATGCCCTGACGAAAGCCTTGGACCCAAGTGGCCTTAGTGTAGGGGTTGAAACATGTCTATTTATTTGGGTCAGAGGACCATAATATCCTTATACTCAATTGACATTTTTTAACTATGCCCAAACAACCACTATTAAAGGGAAACCGAGGTTGGTTTGAGGTATTTTTATATATTTTAGAGGTACCTCGGGCACAAAAATATTCTTAGTGCTCCCTGGAATATGGTTAAGCCCATCCTGGTTTTTAGGACCAGGATGAGAACCGATGATGAAGCATGTCACTACTAGAATGGGTGAGGATCTACCAAAAGAAAAGGAATCTCTTCCTTGTCTGTGAGATCCGACTGTGTTGAAAAGAAAAACCTTTGTATTCAGACAGGGGATGCCCTTTTGTTGTTCGTCCGGATTATAGTTGGAAGAGTGTATCCCTTGGCCCGGTGATTCAAGGTCACCCCCTCCCTTCCTAGGAGTAGGCCCCCATCGTGGTCCCGGCTTCAGGTTTATTGGTTTATGTTAACTTAGAATATTACCTTGTACGAGACCCACCTGTGAGAAAAGGGATCACTTTGCCAGGCTATGGAGTTCTGCATAGCTGTGTCTCACCTGGATGACGCTGTCCTTGCAGTCCACCACCCTCTCAAAAGTCTGACTCAGGATTTCAATATCCTTGCGCAACTCCTTGGCTTTGGCCTCCCGCAAAACATTCCTCCATTGCACGTTCAATTTATTCAGATTGATAGCAGTGTTCTTCTCCTCCCTGGCCAGCTTGTCCTAGAGGAGGAGAAGATGATGATATAGCCTTGCAATTACTTAGCAATGCAGGACTAAGCTATGCAGCATGGAAATGTCAATTAAGGAGCAGACATATACACATTTTTTAGCAGATGATGATATTAAATCAAAATTATTCACCACATATTGTTGAATGAATAACTAGGTACTGAGCCATTTTGAGCCACATCAATACAAAATTAAACTAAATGGAAAAAAACTGTGTTTCAGACATTCATCAGTCCCTATCATCATCAAATTTGTTTATCTTGGATATTTCAGACATAAAACAATTAAGACAAAGAAATACATACAAAAAATCTCATACACTTTGCTGTTTTAAATAGCAAATATATAATAAACATGCGAAAAATATAAAAGGAAAACCTCCATGCTGTTGTAAAAATGGACAGCGATTAAAAGGAGGAATCAATCAGATATTAGGTCTGTATTAGATCAGTTAAAATCTATAATAAAGTGTTGTAGAACAAATCGATAAAATGCATTAAACATCCAGAAATATTACACGCAAAGTGGTCGATTACGATGTCGGTGGGACCGATACAGACTTGCTGTCGGTGTCAGTACCACGGACATCTATAACCGCGGTTCGACCGCCTCATTACTATGTGGTCGGTTGGACTGTATTGCCCCGGGGACCAACCAACAGCTTCTCACAGGCTCAAGGAGCCCGGCGGGCAGGTGGTCGGATCGCTTTCATCACAATGGAGGCAGTCGCTTCACGGGCACCGCCATGGGGATTACGATCCACCTTTCCGCCAATCATTTCACATCGGTTCTTCAGACGTGAAAAGGCTGGCGGAAAGGCTTTATTGGAGCCCTAGCAGGGTCCCTGTCCCCCATGGCCCTCCGCTATGGGCCCAGGGGGCACCTATGGTGCCCCCTAAACTTACCTGCATCATGTGACAGGCACCGCATGGTGCCTGCCACAGAGTGCAGGGATGTTTACAAACATGCCTTGTGGCATTGGGGCTTATGCTGCGGCCCTTTTCCGGGGCGCAGCACAAGCCTCAATGCAAAGAGGCATATTTACGACTGCCTCCATGTCAGTCTAACTGTAATTTGGCGAGCGTGATCACCGACTACCTGTCGGCTGGTCCCGTTACCGCAATGATGGCGGTCGGACTCTCATCCAACCACTATCGTAATCAGCCCAAAGAACCTGGTCTTCATTAGGTGCAAAACATGATACATTCTGGTGTGATATACAACTGATAGAAGAAACATTTCCCACATGCAATGGTAATTTATTGTTAAAATGGCTGCAGGCTATTTACTGCTTAGTGAATAACTTGTAGCTCTTGAAATGAAACGTTTGCGTATTAGCCAAGCGGCGTGTAAAAATTTGGCTACGCCAATGACAATCACCTCTCTAGTATCAGAGCTCAAGATTGTGAGTGCAATTTCATACTGTCTGCAGCTTAGCCACTGGCACACAGCTCTTATCCATTTTGTGTGAGATGCTAAATATGCCCTTCAAAAGAAAAGGAGAGGGTGCACAGTTTCAGGCTCCAGCATGCATGTGGGACATACAGTGCATTCACAAACTGTACTTCCCCAATTCGCAGTCAAAATAAGGGTTGGTAAGATTCCATATCTAAATTTTAGATACAGCTGCTTGAGTAGAAGACCTGGAATAGAATCAAAGGATGGCTCAAATGCAGGAATATTTTTATGATCTAAAAATCTATCAGTCCAGCTTCACAACTTGCAGCTTGCTAGTTCCTCTATCCATAAGTCCTCCTTAGCCTTTCTTTAATCACCTGCTTTGATATTAATCAGGCATCCTCTGGGGGGACCCAAAGAGAATGCAGATCTAAATTATAAAGCATACTCTTAATATAGGCTAACCTTGTTTTTTTTAGAACATATATATTTTTTTAAAACATTTTTATTATTTTCCAGCAAAGAAAAAGTACAGAACAAGCATGTCACTGTCAAGCCAAGGCCCCGCGCCCCCCACCCCACCCTCCCCCTCATTCCATCAAAATTCAAGTCCCCCATATTATTAGTCAGATACTCATACATTGATAGCAGTTCACCGGTTCTATGAGGTACAATCCCCCGATCTCGAGCAGCCCTCTCCTGTGTATCCATCATAGTTACGTACATACGGCATCCCTCATAGTCCTCCATCCAAACCATGGTAATGTCTCCATTTGCCCCACACTTTACGGAATTTCTTCGGACACCCTCTCGCCTTATACGTGACCCTTTCGGCCGCCATATATAAGTCCATGCCCCTCCTCCATTCTCCTAACTGGGGTGTATCCGGCGCCCCCCATTTCCTGGCTATGTCCCTTTTGGCTACCACCAGTGCTAGAACTAAAAAGATCAGTAGTGGACGAGCCAAGTCCACATCGTTGGACATCCCCAGGAGAATGAGATTCGGGTCCAGTGGGATATCCACCTCCAGCACCTCACCCAGTTCAGCGGTGACCTCTCCCCAGTAGGCTTGTATATGTGGGCATGACCACACTGTATGTAAGAAATCTCCACTTTCAATTCCACAGCGCAAGCAGCTAGGGTCAGATACTCTCCCCATCTTAAAGAGCCATACTCTGTCAAAGTACACCCTGTGTAGGATCTTAAATTGTATTAAGCGGAGTCGCGACTTAATCGCTACCTCCCTAGGCAGCATCAATACTACCCCCCAATCTACATCATCCATCTCCCCTACTTCTCTCTCCCAAACGGCCCGAAGGCCCTCCAGCCTATCCGGTTTATTATTCATAATCGACTTATATGTCAGGGAGACAGCCTTTTCAGGGATCTTTTCCTGCAGCAAGTGGCCTTCCAGAGGAGCATATTCAGGGAGTGCCTCTTGTAGTGCCCTTTCCGCTTGCCATGCATGCCTGAATTGTATATATTTGAAAAACTGGGAGCGGTGTAGCCCAAATTCCGCCTGTAGTGACTGAAATGACTTCAAGGTCCCGCTCTTGACTACATCTCCTAAGGAGGAAATACCTATGTCGTCCCAACCCCGGAAGCCTCTCAACTTACTAAGTTCTTTCAGCCAAGCGCAGTCCCATATCGGGGTCTGTCTCGAAGGTCTATGTGTCCATCCTGTAGCTTTCGAGGCCCTCTTCCACGCTCCCAATGTAAGTTTAGTGGCCGGCAACAGTCTGGCCTGTCCCTTCCCCTCGTATTTGTAGTGTAGACAGTTGTGCGTGCCCATAGCATGTCTTTCTAATGCATAGGTGGGGTGTGTGGCCAGTGCATGCACCCATTCATTAATGGGAGCCAAGTGTTCCACCCAGTAATAGGCCTCCGGGTCAGGATGCGAAATCCCTCCATCGTACTGGTGTCTCTGTAGGGTCACCAGCGCAACTCTGGGATGCCTCCCTAACCACAAGTAGGACCGCAATTCCGCATGAATTTCTCGGAAGGTCTTGGGCTGCACCGGGAAGTATTCATTTTGGAATGCGTATAGAAATCTCGGTAGCGAGATCATTTTGAACATGGCCGCCCTTCCAAGAATTGTCAGGGGGAGCGATTGCCATCTGCCTGCGTCCATTTTAAAGTTACTAATAATACGGTTAATATTGCGCTTGTAGGAGACGTCCCTATCGGTTATAAATATCCCTAGATATAGAAATCCCTTACTAGTCGTCTGCAATCTTTCTGGCAACTGAGGCCACTCTGTCCGCCCTCGGGGATCGTAGAGTGTCGACTTTTGCCAGTTGATCTGATATCCAGATTTGGCACCGTACTGGTCCAGTTCACTGAAGAGCGCCGGTATGGTAGTCTCCGGCTGCGTTACATATAGCAACACATCATCTGCATAGAGGGACAGTTTCTCCTCCTGTAACCCTGCCTGCCCCACCTGGAATCCCGTCACCCTTGTATTCTGCCTAATCGCGCATGCCACGACCTCGATAGATAAGGCAAACAGAAGGGGCGACAAGGGACAACCTTGCCGGGTTCCTCTCTGTATGGGAAAGGCCCTGGACATCGTTCCATTTACCCTGACTCGAGCGCTAGGGCCTCAGGAGAGTAAGCTAACTTTGCGTCTAAACTTGGGCCCAAAGCCCACATGCTCCAAGACTCCCTCCAGGAGGGGCCAATGGACTGCATCAAACGCCTTTTCAGCGTCCAGGGACAGGAACCAATGGGGCTCCGTCCTACCTTCCACTTCACGGAGCCAGTTGTGTGTCCTACGGAGATTATATCTAGTCACCCTTTCCGGGATGAACCCTGTCTCGTCCATATGTACCAGTCTCGATATGACTCGTCTCAAGCAAAGAGCTAGAACAGTTGCGTAGAGCTTTGCTTCCACATTCAACAGGGAGATGGGATGGTAGGACGCGCAGTCCTCTGCAGGCTTTCCTGTCTTATATATCGGAACGATCGTGGCCTGTCTGAGGTCCAACGGGAATTGACCCTCCTTCTCGGCGTCTCAGAACAGGCCTAAAAGGTGTCGGGTCAAAAGGTCTGCCATCTTTTTGAAGAACTCCGCGGGGAATCCATTGGGGCCTGGGGCCTTACCCACACGAAGTTTAGTCAGTGCTACCCTGACCTCTTCCTCCGTAACTTCAGCCTCTAAGTCCTCACGGTCTGCCTCCTCGAGCTTCGGGATGTCAATAGTTGCTATGTATTTCAATGCTTCCTCTTTGGACCCCAGATCACGGGCCTCATAGAAGGTCCCATAGTAGTCAGCGAATGCGTCCGCTATCTTAACGTCAGTACATGCCCACTCATCAGGACCAACCCTTACTCTTTCCATCCATCTCTCATCCCTCTCTTTCCTACTTAACCACGCCAGAAGCTTTCCGGACTTATCACCTACATCATAGATGCGGTGTAGGGTCGCCAGTGCCTGTGCCTTGACCTCCCCCGTCACTAATTGTCTATACTGGGCTTGTACATCAGCCAGTTGTCTTAGGGTCCCTGGGTCTTTAGTTCGGTGGTGTTCTGCCTCCAACCGTACTATCTGTGTCTCCAAGGCTTGGATCTTCGCCTGTCCCTTTTTCCTAGCGTCCGCCAATCTACAGTGTGCCCTGTCTCTAAGCACTACTTTAAGCGCTTCCCATAGGACAACCTTGGAGTCTACAGACTCCAAATTTTCTGCCAGGTACACCTTAACATCAGCTCTCAGTCCCTTCAGAATCTCCGGGTTCTGTAAGTCCCAAGCCGAAAGCCGAAGAATTCTAGGTCCGTTCGTCTCCTCCTGCCCACTTCTAATATCAGTGGCGAGTGGTCGGACACCCCTCGAGCACAGTACTCCGCTGAATCTGACATCTGTAGCGTCTGTCTCGCCATGATAATATAATCCAGGCGGGAATAAACTTTATGCGCTGCAGAGAAGAAGGAGAACGTCTGAGCAGTCGGATGCAACCACCTCCACACGTCTAAGAGGCCATGGGTAGTCATGGTTTTGGCCAATGAAGTCAGTGCCGAGGGTCTATCTCGGTCTCCCGTCCTATCAACCGCTGGGCTCATCACATCATTGAAGTCCCCCCCAAGGATCTGAACCGTGTCTGATGTGTTAAGGATGATGTCGGACACTCCCCTTAGCGTATCCGCCTGCGTATCCGCCTGCAATTTGGGCGGAGCGTAGGCGGAGATAAATGTGTATTCCTTCTTCCCCACATCCCACGTACTTCCACATAGGTACCCCGTGTGTCAGTCCAGACTCGCGCTAGTCTCATGGGTGGATATTTTTTTATCAGTATTGCAACCCCTCTGGACCCAGAGGTAAACCCCGCGTGAGCCAGACCTTTATATTGCCCCCTCGCTAGAAAGGCACACTTCGTACCCCGCAGATGTGTTTCCTGTAGGAGTACCACATCTGCTCCAGATCGTTTAATATAGTTGTTAACCAGACCTCTTTTGATCCTACAGCCCAGGCCATTGACGTTCCAAGTCATCACTTTAATGCCTTCTCCGTGCGCCGTTTCTCTATCTGGATTCCCCATAGACATAGTGTTGGAGGCTTATTAGACGATCTCTGATGCCTTGCGCCGGCATTCACCATGTGGTGTACATATGCTGCCAATCCTGTGTGTCAGAGAACCTCCGGTGACATCGTACGAATCGCGGTGGAGTATGGTGTATAGTGCGCGTGACCGCCTGACAAGTGAATGCATTACCCATGCTGTCCATCCCCCTCCCCCCTCCCCCCCAACTTCCTCCTCCCCCCAGCCCCTCCCCTCCACTCCCCCCACTTGCCCATCCATTCAAACTCAACAAAGTGCCCCAACCGATCCCACTCCCCCCACCCCACCTTCCTCCCCCATCAGACCTATCGACTACCTCCCCTCCCGACAGGACTTACTGGTAGGAAAAGGTCTGTCGCCCTCCCTGAGTCTCTCCCCCTCTTCGAACTACCCCAACTCGCTAGTCAACCAGTAACCAAACAGCCGGGTTCCACAGAGTCTACAGAGACGAGCAGAAGTCCATTAGAAAGAAAGAGAAGTTTGAAACAAGAAAACCCCCCTCCCACTTCAATAGAAAAAACTACTACAACACACAAAATCCAAAATCAAGGGGCGTGTGAGTCACTTGCGTGCTTCCATGTGGCCAGCCGATATCCTGTCCATCTACCATTGTCGTTTTTCAAGTGATGCGGGAGCCACTCGCTCCCTGTACCGATGCCCCATCAGTATCGGGACCGCCCTCTAGTTCATGTATGGCCATCACCAGCGGGTGTAATGATTGTTCCTGTCCCTCATCCACCTCTGATGTTTCTCCTTCTGCTGTGCTCTGCCTTCCAATAGTGTCCTCTAGTGCAAGGGCGGAGAACCTAGACCCCGATACGGAGTCAGGCTGCGGCGTGCCGGGGTCTTGACGCCTCCCTGGTGACCTGTTCTGTGGGGGATACGGCGTCACTTGAGTCTCCCTCAGTGTTCTTGCTCTGCGTCTCCTTTGCGGCAGTACCTTCTCCCAGAAAGTCCCGGATGGTGGGCCTGTCATCAGCAGCTCGCTTCCATTTCCCTCCCGTCTCCGAAGGGGCGGGCGTTCCTCTAACCACTGCCAAGCGTCATCCGGGTGCACGAAGAAGTATGTTTTGTCCTTGTAAATGACCTTAAGTTTGGCTGGAAAGAGAAGCATATATTGGATCTTCAGGTCCCTGAGTTTAGCTTTGACCGAGTCAAACGAGCGTCGCGCCTTCTGCACCTCCTGACTATAGTCAGGGAAGATCATGATTTGCGAGTTCTCCAACCTGATCTCACCCAGCTTCCTAGCTTCTCTTAGGATCAGGTCTCTATCGGCAAAGTTCAGAAACCTCGCAATTATCGGTCTCGGCCGACCCCCCACCAAAGGTTTGGCCATGAGTGCTCTGTGCGCCCGTTCAATAATGAAGCAGTTGGAGAATGTCATGTGAGGCAGCATTTCGATGAGCCAGGAGCGAAGGAACTCCGCCATATTTGTCCCTTCAATTCCTTCCCTAAAGCCCACAAAACGAAGGTTGTTCCGTCTTGCCCTATTTTCCGCGTCGTCCACCTTCCACATCAGCTGTTTTTGGGCATCCTTCAGATCTTTTACGTCTTTCCATAGGTCTTGTATGACATCCTCCGCTTCGCCCAACCTCGTCTCTGCCATGGTGACCCTCTCCGTGAGGTTTCGGAAGTCCTGTCGCAGCAATTTGACCTCCACTCCCACTTCGCCAATCTTCACCTCAAGGGCCGTTCTAGACGCCTGGATGTCCGCTCTGGAGGCCTGTATCGCACCCATCAGGAGGGCCGTGTCTGAGGTCGCTCCCGTCCCCTCCATGCCTCCCGTCTGTGGCGCCACCGCAAATTTGTCAATGAGCCCTTGTTTCTGTGTCCTCTGGGCCGTATCCTTCTTCCCCATGGTGGTCAGGCCTCTTTGCCGCAGGTGTGGGGGGAATCTCGGCAGTCCTTGCGGCAATCCGACGGCCACTGCGACACTCCACCGTGTCGTCACCCTACCCGCCAGGCCCGCGGTGCAGGGCCTCACGTCAGCTCGTGTGCAGAGGTGGCCTACCAGGAGAGGGCCATCCATCGCGATGGTATTCCTCCCGGCGGCTTAACCAGTCGTGGCACCTCAGTGGCGGCCAGCTCTTCTGCAGCCAGGCCGCAACCCCTCCCCGGATGCTCCGCCAGGCCCCCGGGCCCAGTACCAGCGCCGCGCGTTCCCCAGGCAGGGCCCAGCCCGACGCTGCGCGCGTCCGATGTTACAGGCCTGCCCTCTGCGCCGGAGTCAGATGGCTCCTTGTGGTCAGGCCTAATTGTGCGATGTCGCGGTAGTCCTGGGTTATCGGCCTACCCCCTTTGCCACACAGCAGCTGAGTTAATGTGCCCACGAACAGCTCGTCCAATTGTCGCACCTTGCGCCGGATGTAGCTCCTCCAGTGCGGCCCCCAGGTCCCTCGGGCCAATGGTGGTAGGCGGCCCTCTCCTCGGGATTCCCTCTCGGGACCGCTCACCTCAGAAATCACCCTCGGAGGCTCTCTCCTCCGCAATCGCAGCCTCCAGGCCCGGGCACTCCACGGAGCAGGCAGGGGGGGGGGGGGGGGGAGGGGCCCTCGCAGATCTCCTCTGCCTCAGCCCCACCGATCTCGCATCAGCGTCGGATCCGGAGAGATCGCACCGAGGCAGTTCTCAGCCTCTCAGTGCAAGCGGCAGCACCAGACCACGTCTCCGCAGCTCCAGAGATGGAGAGCAGGCGCAGGCCCCGGGGTTCTCAGTGCTCCGTTGCCGCCGCCGCTATCTTGCCTCCGGCCCCGGCTCCAGGCGCGAGTGCTCTTTTCGTCGGGTTTCGTCCCTCCACCAGCCTCCAGGGACCTCCCGATGTCGCAGCTCGGGTCAGTAAGTGTTCCGCCTTCACATGCAGTGCATTTAAGGTCCAGTAGATGGGTATTAGAATGTCGGATTAATACGGCTGGCCGAAGCTGGCGCAGAGTGCGACTCACTCGGCCATGCTGCTAGCCACGCCCCCCTTTTTAGAACATATTTTATTGGTTTTATGAATACAGTACAGGGTATTTGAGCATCATGTGAGAACACATCTTTAAAAGCAGACATCATATAACGAGATTATTTCTCTGTCCCCCATGTGCGTTCTGAGTCAAGGAAGTTCCCCCATACATTAGCTCAGATAAAAACATAACTCTAACTATGCCTAGAACCTGTACATGTTTTTAATATTGGTCATGCATCTACTTGATGTATCCATGAGTGAGTCGATAGACTCTCTGTCCTCGTATCTATGTTATCACCTCTGTAGCTAGTGAATCCTCTGCCGCGTTATGCGTTTTCAGGGGTATGGTTCTATAGGTGGTCCACCTTGCCCATATTTTGGTATGTTATTGCGGGCACCCCAAAGCTATGAAAACAGGGAGTTCCAATTCCATAATAAAATCCATACCTGCGTTCCATAGCGCTACTCGGGGCGGGGTCTCTGCTTTCCACAGTTAGGTAATGTCTAGCTTTGCTAGGGTGAGACCTAGGAACAACAAGTGTCTTTTGTACCTGTTTCCTCCTAAAGTGTCTGTACTGTGCCTGTGCTGTGCAATAGTGATAATTTTGGAGATCTCGGTATGACCCAAGCTAGCACCTCAGTCAGGCAGTTTAATACCGCATACCAGAAACGATCTAGGACTGGACACAACCATATTGTGTGTATGAAGGTACCTTCTTCCACAAACAAAGCGGAGCTACAATCAGCCCCGCCCCCAATGTCCGATGTCTGGTGTAATACACCATGTGTAAGTATTTGAACTGGATGAGGTGAAGTCGGGTCGAAACCGCGGCTTCGCGTGGTTATAGGAGCGCCTCCGCCCAGTCATTGTCATCAGTTGGACCGATAACAGTATCCCATGTTGCTCTCAGGGACTCTAAAGTTGTAGGACTATTGGAACTAGGGTTTGGTAAATTTTGGAAATGTTATGATCCCACAGATCCCCCATCAATAGTTTGCCCTCTAATGGGCTAAATTCTGGCATAGTAGTCAGGTCTTTACTATATGGGTAAGGGGCATGTTGTAAGAACTTATAGAAGTGCAATAAAATATAATCAAAATAAAAATAATTTTGATATACAACAACTGTTATAAATATAGTTATTTATTAATAATGATGCACAATGTTTATTAATTAAATAACTATGATGCTGTCCTGGTACTTGCAGAAGATGTAATTAAGATACTTGTTGCTAACCTTTTTTTCCCTTATATAGAATTGCAACTGGGGCATAGAGAAGCTTTTAGAGTACCCTCGAAAGATTTTAGAACCGTTCCCTTAATGACATCTCGGAGGGTAGAGATTCCAATTCAGTCCCAGTTTTTGAATCCCTGGAGGTCAGTGACCAGTGGAAGCAAATGATTCTGCCAAAGAGGAGTGGCTTTTGTTAGGCGTCCCCACCAACCGATTCTACGGAGGGTCTGTTGCCAGGTCATAATCACCACCCTCATCGCCACCGGGGAGATCTTTGGGGTCAGTCTTACTATATAAGAATGCATGTATAGAGAGCTCCCCCATGATCCACTGTTCGAGCCTGTATGCCGGGACCTCTTTGGACCCATACCACCATTCCTTCAGTATCTACAGGTGTGCAGCGGCATGGTAGGACTGCATGTCTGCTGCGGCGATAATCCGCAATAAGTGGATTGTGTGCAAGTATGAAGGGCCACCCTGGCCGTACCACCCCCCCACAGGAAGTGTCCCAGCATTGTGTTGACTTGACAGAACCAGGTCAGGGGACTGGATATGGGTAAGATTGTAGCTGGTACAACAATTTGGGGAGAGAGACCATCTTAAAGATAGCCGATCTTCCGTACAGCAACAGAGGAAGTGCCGACCAGTTTTTAATCTCAGTCTTCCCCTTTTCAGTTGTTGCCGCAAGGTTACATTCCCAGGACATGGTTTGATTATCTGCTACGTAAACTTCCAGATACGTAAAACCACTTGCAGCCGTTGTAAGTTCATCTGACCGCTGACTGCTCCCCATCGATCTTCTTAGCGGCCACAGCAATGATTTAGATACATTCATATATAAGCCTGAAGTTTCCCCGAAGACACGCATGAACTGTCGTATTCTGGGACCAGTCCGATGTGGATCCGTCATGAAAAATAGGATGTCATCTGCAGACACATGTCGACTGAAAGGGGTGGATATCTTGCCTAAGGGTCTATCTGACCATTCCCCAGTCCCCAGTCCAACTACAGATAGAGATGGGGCAAGACGGCCAGCACTCCGCTGGCTGCTATCGCCATGTTATCTGCATAACCCGAGCTATAGAGTGGGCCTGCATAAATCCTTGATGGAATATCTTGCGATGAACGAGGGGATGGTGGGAGCCGCTACTATATTGTGGGAGTCTATGAAACCAACCATCTGAGGATTCGACATAGGCCATTGTACAGCGGCTAAACGCCAGAAAAGAGAAGAGTTAGCACAAAAGTGAGACGGGGTGGTGCTCGCCGCCAAGAAGGAATCTTACGGAGAAGGTATCAATGCATCCAACTAGATGAGGCTAAAAATATATATGGCAGGCCACACAAAGCCGGATCTACCAATGGGAGTATAAGTCAGGAAAATGCTCCATAGACTGTGCCAATAGTCCTGAAACCGACACAAATACCCATGATTAAATCAAGCACCGGTGCGATGATGATTGATCTCGCAAATGTGGCCGGTGCCTTCACTGAATTCTACCATGCACTTTACACTAAACTAGATATGATACGGTTGGAGATCTCGGGAGGAGTGCACTCAAAACCCCGGTAGTCTGCATCCTTTCTCACCCAGATCACCAGGGGCTCGATTGGCCAGAGCAAGAGCAAGGGGAAAGGGGGCACCCCTATCAGTTTCCGGGCTGAATCAGGAAGACATCGCCCCTGCAACCCGGATTGAGGCCGTAAGGGCTGTATATAATAGTCTGAATAATGCTATATATCTAGGCCCCATGTTTAATTGTCGCAATAACACAACATGTAGGTCCAGCTGACTGAATCAAATGCCTTGTCCATATCCACTAGTCGTAAGGCTGCTGGTCTGTCTAGTCTATCAACGGCGGCTATTGCATTATAAGCTCTCTGTATATTATGGCACGTGGCATGCTGTGGCATGAAGCCGGCCTGGTCTGGATGTATCAAGACTGGAGGGTGTGGTATCAGCCTATTCGCCAATATCTTAGCGAGTATCTTGGCTTCAATATTTAATAAAGATATGGGTCGAAAGGATGCACATGATTCCGGTGGGTGACCCTGTTGTGGAAGACCATTATCTCCACATGTCTCTAGTCCACAGGTAGACATTTGGCCGTAATGCATCTTGAAGAATTCACTAGGGAATCCATTGGGTCCTGGTGATCTGCCGGAAGCTAATCCCGTGAGCGCGGAAGTTATTTACTCCAGTGTAATGGGGCTATCTAGGGCTTCGCGTGCAGCGGCTGTCAGTGGTCGGGGTGGTATATCCCTAAAGAAGTCTTCGATGTGAGTGCATGGTAGAATTCGGCGATAGCACCGGCCACATGTGCCTCTCCTCAACCACAAGCCGCACCGGACCCTAGCCAGGCAGCCTCCACAGTTGAGACGCCCCCCCCACCTCTAATGGGCACTCCCAGAGTTCTCTACCTGCGTTGTTGCTGCCAGGTGGGACTTATCCAGGTGGCCTTAGTCCAGCGGTGTATGGTGTTTGAAAGTAGGCCGATGTCTTCTCACCAGGGGGTTGGCTTCACAGTATTTGTCCCTTGGGTCTACTCAGTGTCGCCCTGATGTATCAGTGCCAGGTGTGAGCAAGAGAGCCGTCCTGAGCACTCCTCTCTCCACTACTGTGACATTTGGGTATGATCACCACTTTCCCCCGTGGGTCCCAATAGCTCCTTATCCTGCCATTAATGCGGTGTTCAATGGCTGAGGGTCGAATTATTAAGGACTTGAGTGTGGAGTTAAAACTGAGCGTTCCGTACATTAAGATCAGGACAATCAGCAGAGTGGTTGATTCCCTCCACACAAACCCAGTTGCGGCCTTGCCGAGGTAGACCCGGGGTGCCTGAAGTTCCCAGCCCCTCACCTGCCTCTGATGCAATGGTTTCCTTGATGAGGTGGTGTCTCACAGGTGCGGATGCCTGGACTCACGCCGGGAGGGCTGGTCTCCTTCTCCGGCTCTCCCTGCACCACACCGCCCTAGTCTCAGGCCGCAGCACTCCAGGAATCCCACAAATCGCTCTGGCGGGTGCCGTCTTGGTCCGGTGTCTCTCTCCTAGGGTTCACTGCGGGCCGGGAGGATGACCGCCACTCACCCAGGCCCAGGAGACAGACCAGGTTTCCAAGGCGCCCGTCCTCTGCTCCGCCACCCCGGATCACACAAATGGCAGGGCATGCTTCCGCTGCGTCTCCTAGGCTGCACCGCCTCGGATCGTCCGATGTCGTTTCTTCACTCTCGTCGGGGGTATGCAACGCGGAGACCGGCAGGATGTATTCCAGGGGCCTGCAGCTTCCTGGTGAGCAAAGCGGTTGAAAAATTACCGCTTACCGGCAGGATGATGAAGGATGTTAATCGGGCTTACGGAGCCAGGTTAAACTGTGTCAGCCATGTTGGACCGCTTGGCCACGCCCCTAACCATGGAATTTTTTTGTGTCCCCTGGATCTTAATAGCTTCTTTAGTGGGCCCTATATGCTTCTAGCTCCTCAGTGGTACAAAGTCTCTGCCAATAAAGCAACGGTCTTAGCCTCAGAGTGAAGAATATTGGGTACCTTCCATGATCCAGTACCAAAGGCAGATGGGGAGGGGCAGGCTTGAGAGAGACTTAAAAAAAATTGTTTTCCACCATAATGAGCTCAGATTCTTTAATATAACCCACAATTCTGAGCCATAGGGTGCCTAACTTTAGGCTTTGATATTGTAGATTTCAATTGCAGGAGCTAGGGTTCTAAATGTAATCCTTTTTGATAGCTTAAGGACAGCCCTGGTTGTCTGCTGTAATTGAAGTACAGATTTACTTATGTGTGGCATCCATCTGAACTCGTGAGGCACTCTCACTCCTAGATAAACAAAGTCCTCCACTTGCTCAAGCAGGGCGTTCTGCTCTGTAATGGAAATTGTTACTGCTTTATACGCATTGAGCATCATAAACTTGGTTTTGCTAACATTTAGCTCAAGTCCCCTTACTCAACAAAAAACGATCTAGGTGGGCCTGAAGCGCAGTAGGTGTTTGAGATTAAAAGAGTTACATCCGCAAACAGGAATGTGTCAATTTTAGTGGTACCTATTTTCAGAGCGTGATTGCCTGGTGTGAGGAGGTGCCTCTTTTGATATGGATAGCTCCCCACTTTTTGCCTGAAAAATGATGTTGTTTCTATTGGAGTGCACAGGGTCCCTGCCAGCCAGGCCCCCTGTGCCAGTGCTTGTTCCCTAAATCTGTTCCACAATTGGCCCTTCAGGCTCCCTGTAAGTCCTTAGTACATGGTACCTAGGGCATTGGGACTGAAGAGCGTCCCCTAGGGACTCCTCACCTAGGCCGTGCAAACTGCCACTGCAGCATGCATGCCCTCGTGCAGACAAAAACGAAAAAGTCGACATGTCACAAAGCCTGTGTGCCATGCCAACCAAGTCTAAGTGTAAGTCGCCCCTCTAGCAGGCCTTACAAGCCCTAAGGCAGGGTGCACTATATCTCAGGTGTGGCCATATCAGCATGAGCAGATATGCCCCTACAATATTTAGATCTATTCCCATATATTGCAAGTGCCAGGGAAGCCATAGAGAGTACATGCATGGGCTGGAAACTCGACAACTCGATTTCCACAGCACCATGATGGCTTCTTTGAACACAGGAGATTTTGGTACCAAACTACTTCTCTCAATATATTAACACTGGTGCCAGTGTGGGATTTATTGAAATATGTACTCAGAGGGCACCTCAGAGGTTCCCCCTGAAAACCTACCAACCCTGGTATGGGCACAGACTGGCTTTAGGCAGCCTGCCACCACCAGAAATGTTTCTGGACCCCTGGGCTGAGAGCCCCGCTCTCTAGGACCAGAAACAAAGCACATCCTGGGCAGAGGTGTCACATCTTCTCCCCCAGGAGATGTACAGTGCTCAAGAGGGGAGCTTCAAATGCCTGCCACCATTGTCATGCGACCACCCAGCCTTTGCTGCTAGCAGCAGATGGCAGTCCCCGGTTCAAAACCCTCCTTTGTGTGAGAGAACCAGCAGGTAATCTTAGTCAGAATACGAGGTGTACCCTCCTTCACCAACTCCACCCCCAAATGGAGACAAAGTAAAGCAAATTTGTCATTGTCCACCATCATAAATATGGTGAGACTTATCCAATCAGAGCTAGGGCTATGCTCCCCGCCAAAGGAGGGTGGCATAATAGTGTGCGTAGACACCCCAGGTAAGGAACCCATTGGTTCCTACCTGCTACTTCCTACCAGCCTGTCTGCAGCTTCAAAGACCATGTGAAGAGAACAACGCCTGTCCTGAAGCCAGTGACCTTCACAACCCGTGGAGGACTGCTTGCCTTTGGAAAAGACCAGAACTCCAGAGGATAGAAGCTCTGTCCTCAAGAAATCAACATAAAAGGACTCTGGTGCCCTCCGGAATCGCAATCTCTGACCACTCTGCACCTGACGCCCCTGGCTTGTGTCCAGGTGGGCCACTGATACAGAAAAAGTTCCCCAGCTATCTTGAGTCCAAGTCCAGTCCTGGCTGACCTCTCCTGGACTCTACAATGACGCCTGCAGTGTGAATTCAGAAGCTCCCCTGACGTCAAGGACACCCTTGAACCCGAAGCTCCTGGGCCTTTGAGGAGCTCGACTGACTGTGTCCCTGTGACCTACAGTATCCCAGCTAACCTCTGCTGTTGCTGGTGTTATTCGTGCAGCCTCCGGTTAGCCTATTTTCAAGGCCAAATTCCTCCATTCACTTGCATTGGGCGCCTGACACATCGTTTACACCCTGCACCAGGCTGCCACTGTGCCACTGGGGATGTACTTTTGGTGCTGCCTTGTGGCCCCCCATGCTTGCCTAAACCTTCAAAGCATGAGCCCAGCAGCCACTTTTGACTACCTGCAAGCAGCGTGTCGTCAGGTACCCCCTGTCTCCACTGATTAACATTGGGCCCTAACTCCAGATATGACCTCTGCACCTGGCGCCCCTGTGCCTGCTATTGATGCAGTGTTTGGGATTGAAATTGCCTGAACTTTCCCTCTGCTGATCTCAACCCTGAAGACTGGAACTGTAAGCTGTGTCTTTACCTGCAAAACCGGATTATTGTTTTCCTCCCATAGGTTAATATTACAAAGACTGAAAATAGCACTGTTTCCACTTCTGAAACTGAAATGTATTTGTATTTTTTAAAGTATTTACTTCATAAAAGTTTTGTGCTCTTAGTAAATAAATATACCAAAGTACTATTTTTATAAATGGGTCTTAGATTTATCAATTGAGTGCCTGTCTCATTTATTGCCACTGTGTGTACAACAAATGCATTAACACAGCCCTCTCTCTGATACGCTTTACTGCATGCCCACACTAGCACGAAATAGAGCATTAGTGTTATCTATTTAACCTCTGCAGATCCACTGGACTCACTACACACTATACCTCTTTTTGGTATAGTATATGGTGAGCCAGTCTCTTACACCTGAGAAATCCAAAAAGCAAGTCAAATTGCGATCGCAAACGCTGAAATTCGCCGAATTTGAGTGTTTGCGATCGCAATTCAGCTGTGTGCAATTTAGGAAGGGCAATACCTACTCGCAAGCATTTAGAGAATCTCTATTTGTGTATCCCTATATTATTTATTGTCTGGCATGTCCTAGTAGTGAACAACTGCCTATTTTGTTTATCACTGCTGTGAGGCCTCCTCCTCTCATAGGATAGCATTGGGAAATCCCTTATATATTATCAAGTGGTAATTTTGGATCTGAAACGAGTGGTGTTGCCATGTTTGGTATGTTTAGAATAGAGGTGCTAAATCCTGCTTACTGGTGTAGTTGAATTTTACATTACTATTTTAGAAATGCCACATATACAAAGTGGCCATTAATCTATGCCTATGGCTTCTTGTGCTTTGCAGTCTGACTCCAATCCACGTCTGTGCAGGGTGACAGCTACACTTGGTGTATGCTTTCCAGACAGCCACAAAACAGGAAGGGATGGGTGTGACAGGGGTTTCATCTGCATTCATCTGCATACTGGTGGTCTTCCTGGGCTGGGAGAGGAAGAGGTTGTTCATACTTTACATTTGTATAGGTTGTGTCTTGCTCTCACACAAATGGCTGATGTATCCCTTACTTACGTCTGGAGCCAGGGCTTAAAGGGATTGCTATGCACTTATGAGGGTTCCTTTGAAGTCACCCCTTGAACAAAGACATTTTTTAGTAAAAGTACAGGGGCTCTGACCCCCATGTTTTTAGACACTGCTTGGGACTTGTAACCAGATGCTGCTGGCACTACAATCTGCACATTGTCACGAGGACTGCTGTGCTACCAGGAGGAGCCGCCATTTGGACTACTTAGTTTCTTGTGTTGGCCTGCTACCTGCTGGGCTGCAGGAGGGACTGCCACTTTGCATTTTTGCCTTGTGTGTTGGCCTGCTGTCTGCCTACTTGCTCTCTGTGCCCTCAGTGAAAAGGTTGATGCATGTGCCTGAAAGACTCTTAAAATGTTCAACCCATGCCTGTGATTGAATATGGTAGTCAACTGGTGTTATACCCTGCCTACTACCATGCACTATTGTACCCCAGAAAGTCTTGGAGTCACCTTGTTTAGCTGCTACCACCAGAACATCCCATACCTCATTCTCCCACTTAGATTTTACAGAGCCAGCTCCTCTCTATGCTTCTTTCTAGCCAAGCCTCTTCTTGTCTATTGTCGCTTATAGTTCTCACTAGAGCACTTTTTGCAGACCTACACTGTTCATTATACCAGGGGGGTTGGGCAGCCTCTATTTTAGTGTCAGGGGAGGGGGGGTTGCACTCTGGATATCACGTCATGCAAAGAAGAGAACTGCTTGACTGGTTTATCAAATGTATGCGCGCCATTGTGATATGTCTTAAGTTTGCCAATACAAGCTCTGAGGCCCAAACCGCCCCTATTTAAACTCGTATTCACAAACAATTCGAAATGTTGTCTTGAATGGAAGTACAGGACTACTATTTTAATAACACTGCCCTTTTTTCCGCTCGGAGTAAAATATTTTGAGTAAAACAGGCAAAAAAGCATTCAGTAAAAATAAGTCAATATGGGCACACCTATTTTATTCTGCACATCCCAGCTGCATTTTATAAGTGTTTCTTACTTTTATGCTACTCTGCATTCACAAAAAAGGCCCTTCTGAAGCACATCTTTCCAACAAGAAACATCCTTGCAAAAACTATATTGTACATTCTGTACATATTACCGGTGTACAAATCGGCATCACATTCAGAATGAAAACATCAGACCACCAAATTCATGCAAAATGATTTGTTTATTATAAGCTCTAACTTCCTACTTCAAGTAACTGCTGCCTTGAAAACACTATGAAACAAATCATTGTTGCCCTTTTTTAAATACATTGAAATAACGGGGTGGGGTGTGGGTAGTTTCTAGCTGCAGACACACGGCCTTATTTACAGTTTGGGGAGTGGGATATTCTGTCACAAATGTTGGGGTTGTCCCTTCCACCACATTAATAGTTACTTATAGTCTACGGCACTTGTAGTATGGCAGATAATGGAGTTTCCCATTATATCTCATATTGTAGAATATGTTTCAAGTGAGGCACTTCTATTACTGTGATTAAAATACAGCTGCTAGGGGCGTTGACCAAGATGGCTGCCTTGTAGGAGCACATCTGAGGAGCTCCTCCACCGGTACGACCTAATCTGTGCTCTGGCCAGCCTGCAGCACCCTGAGCCCCAAGAGTCTGCGGGGGAAGGTATATAAATTAGTTAGAGCCGGCGAGTGCATTCAGCACAGCCAGGAACAACCGTTTGGCCCTGCGGCCTGCGAGCAGACCCGCATAGGCGCCTGCCTTAGGAGAAGCACAGCAGTCCGGCTCAATCAGACAAAGCACCTCTTGCACAGTCTGCAGTGTGATGCTCCACGGTACTGGACTTTTGACAGGCGGGGCATCCTGACCTCAGAAAGCAGCGGAGAAACAGGCTTCACAAGCTGAGAAGGAGGAAGGCCACTCTCCTGTGAAGAAAGAATTCTGCTAAGGCCAGGGAGGCCTGTGGTGCTGCAAGCTACACAGCAAGGGTGGGCGTATAACCTCCAAGGAACTACCAATTGGAGGTGGGTGAAGCGCCACCCTTGTTAACACTGCCATTTTAGAGGAACGAGGGTGGTGGTCCTGTAGCGAGTCCTCCACCTAGGCCATGAGGGCAGTGACACACAAATGTTGGGCCTCTCATCCACCCCTTGTGGACTAGCAAATCCCAGTAGCAGTCAGATGTAAGGATTTAGAAAGGCTTGCTGGGAGATCTGAATAGTAAGAGAGGTATTATAATTAGATGATACAAGGAGGGTAGAGGAGGAAAGAGTCTAGAAAGGGTTATTTTGGGGGTCATAGTAGTGGTATGGGGTTTGGCATGAATGAGACAGTGAAGGAAGGTAGAGGATATATTGAGAGCGGTATAGAGTGATAAATAGGGTAGTGCATTAGAGAGAGTAGTAGAATGAGGTTTGAGATGAGTCAGAGTGGATGTGGAGGATATATTGCAAAAGATATAGGGTAGTGCATTGGATATGCTGAATTAGAAGCAAAGTATTAAATATAAAGATACATCCCCTAAGAGTGTTAATTTAAGCCCTTAAAGCTGCAAGACCATGGTAGCAACCATTTCATGTTGCAAAGTAAACTTGGATCACTCATTTGTCACTTTTAGCTTTCAAACAGACTAACCCTTTGTGAGGTCTAGAAAGATGTTACTGCTTTAATGTAAATTGGGGCTCAAGTACCCTGTGGTGCTGTTGCAGGTAAGGGAGGTTAATGTAGACCAGGAAAATGTTTTAACAGCTTAACTTCCACAAAGCAAACCCAATGTACTTTTTGAGGGTTCAGAGATATAGGACAGGCAGATTTATTTACCAGAAAATAAATATTTCGCAGGTAGTTTTAAAGGGAATATAATCATATACTGCCATGCTTCCTTGTCTGGCATACTACCCAGGGAAAATATTTCTCTACAGCAGTAAATCATATACAAGCTGGTTCCTTCGAGTTGAAGTCAGGGCAGAATGATGTAGAAACAGTGCATGTAATGGGGATACCCTGATGCTATTTAATTGCTGAGCACACAAAGATCTATGCAGTAGGTGCCTTAAACCCATAAGATACTATAATGTAGCCTCTATATGACCAATTAATTAAGCCAGAATAGATTTACTGTCACGTTTGTTCTTGTTGCCAGTTTCTCTGTGCCAGAGTATTCAAAAAATAAATATATAAGTTGGCCGTCAGACACTGCTTTTCATGACTCCGCCCCTCATGATTCCACCCTCTTTCCGCTGCCCACCTTAACCCCCAATTTATGGAATCTCTGAGTGAATGTTTTCCAATTCTAGCACTGGCTGGAAACCGGCCTCCTATTCACCTGCCTATCAGGAGGATTTCCAGGTGTCTCCTGCAGTCAATCCAGGTCTGGAATGCAAGACTAGAAGGACCTAGAGGCCATGTTCCATCAAAATGTATTTAATTCTTCCTCCTCTCAATGTGTCTTAGTCTATTGGTATCTTTCCCCCCTGTAGACCTATTTCACTTCCTCCTCACGCTGTCACTGCGTCCAACTCTACTCTTTTACTGTCCTGTTCCACTCCTGTTTCTCTCCTTCTCCTTCAACCACTTCTCTTAAAACCTTCCTCCCCCATTTTCACCTGTTGCACCGGCCTATTATCCTCTGCTCTACGTCCCCCTCCTTTTTAGGTCTCGCCTGAGAAAGGGCATGGCTGTAGCATGCAAGACATTTCGTTTACCTACAGTGGGTTTAGAGCCCGCCCATTGCTTACCACTGGTTGGCTTCATTGTCCCTCTTATTTGCTTGCTTCTCTTTAGTCAGCTAGTGCCGGCTTCACTAACTCTTCTTCTGTTTTGATCTCCCTTGGGGAATGGCTCAAGTACTGCTTCCTCGCACAGTGTCCACAGCCTAACCAGAAACCTTTGGGCAGAGAAGAGCCCCGCAGGTCATTATGGGTCGCTCATGCGAGGGAGCATGAATATTAATAAGGCGGCTCAGGCCGCATTCCTTGATTGCCATGGGCCCACGAGCCACACCACTTCTTTTGTTTTCCTTCTTTTCTTTTTTTGTTGGGGGTGACCGGATGATAAACTCATACCATTTGAAGCTACACTGAGGGAGGTCAAAGAGATGATCCGCCAATTTCTTCAGACGAATGATACCCAGACCCCTCTAGCTCACTGCTGTGAGACACTTTGAAGGTTGTTGTTGGAAGCATTCTAATAGCCATCTCTTCTAGACTTTACAAGAATAGAAATGATAAACGTGCCACACTAGAGAAACAAATGAAAGTCCTGGAAGAGGCGCATAAACAATCTGGTGAACATAAGGTGCAGAGACAACTGACACTATCTAGGAAACAGTTTAAAGCTCTGGAGGTGGACAGGCCAAATATGCCCTCTTCTGCAAGGCAGAAATATTACAAAGGAGGTAATAAAGTGGCGAGACCTATAGCATATAAACTAAGGGACCAAGCACACAAGAGCAGAATTCAGGAGATTTACACACTAACAGGGTGTAGTACGCACAATGAAAGAGAGAGTGCACAAGCATTCAACCACTTCTATGCCAACATATACACTGCTGACGTAATAGACATCGCTGGTGTCTGACACCTACCTCATCTGCACATACTACAAGCCTGCCAGATTTACTATGTCTGGAAGCGGACATTTCCACAGACTAAGTCCTTGCAGTCATTTCTCGACTACAACCTGGGTAGACCCCAAGGTTGGATGGGTTAACCTCAAGCTTCTAAAAACCCTTCAGCACCCAGCTGGCCTCCATCCTAACCCACCTTTATAATTAATTATGGGATATGAGTGCTCCTAGTGACCCTATGAGAGAGGCAGTGATCACAGTACTCTCTAAACCTGGGAAAGATCCCATGAAATGCCCTTCCTACTGCTCCATACCCTTGCTCAACATTAACGCTGAACCCTCATAGGAATACTAGCTGCACGCCTCAACCCATATATGCAGGGTCTCATAGATCCGGACCAAGCCAGCTTTATACTGGAGACAGGCTGTAGTGAAAACACTAAAAGTCTGATGCACCACATAGATAAAGCGACCCGCTTTTGAAGCCCGGCGTTCTTTATATCGATCAACGCATTTGATCAAGAGCACTGGCTCTTCCTCTGGAAAGCACTCACCAAGATGGGTTTTGGTACCTGAATTCGGGAGTGGGTGGAGTACAGCTACACTAGGCCAGTGGCGTGAATGAGAGTCAAGGAACTAACCTTGCACGCATTCCCCATAGCCAGGGGTCCACACCAGGGATGCTCCGTCTCCCCACTCCTAGTCTCCCTTTATATGGAACCACTAGCACAAAGAATTCAAGCGAATGTGCAGAACACAGGCATCACTATAGGCCACCAGGAATATAAAATAGCCGTCTATGCGGACGACGTAATGGTCGTGATCACGCAGCCGTTCACCTCTCTGCCAGCTCTGCTGCATGCCTTCAAGGAGTTCAGCAGCATCTCTGGCTTTAAAGTAAACATCTAAAAATTGCAAGTCCTGAACCTCATGGTTCCGCAGTACGATCTGCTCCACTTGGAGCGACAGTTTCCCTTTCCATGAGTGAGCCACTGGGTGCCATATCAGAAACTTGAAGTCTGTTCCACCCCAGAGAAGACAGCAGCTTGTAACTACACTGACCTCAGGGACACAGCCCACTCAGACCTACAGACATGGAAGGGAGGGGAGGTAGACTCTGCTGGGTGGGTAGAATAGCGGGGGTGAAAATGTCCCTTTTCACCGAGATACTCTATGCTATGCAGACCCTTCCACAGCAACCACCTCCACACCGCTGTGATGTATTCCTATAGGTTCTGAATCGATCCCCCTATTCCTGACCCTATTCTGGTTGACAAACCAACAAGTTAACTAGCAGTCAGCCCATGAGGCAGCAAACCCCCATGATGCAGATACCGTTATCTGACGAAGCCACACTACGGCACAGGAACGTGTTATCTGATTAGGTCATAACGCTTGCGATCTAATTAGACAAGCGATATTCCTCCAGCCCCTGATAAGGCATACGGAGTTCTCATAACAAATCAAACCTATGACAACCTGGGAAAAACCCCTGCGGCCATTGTTTTGATTTCACCAAGAACTTCAGCAAAAGAATGTGCTAACGACCTGGTCGTATGACATCCTTATTGACGTATCTATGTCCATCCTTACGTCAATCTCGGCACCTTAAAGGTATAAATATTACCGATATTGCCCTATGCAAACACACGCGGTGGTGACGAGACGGAGCAGCCATACTTGCGGAAGCCCAGAGCAGACCCCGCTGGCGCAGCCCCGCCTTCCTGACGCGCTGAGAACGAGACGCGCTGCTTTCTCCTGCCGAGAAATCCAGCACCGGCGTTTCCGGGTAGCCCTCGCAGACAGCCTGGAATATCGAGAGCAGAGAGAGAGATACCATCCCTCATTCATCCTAACTTCCAGGTACAGAACTGAATAACCCCTCACAGAGAATTCTTTAGTCAGTCACTTGGCAAAAACAAACTTAACTTAAACTGTAACTTTCTACTCCCGCCCACGTATTAGGCTTAGGTCAGGTACACGGGCTAGGCGTAGCTAGAAACACCAGTTGAGTACGATTAGTCAAATGTATATGTGTATGTAATATATTTTATTCATTTTAAACCTTCATATGGCTTAGAAACCATATCAATGTTTTTACAGTATTATTTTATACTTCTGCTTTTAATGTATGCACTTTACTTAACGATAAGTATTGCAATAATATCGATCCATTTCTCTTGTACGAGAAAAGAGACTGATCAATAAATAACATCTTTTATTGAACACGCCTGTCTCTTCCTTTTCTCTACAATCTGATGAGACTAAGAATGCACGTACTGACTGAGTAAAATAAATTGCCTTTTGTTCACACGACTCTTGAGATACACTCTTGATTAGGGGAGAGCAAAGTTGTCATGTTCTATGGTTGTCAGAAACTAAATCCCTTCTTGTCTAATCAGGGAAGTTAATTCCTTCCTGAACATTTGAGAAAGTTTCTAGTGAACTCTGAGCTAGCTGGCAAACCCAAAACTTTAAGTCTAATATCGACAGTAGTAGACCTAGTTAACGTCTGGTCTAGGCCTATACTATTGAAGGTATTATTCCAATGCGCAGAGCCTATTGGGATAATAGGAACTACACTACATGGCGCCCAACGCGTTTGGAAAGGGCGATAAAACTAACGTAAGACATTTAAAGTAACTCAGTCGTGCTTTCTCACTCAGACCCCTTTTTCCCATAATACTCCAAAGACGTCTGGAGTGGGTAATAAAGGTAATATCCGCCAAACATCGCAGGAGGAAACTCCTATGTATGGTACTTGGTTTAGTCAACGTTGAAGGATAAACAGTTCCAAAATATTGTGCATCTAATCTTTGTTTCCATAAGAAACCTGATATGCAAACAAACAAAGTAACCATCCTGTCGGTAAAATGGTAGACAGTGATGATGAAAGAGAGGCAGTTAGATTAGCAACTGAACTCGTAGCAGCTGATACTGCACTGCAAGACGCAGACCCGGATATAATACTCATCCCGGTCATTAAAAGGAAATCTATAACTTTAAAACTTATAGAAAATGGACTGACACCTAGAGGTGGTACAGTCATATTCGTAATTGAGGCACACGAATATCGGCAGACAGAGGTATACTATTCATGGATAAATTTTCCAGCAGCAAATGCTGTAACAAAGTACTTCCACTATTACAAAATAGAGGAACCTCCTGAAACGTACACTCCTTTCGAGGGGGTGGAAGTACCACTCAAATTTCAAGAGCACCTGCTCTTATTTGATGGCGCCCTAAAACATAATAATCACATCACCAGGCTCGGTCCCTTAGGTAGACCAGGAGCAACGTGGCCGGTCCTAGCCGGATACACACCACATCCAGACATCGACGGGATGTCTGCAACAAACCTTTTAACACAGCTAAAACAATTAATAAAAATACATAGACAATTAGTCCAGTATGTGATGCGGACTTCTACAATTCAGCCAGCAATTAAAATTCCATAGCTGACCCCTCACCAGGGGAACACAAATAAAATTACACCACAGAACATACAGTCCTGCCTAGGTAAAGTACCAGCTAAACGGGAACAAATACCATTCTGGTTGGCACAGAAAATAACCCAAATAGAGGCGGTGTTTCCTGACACCACCCCGTTAGAAAAACACAGGATTCTGACTATCTGTCTTCCAATGGGAATCGCACCACACATTGAGGACTGTGACACTTGGGGTACAGTCTTTGCTTCCATTTACACAAAAACGCACGGTGTTCCATCCATTTCGGTAATACCAGATGTGCTAAAACAAATTCAAGACGAATATGGTCCAGAACCCGCTTTAACTCTTGGTATGAAATTACTAAAAGACTTCAAGCAGGTCTCAGCTATATTATTAGCCAACATAAAGGGAGAAGCAGCAAACGTGGCGATCCGCCAGAGGTTAAAGGAGACAGATATAGCAGACCAACCAGCTGAAATTGCCAGAATCATAGAAAAATCCTATGAGGAACTAGGTAGAGATAGTTTAGGTGGAATACCAGTAAAACCACAACTGATTGAAAGTCCTGAAAAAATATTTTTTAATAATAATTCAACATCACAGAAAAAGAGCTGGGATGGAAACAAACAATCCAATCCTAAAGAAAAGAAATTCCAGTCCAGAGGCAGGTCTCCAAGGCGAAGAGAAAAATCTCCAAACCAAAGACACAGGTCACCCCAGAGTGACCCCTCTGGGAAAAGATATAACCTTAGAAATAGGGATAATATAAAAAAGCCTGATAGATATCAAGACATTGATACACGTCCCTCTCAATCTTTTCAGACTTCCTCGCAGAAATCGGAAAGAAGAGGACGATCAGAACAAAGAGAAGAGCACGCCAAGTCCAAAGACAAGGAACCTGCTCAGCTAAAAAAGAAATTACAATTTCCAAAAAAGAAGGTAGCCAGTATCAAGGTAGTTAACAATGCCGAGAATACTGAGGACACAACTGAAAAACGGAGAATGGGCTCAGACAATGCTAGACAGCGCAGCAGAAGTGAGCATAGCTCGCAAAGTCCTTATGAATCATCTGGAGACAGTGGACACGAATGAATATCTTCAAGTGGAAACTGCAGACACCAGAGTTAGCAAACCTCACAAAATATACGAAATAACATTACGTATAGAGGGAGATAAGACTAGAAAAATAAGGGGACTATTTTGGGATAATCTCTCCAAGGGCTATGACATCCTTCTAGCTGAAAAAGACTGGCCACCAGAATTTGTCAGGGAGTGCCCTCATGGCGAAGAAGTAATTATGCCTGCCTTCTCAAACCACATCCCAATTCATAAAAAATACACACTTGCTAGAAAGTGGGCAGTAGCTCTAGCTCCTGCTTTATATAAAAATCACGTAGGATGGGATGAGGACTCTCCTCCTCACAAAATCCAGTTAAAATCACAACCTACTGCACAAAGGCAGTACCCAATTAAGCAAGAAGCAAAAAAACAGGTAAAAGAAATTCTAGATCAGCTAGAATACCAGGGGGTGATTGAAACTTGCACCTCACAAATGAACAACCCTTTGTTTCCGGTCTCCAAACCAGACAATTCATACCGTCTAGTTTTGGATTACCGACACCTTAACTCATGTTGCAAAACTTTTACAGTGCAAAACTCACATAGTGCTGCACTAATGAATAACATAGTGCGCAAAAAATACAAAACAACCTTAGACATCTCTAATGGATTCTTTTGTCAAAACATAGCACCAGAGAGCAGATATTTGTCTGCGTTCTCAATAAATGGCACTCAAAAGCAATTCTGTCGGTTAGCCCAGGGGTACAAGAACAGCCCGGGAGTATTCTCAGCGAGAGTAACAGAATTACTACAAATATATGACGACGAAGCATTATCATATGTCGACGACATATACTTAACAGATGATGACTTGGAGACTCACTTGAAGAGAGTGAACACCATAATACTTGGGTTCGCAGCAGAGGGTTACAAATTCAACTTTAAAAAATCCAGAATTGCCCATCTGACAGTCCTGTTCTTAGGATATGAATTATCAAGTGAAGGCAAAAGCCTGGCTGACAATTTTCTAGAAAAATGTGCCGTACTCCAAGCACCTAGAACACTAAAAAACCTACAGTCAATTCTAGGCTTCCTAAATTTCGGAAGAACATATATTGCAAATTACGCAGAAAGGGTCAAACCCCTTTATGATCTAATAAAACCAGATTTTAAAAGATCTAATTGGACTCAAATACACACAGAAATATTGAGATCCTTACAAACAGACATGCTAATTAAAACAAAATTAGAAACACGTGATAACACACACAATCTTGTGATCTGAGTCATCCCAGGGAGATGCGGATTCACATACCTGACCTCTAATGAGGGAGAAAAGGTACCAATTGCATTCAAATCACACTTGTACACAGAAGCTGAACAGAAATTCAGCATTAAAGAAAAAATTGTTCATGCAGTTCAAACCGCAATAGCTGGAGAAAAAGATCAAGCGGACGGTAGACACATCACAGTCAGAACAGCTGAATCAGCCTTTGAGGCATTAACAACACCATGTAATTTACCAACAACAACATTGAATCCGGAATGGATACAATGGGTGAATTCAATCACAACGGACAAAGTATACTACTACTTTGATCCAGAACTAGAGGAATTAAAAAATCTAGAATATGAAAAAACATTCCCTCTGCCAATCGATATTCTGCCTTTACGACATTACGCCTGTGTAATTTATACAGACGGACATGCTCAACCCCCCGTTTGGGGAGAACAAGCATACAACCCCACATGTGGGATTACAAAAGAAGTGTGGCGCGGAGGTAAACTAAGACCTCTATTAACAAAAACACACTCAGTAGAAACTAATTCAGAACAACAAACTGAAATATTAGCATTGAAAATGGCGCTAGATAATGCGGATCGCGAATTCCCGACACTTATAGTGTCAGATTCATATTACTGCGTCAAATCATATAACAACGATTTGCAGACATGGATTCAAAACGGTTACAAAGATGACACAGATGCAACAATAAAGCAGAAACTGCTCTGGGAACAAATAGCTCTTTTACAAAAAGAACTACCAAAGACTCACTGAGTCATCGGCGTGATGGCGTTCACGTTGCAGGGAATTCATTGGCTGACACAGCCACAGCGGTAGCAACTAAATCGGCTCCCGTAGTTCGAAAAAAGCGTACATTAAAATACATTGACGGTGAAACAGTGCTGGCGGTGAAAACGTCATTAAAAGGCGACTGCTCAGCGCTACCGATCAACTATCCACTCAATTATACATACATAATCGATGCAAACTCCGTCCCTTTTGCTCGAATCCCTGGAGTGGGGGATAGAGTGATTCCAAACATGGACAGGAGAAACTTGTTAATCGCAGACGCACATATGGGTGAGGGTCTCGGACACCTCAAACTAAAAGATTCTCTGGAAGAATTACAATCATGGTACTGGTGGCCAGGCATGAGCCTGCATCACACCATGTTTGTAAAAAACTGCCCAAACTGCAACAGAGATCGCAGTGGGGAGAGAAACAGCTTAATACCTCGTAGTTTTACTCCAGAAAAAATCAAGAGTAAAAAGCAAGGCTTGCGATTAACATATACAGGCTAGTTTCCACTTATGATGTAGACCACCAGCACTCGGCTGACGTCTGGACTGTTATACAAAGATTTGCGAGTCTAAATGGCATATACGCTAAGAGCATGCTACGTTTGACCATTGTTTTCACTCTAGCCCTCCAGCCTGAGGGGACACATGGCCAAATGAGCATAGCACAGCGGGAATCTTCTCACTTCCTTCCTGAGGGATACGGGATGGTGTAAAGAAAAAACCAAGGCATAAAGCAATCTATAATGGAAAGGTATTAGGTTCGGGAGCTGGGTGGGTCAAACATCTAATAAGTGTCCAACGTAGTCTAAATAACTTGCCAAGAAATTCTCTGAAGGGATTCAGTCCGTACGAATTATTATTTGGAACTAGGATGTTGATCTCTAACCTTGATAGTCAGACTTCAGTGGTGAAAGAAAAAAGCTTTGATATCAAAGACCGTTTGGCTATTTTGCAGGACTTAAACAAAACAAGAAAAGACCTGAGCAACATAAAGTTGAAACA
Source organism: Lissotriton helveticus (assembly GCF_964261635.1). Classification (NCBI taxonomy): domain Eukaryota; kingdom Metazoa; phylum Chordata; class Amphibia; order Caudata; family Salamandridae; genus Lissotriton; species Lissotriton helveticus. Next base: position 1,450,548,199 of record NC_136057.1, read on the forward strand.
ACAGCCAACAACCACTGAAGAACCACCACCTGTCCCAGCAAGACCTGTCTGGATTCCAAAAGTCGGGGATCTGGTCAGAGAAAAGATCGCGGTAAAGAAGGAATTTGGGCCTTCTTACAGAAAAGCAGTTCCTGTCTTGTCTGTCAACGGGACAAGATCAGTTGTACTACCGCCGCTTGCTGGTAAAAAGGAGAACCGAGTTGTATCCATCGACCTGGTAAAACCACAATCATGTGGCCGATAACAAATAGTAGGCCAAGTGGACTCCCAATAAGTAGCAGAACACCAAGGTTTGCTACCAGTACAGAGGTCCTAACTAAGAGGCTTATTACATTCGAAACGCCTACAAAAGAACAACAAGGACTATGCAACAATGCAATGGAACTTAGACCTCTGAAAACCCAAATAAAAACATTTAGCAGAGACACACCAATCTATAATGAAGTACCAAGTGCAAATGCAAGAAACAGTGATCCTGAACCAATTGGAACAATTGACAGAACTGCATCCGGCTACTTCATAAACTTCGATGATTCCTCTGAAGGCTTCAGTGAATCAAAGACACAGCCATCATCAAATACCTTTAAAGATAAAGCTAAAGAACTTTTGAAACAACTGAAAGAAACATATCTGGTTTCTCCATGGCTTGAATTTTGGGTGGGTTTTGGTGCATTTATCCTCATACTTTGGCTCATCATGGTACTAACTTTGGGACGCTTCATTGAGGGAAAATATGCTAAAATGGACACAGCAAGTCAGAAAATCAACTTGATCCTCAAACCACACACATCTTCACACGTCGAGAAAAGAGAACTTTCTTCAGCCAACTTCACAGCCAATCCTATACCGGGTGGGGTAGCATGGGATAACACTGACTATGAAATTTATGGTCCGGTCGAAATCCTGAAATATCCACACCAAATTAAGATCTCATTGAGTGACTTTGTAAAACCAAGCTCATTTGCTGATGATTGGGACTTCGAAAGCATTAATAATATGATGTCTGACTTAGTAATGTCTGCTAAATTTACCAAACATGATTATTTGCAGGGTTCTACAAATTATGATAGTATGTACTGTTATAACCACTATGGTAATCATTTTCTACATAGATCTGCACAACCTAGAAATGTTTTAAATTATAATCAATGGGAACATTGTGCAACCCCTCCAAAAGGAAGCTCAAGAACCGTTTACGACAAATATTCATATTTTTCAGGTTTTAACATAAGTAATGCTGAAACATTTTATTTCAAATTGTCAAATAAGACAGGGATGAAGACCATGATAACAAACACGAAATTGATATATTCAGACTCATTCTTTGAACAAATGAATACTTTTGGTTTTGATTATTGGGACAAAAATGTTGAATTGAAAAGTGTTTGGGGTACAAAAGAATGGCAAGTACAGGGTATAGAATCTTTGTTTAGAGCCTGCATGATCCCAGAACAAATTATATTTTTAAATGACACTGTTCAACAAACCACCTGTCTTGGCCTAGCCAAAATCAAAGACTTAAATAAACCGTCTATTCCAAAACCAACAATGAACAGCAATAGTTCTACAGAAGAAGAGATAGACGTAAATTATGTATTAAACCAAAACAGAACACATCCAGATTGGAAACAGTGGTTGATCTGGCCCACAGATACTAATAACTGTCAAGACAGATTCCTGAACAAAACACAGGGGTTCAAAATGACCAGGCCAGACCCTAGATATCCTCAAAGACATCACCCAGGGATAATAACCACCTACAGTGTGGGCAAATTATGCCTTCAATGGCTACAAACTTCCACACTGGCAGAAATTAAGCAACACCTAACTTTACTTACTGATGGTGCTGACTTGCGTGATTTCACTATGGGACCACGCAAACAGCGTCAAAAGCTTTTCATAGCAGCCTCTGTATATGCAGCATACAATGAGGCCTGGAAGGTTACTCAAATTGAAACAGCAGAGAGAATACGGGAAATTGACCGTATTCATTTGGAAAAATCACTTTCTGTAGTGGACAATGGGTTAATGACTCTGTCCTCCAGAATTTTTTCTTTGGACAGCATTGTGTCTTCAGCAATTGACATATTATCGCAAGACTTACTGTTATTACAACACGGTCAGTCCCAATTGCGTTCTATTGTACAGCTTGGCTGGACGTTACAAAATCTGCGTTCAGGCTATGTGCCTTGGCGTTTAATCAACACAACGTCACTATTCTATATCTTTAACCTTACTGATAGACAAATCAGTATGGCCCAAAAGGGAGCTGATTATACAATCCTGAGCATTGAGAAACTTGAGAGATTACCAGTGACAATGTCAGAACGACCTGTCAGTGAATGGATAATACATGGGATAATAAATATTCCAATTTCAACCTTCAGGTTTCAATACTGCCAAAAATATATACAGGCTGGCATGTACGAGAAATTGGGAAAGGGGTACATTAAAACAACATGGGACCTGCCCTATTCACATGCATGTGTCAGTAATAAAGGACAGAAAGTGTTTCTTAGTGGCAATAATTGTGCAATGTCACTAAGCGGTACACTTCTGTGTAACGGAATTAGTTTGCACGGAGCCTGTGAAGGGAACTCAAATAACCTTTCATGTCACCAGCAAGGCGCACCTGCAACAGAGATAGAACCATTCTTTCAAAGACTCTATAATGGGAGTTACATTCTAATTGTAGATCGCAGATGTTGTAGTCTTATGCCCGGGACTCCTTATCTCGTAACTATGACTGCGAAGGTCAAGTGCTGTGGACACTCATTGTTCCCCAGCTCCTTTCCAGACAGGGAGGCAAGGGCATGGCCCAACTTGAAAATTACTTCTATTCGAATAGATACTTTAAGCAGAATGAAAACAGTGCTTCTTCAGACGCCGACCAGGCTCACGTCATCAAAAGAAACATATGATCTACAAGTCGCAAGGACGACTGCAGAGATACATTCATTATTATCAACTAATTCCCCCATACATTTCGCAGAAATCCTGAATGAAATCTTAAATATTTCTGATACCAGTGGGGTCTCACAAGTATTTAAGACAGTATTTTCGATGGCATTAACACCATTCAAAGCCATACTGGGTATTTTTCCAGACTTCGTCCATTCGATTTTTGGCGGACTTCCCCTCATTTTAGGACTGATTGCAGGAATCATATTCCTAGTCCTTATTTTTTGTTATGGCATACCATGTCACAGACAAAACACCTGCGACAAGGGAAGAAACAATCCTAGCCATTGGATACCGGGACCGGATATCAAGAATCCTGGGACTATCCCGGCTTAGAGACCTGAACATGACTTGGTTTCTATCCTTTCGACCTATGTGGCAACGATGTGTTTTACCTGTATTAAGGTGCCTGCTATGCGGAGAAGAATGCGTGTTAGACACCTGTCTGACACTACAATCGGATGCGCCAATGGATGCAGAAACATTGTTGAGTCCGATCAAGGCTCATGCTTTGTGCTGCCCTCAAAGGCTACCAATCCTGATGACGGCATTCGTGGAAGCTTCACCACTACGATTAAGGGGTAGTGAAGTACAAGATGAAAGCAGCATCGATCAGGTACGACCTTCTGTCAGCAATCCAAATCGGAATGTCAATGGAGACAATCATGCGCACGAATGCATGGTTACACCTATTTCCGAGTTAGTGGAACTCTCCCAGGAAGCTGTTGACAACTTTTTCGAGAGTCTAAATGATATGATGTTCTCACCAGAGCAGAAATAGAGACTTTTGAGCAAGCTCGTACACGGCGTTCCCTGAATTTGGCCTTCAACTTTAATAACACAGTCACATGAACAGCTTTCCCTCCAGTTCACGGAGAGCAATTTTTTCAGCAGCCCCGAATTATTTTTTACAATTTTTCGGGACACTTATCTTCTGCTTAAAGTAAGAGACTATTCCTAGAGAACTAAGATTTCTATTTTTAGACATCTTATAGACATTAGCTGCCCGCTGGTATGTTCATTGTATTATATTCTGTGATGAAGTGGTCTCGAACTTTTTTCTGTATTAAGAGCCATTTCATGTGTAAATCTCATATACCAAATAGCATTATTGTATACAAATGCGTTATTACTTTAGCATTATTCTACAGCTTGAGTTCATACTATACATATGACTGCATTTCTTCCGTATATTTGAAAATTTCAAAATGCATATATGTATTTTGGGGTGGTAAGGTATACACAATACTCTATAAATATATTGTACTATGTTTTACTATGCATAGATTAGTAAATATGACCATAGTTAGCGTGGAGTGGGTGTGATGTATTCCTATAGGTTCTGAATCGATCCCCCTATTCCTGACCCTATTCTGGTTGACAAACCAACAAGTTAACTAGCAGTCAGCCCATGAGGCAGCAAACCCCCATGATGCAGATACCGTTATCTGACGAAGCCACACTACGGCACAGGAACGTGTTATCTGATTAGGTCATAACGCTTGCGATCTAATTAGACAAGCAATATTCCTCCAGCCCCTGATAAGGCATACGGAGTTCTCATAACAAATCAAACCTATGACAACCTGGGAAAAACCCCTGCGGCCATTGTTTTGATTTCACCAAGAATTCAGCAAAAGAATGTGCTAACGACCTGGTCGTATGACATCCTTATTGACGTATCTATGTCCGTCCTTACGTCAATCTCGGCACCTTAAAGGTATAAATATTACCGATATTGCCCTATGCAAACACACGCGGTGGTGACGAGACGGAGCAGCCATACTTGCCGAAGCCCAGAGCAGAGCAGACCCCGCTGGCGCAGCCCCGCCTTCCTGACGCGCTGAGAACGAGACGCGCTGCTTTCTCCTGCCGAGAAATCCAACACCGGCGTTTCCGGGTAGCCCTCGCAGGCAGCCTGGAATATCGAGAGCAGAGAGAGAGATACCATCCCTCATTCATCCTAACTTCCAGGTACAGAACTGAATAACCCCTCACAGAGAATTCTTTAGTCAGTCACTTGGCAAAAACAAACTTAACTTAAACTGTAACTTTCTACTCCCGCCCACGTATTAGGCTTAGGTCAGGTACACGGGGTAGGCGTAGCTAGAAACACCAGTTGAGTACGATTAGTCAAATGTATATGTGTATGTAATATATTTTATTCATTTTAAACCTTCATATGGCTTAGAAACCATATCAATGTTTTTACAGTATTATTTTATACTTCTGCTTTTAATGTATGCACTTTACTTAACGATAAGTATTGCAATAATATCGATCCATTTCTCTTGTACGAGAAAAGAGACTGATCAATAAATAACATCTTTTATTGAACACGCCCGTCTCTTCCTTTTCTCTACAATCTGATGAGACTAAGAATGCACGTACTGACTGAGTAAAATAAATTGCCTTTTGTTCACACGACTCTTGAGATACACTCTTGATTAGGGGAGAGCAAAGTTGTCATGTTCTATGGTTGTCAGAAACTAAATCCCTTCTTGTCTAATCAGGGAAGTTAATTCCTTCCTGAACATTCGAGAAAGTGTCTAGTGAACTCTGAGCTAGCTGGCAAACCCAAAACTTTAAGTCTAATATCGACAGTAGTAGACCTAGTTAACGTCTGGTCTAGGCCTATACTATTGAAGGTATTATTCCAATGCGCAGAGCCTATTGGGATAATAGGAACTACACTACACCGCATTGCTGGTAAGCTTCAACAAATGAGAGAGTACTATATTTGGGGAGGGCAAGAAGAACCGCACGGCTAGAAAGAGGGCTTACCTACCAGTGGGTGGGGGGGCTAGGCATTCCACACCTCACCCACTACTATTGGTATCTCAACTTTTCCAAATGGCAGAATGGAAAAGGCCAATCACAGAACAACACTGATGTTTCTTAGACCAGGTCATTGCTGACATTAATATCTGGAAAGTTCTGGGGGTTCTCGAAAAACACCATACCTCCCTGGTCTATGTCTCTTCTATTACAAAGGCCACGATGGACACATGGGACAGGGTCATGCTCTTGAAGGGTCTATCAACCAGCATTTGCCCCCTCCCCTCAATTATTGGTAATCCAGCATTTCTCCGGCCATGACTGCTAAAGCATTTCCCATATGGCTAGACTCTAACTGTAAAAAGATTGATGGCCTCATCGACTACACAGGTCTTATAGACTCCCCCCAAATACAGAACAGATATTGTATCTCACCTGGGGAACGCTGGAGATACAACACCATTAAACATTGGGTCACCCAACCCTCAAACCGCCCCTCGGCCAGCAGAACACTTACAAAATTTGGAAAATGGTTATTAACTAGAAGTAGCAATAAGGTCCTGATTTCCAACTTATACGTATTCCTAAATAGAGCTCCTGGTACCAGTAAATCTCTATCCCAAATGAGATGGGAGGAGGAGATGGATCGTTTCTTCACTCTAAACAATAGACGGACATCCTTCATAGAGTGCATATATCCTCATTCAGTGCAGCAGGAAAAGAAGCGATTCTTAAAGTAACACATTATTGATACTAAACCTCTGCATGGGTTGCAAAATGGAAAGTAAGCAGTTCCAACCTCTTCTGCGGGTTTAACTGTCGTCAAATGGGAACACTGACCCACCTCCTGTGGCACTGCCCTAAACTTAAAGGATATTGGAAAGCAGTGATAAGGGACGTCAATGAGATCTTCGACCCAGATATTCTCAAGCGATGCCCTTCTACGGCTACCAATGCATTTACATACCTACTGCACTCCGATATAGGGAAAGCAATTGTGACAACACTCTGTACAAACAAACTAGTTATTATGTCCAGATGGGGCACCAAATGCATTCCTGACTGGATACACAAACTGTGGGACATTGTAGGAACGGAGTAAAGCACAGCGTATATAGATCTCAAACTGCCACAATTTGACAAAATGTGGGGTCCTTGAATTTGTTTCCGCTGTCGCCATTTCCATGAACTTTCTTGCCTGACATATCTCCAAATCCTTCGACTCTTACAAGATGAGGACAGAAACGACCACCACACTACGGGATGGTAAACTTGAACCCTGTGCCCAGAGCAATCCACATCTGCAACTCGACAACTGAGAGGAAGACGACACATTTGAGACAGAGCTCCCTCCCACCCCTTGGTTTGACTGCTTTAAGTTTATCTACCCTCCTCACCAAAATACCTCTCTTCCCCTCCCTTCCCCATCCCCATTTTGTCCCCTACTCCCAATGTATCTCTTCGTCTGTTGGTTGTAGGTGAATGGATGTATTATTAATTAAATGAATAAAAGGGACTTAAACCATAAAATACAGCTGCTGCACAATTCCAGAAGCCCTAGTTATACCCAGACTTGGTACATTCCATCCCACCTACCTTGAGGAACTGCATGAGCATGTCCTCCTTCTTTTTGCTCTGTTCCTCTTCAGCCAGCAGCTTCTGCTGCATATAGAGTAGCCGCTCCTCCTCGCTCATCTGAGCCAGCTTCCCCGACTTCTTCCCCTTCTTGGGCATGACTGCGTCTGCAAGTATCAAAAGGGACAATGTCATAGAATGGGTTATAAAGTGAACTACACTTCTATGATTATTGTCTCCAAAGTCCAGCCGTTCGCAAAGCCAACCACATGTCCCTCGCTGAAGCTTGCCTCACAACCTTAAGCTCTGCCAGTTCAAGAACTGGTCTCTCAGCTTTGCTTCTCAGGTCTGATGGCTGCATTTTGCCAGCCAATGACACAGCACTGAAATTATGCCTCAATGGACCCAGCCTTGTGCACTCCTACTGAACCACCAGCCATGATACTTTCTTATCTGCAGTTCCTATCCTAGACCTGCCATTGAATGTGATCCTTGAATTCTGCCACCCATGGTCCAGCACTGATCTCACACACACACACATACCCCCAAGGATCCAGCCCTGAGTCCCGCAATACAACCCCACCCATGATCCCTCCCATTCAAGTGTTAAGCTATGAGCAGTGCCATCCAACTATAAGCAAAGTCATTAGCACTGCTGCTCAATCTAGCACTGAGTGTCCGAGCACTGAAATTATCCCCTCCCTTGCAAACATCCAACCTTCAGAGCTCATTGATATTTAGCAGCCAAGTTCTTTGATTTGACAACACTAGCTCAGTCCTACCTTCTGCCACCCTCTAGCTCTAAGATATGACAGGAAGGAGTTCAGACCTGAAATGTGAAACCCAATGGCAATGTCAGGAGTTGTTCTATTTGCATCCAGTCCAAAGCTGTCCTACTGAATCCCCAACTCTGACTTCTGCAGTCCAGTGTCAGACTCTGAGCTCTTCCATACCGAACATGAGCTGTCTGAAGTATTCACTCTTTAGCAATGCTGTTCAAAGTCCAGCCCTGACATCAGTGAGTTAATACTTATACTTAAGCTTCCTCATCCATTTCTGAACACTGTTAGTCAGTAGTGCAACTTTGACTTCTGCCCCTCAACAGCTAGATCTAAATTCTACCACCAAATCTCCAGCCCTAAACTCAGGCACACAACTTACAGGCCTGGGCTCTGCCATTGACTGTTACTGAATAATCCAAACTGAGCTTTTATAATAAGAGCATTTATAATATAAGAGCTTAGGGCTGGAGTGCCTTAAGCTCTGCCATGAAGCGGTTCCGCTCTTAGCGCTGCCTCTGAAAGACTCAGTCATCAACTGTGCTAACCAATGGTCAACCCTGAGCCCTAACACTCAAGAATCAGATCAACACCCTTTCATTCATTAGCCCAACTCTGTGCTACGGCACCCAGTGACTAAGCCCATATGCCTGCCACGCCACAGCCAGACATGTGCTATTCCACTTAATGGCCCTACGTTGAGCTCTGCCACTCAGTTTCCTGCCCTGTATTATGAGGTCTGTCATTCATTAAATGCCCAGCACCAAGGTCAGCCATACAAAGTCTAGTCTGTGCCCCGACACTCAATATCTGGCCATTAAATCTGTCATTCAGCACACAGCGTTGAGTTCTGTCACCCAAATTCCCAGCAGTGACGTTTGAAATTAAAGAGCTACCCAGCCTAGAGACTGTTATTCAACAACACCAGGTTTGAGGTTTACCGTTGAATGCACAGCTCAAGGCTTGTCATTTAACAGTGCGCCTCGGGTCTGTCATTTAATGCCCAGCCCCAAGTCTTGTGATTCAAAGCCTAGTGTGAGGTGTACCATTCAATGGCAAATCTGAGGTCTGCCTTCAGTGCGCAGCACAAGGTATGCCATTCAGTGACCGGTCTGATGTTTGTCATTCAATGCCCGTCAATGCCCTGAAGTCTGCTTTTCAACGCCTACCCCGATGTCCACCATTTAAAGCCCAGCCATGAGGTATATTTATCAAAGCCTCGCCTCGGGTCTATCATTTAATACCCATCTCTAAGTCTACAATTCAATTCCCAACCTGAAATCTGCTTTTCGACCCCATGCTCGGAGGTTTACCATTCAACTCCCAGCCTGATGTCTCCCTTCAGTAACCTGCCCGCGGCAATAATCTGCCATTGAATGTCTAGTTCTGAGGTTTGCAATTCCTCGGCCAGTCTGACATATGCCATTCAACGCCCATCCTGAGATCTGCCATTTCACATCTACTCTGGTCTGCAAGTCAACGCCCAGCCAGAGCCCTACCATTCAATATCCTTTCTTAAGGTCTACTCCTGAAATGGGAAGTCTTGAACTCTGTCTCAAAGCCAAGCCTGAGCTCTGACACCCAAAAGACACAACTCTGATCTCAGGTCAGAGGTACAGTGGGATTATTAAGAGGATTTATATAATTTTGTAATTAGAAGATGAATGGTCAGTCAGGAGTAATGGAGGCATGCAAACACAGCAGGTACAAAAGAGTGCATAACTTTATTGACACAACTGTACAGAGAATAGCTGTATAGGCAGAAGGAGAACTGCATGCATGCCACAGTAGGAAGGAAATAGTACACTTTTAGATACCTTGTGAATGGCTCTGAACGAGTGAGCGCACCAGGATATGTGCAAGAAAAGGCAGTGACTTCTCACACAGAGAATGCTTTTTTAGGCTAACTAGGGTATTTTACAGCTTAATTTTCAGCAAATATGAGCAAGAAGTTACGCGTTTTCCTGGCATTTTGTGAGGGCCAATCAGGAAATAATACAAAAAGGCAGGGTCTACTTACGATGACTGCCCTTCCCCGGGAGTTTTGAAGGTTTTCACCTGAGAAAAAAATGGGGCACAAAAATGTTTAGATCCTTGCAGTTGTTAACTCAATCCTTCATTCAACAAAAGACAATAAAATGAGTCCCTCTAGAGTAGAATATTGCTTGACACCGTATAACTTAAAAAAATAATAATAATTGGTCCTTATTGGTGAAAATGCACTAGTAAACATATAAGGAAATTACCTAAATGTGTTCGATAAAAGTGACTGGCTAAGTATACAATACGTATCACTACACACCTGTCAGAAAATGAGATCATGTCTAATAAAAAACTTGGGCAAACCAGGTGAGGCCAATCTCAACATTGTTATCAAGTACTCCAAGAAACAACATGAAGCTGTGATATCGATTGAATAAAAAAATACGTAGAAGGAGAGTGAAGCACTCCATTTACGTGTTAATTTCACTGGACTTTCCTGACATAACACAGGGTACTATTTCTGAAGGACACCTGATTAGAGGCAATAAATAATCCTGAAAATAAATTATAAGATCATAGCACAAGGCCTGAAGGGAAGGTTGCTCTCATGTTACACATTGGCAGTATGAAGTTTATATAGCTCCTGTTTGCTCCATAAATTTAAAGGGGTTAGCTCTGTATTGAATCTGAAGAACAAAGTCTAGGGAACAAAAAACATTCATGTTTGTGTAATTCATATCCATGTGTGAAGGTACAGACTTTCACAGCATTGTTTACCAATTAAGTCAAGCCTATAATGCATTTATAAATTGTATGTTCCTAATGTGTTTGGCTAGACCAAGAACAACTCTGGATGTCGAGCCAGCATTTTGCTACACAGTTGAGTTGTAGAACTACAGAAGCCCAGTGAGAGTGACCGGCTGCACCCTCTATGACTGGGCCAGCTCAATCTGGTTTTGAAAGGTGGCCCAGTTTCATGCACACCGCTGCTCTATTTTAGAAGGTGAAAGACAACACATGTAGCTGCACTTCACCCTCCATAACCCGCCAACATAACGAGCTATGGAAGGCCCTTGGAGGGTCGAAGTCCTACACAGGCAGGCAACTAGTATGCATCATAGGCTTGTGGACTTCAACCCCCAGGAAGCAGCAGGTTTACTATACACAATGTGCAAACTGAGATGGTGCTGTCTGTAAAAAGTCTTGCCAAGCGCCATCTGGTTTACCTCTAGTTGCTCCGGAGAGTCCGGACATGACCTCTGCCCCGTGGGCACCTGTAGGAGTCCCTACCACTGGTCCAGATGATTGAGTACATCACTGCTACATGCTAGCTTAAAAGGGCCTGTCACACTATATTCCTAAAACCCTGCATGAAAAACCGGCCGTGACTTAAATCTTTTAATTGTTTCCTCTTCCTTTTTCTTTCAAATGATCCTCTCCTTACTGTCAATCCTCTGCATGCCTCCCCTCTCAGGTCATAGCCTACTCTAATTGGCATCCCAAACTACCTTATTCTCTTTTAATGTACTTCTACAATTAAACCACACATCTTATCATAGATCACCACTGCTCATCCTTTGAAACCATATCCATGCAACCCAACAATACATCATCTTTAGTCTGTCTATTCCTCCCACTTACCTTTTGCATGGGCTTATATAGCTCCCACTAATGTTCACATCTAACTCCTATCCATTAAATCTACCATAAACAACCTGGAGTGCATGCATAAAGCACAAGACTAACGCCAATAACCAACCAGTAGGGTTGTGACCTCCCCTCTGCCCACTTTGGCAGCTAAAATGGGAGTAGTCATGGCACCGGATGGCCTGATAATCTGCCTCCAACTAAAAGTGATTCCCTTTATAGTGGTCTCTTCAGCCTGCAGGGCTGCAAACAAAAGCTCATAAAATGGTCTGAGATAATGGTAGGTCAGGGCTGAGAGGTGGAGGTTAAAGAACCGAGTTTAATGTAGGGGACAGAAGAAATAATGAGGATAGAGAGACGCCAACAGCATTCAGAGAAAGGGAAGGTAAGAAAGAATAATCATGTGAGAAAAATAGAAACTTGAAACGAAGAAGCGGAGAAGGAAGAAATTGAAATAAAGAAAATAAGAAAGGAAGGATATGTAAGAGGAAAGAGTGAACAGAACAAAGGCAGGAAGGGTATATGGATGGATTAATAGAAGGCGAAAGGATGGAAAGATGGATGTAAAAATCACCCCCTCCTCCCTTATCCTATCCCCTCAGTCCTGTGATCCACTACCCTCTGTCAATCTATCGCCCACAATTCCCACTCCTCTGTCAACTTGGGATTTCCCAGTCATCTATTGGAACGTAGCGGGCCTTAGATCCAAGATACATCTCCCGTCTTGGACGGACTTGGTTATTAGGCACAACATAGTTTGCCTCCAGGAAACCTGGGCTATTGAGCCGATTCACATCCAGGGTTTTAAAACGTTCCATATGTCTGCTAGTCCATCTGCACATGGAAGACCCAAGGGTGGTCTCGCTATTTATATCTCTAATCATATTTCATTTACTATCACTGAAGTATACCCAGTGTCCTCAACTTTCCAAGTTCTTAAGTTAGTCCCCGATAAAAGTTCCATCTATTAATTTATCAACATGTATAATAATTTAACACCTCCTGACTGTGTAAAGTCCCTTACTGAAATTACTTCATTTCTGCACGATCAGAAAGCCAAAAATTCGCAGATACCATGTTATATTGTGTGGGGCGGTGATTTTAATGCTTATCTATGTAGTAATTACAACAAAGGTATTTGCGGCCTCCAAAATGAGCATGATTTCCCCATCACCCACTTTGCACACTCCAGTATAGGGTCTGCTCTAAATAATTGTCTATTCTCATTAGAACTTGAATTTGCGAACGAATTAGTGCATCCTGCCGTTGATTTCAAGTCAACCTTTCACGGAAGAGGATTGTCGTCTACCATCGACTATATCCTGTGCTCGCAAACTCTAGGTAATAGACTAAAAAACTTTATAACTGGTTCAGATCCCTCCAGTGACCACTACCCCAACAGTATCACCATCATATTTAATACTGTTCCTTTATCTCATTTTAAGCCCAGTCTTTTAACTCAGCAATCCCTAGAGATGGGTAAAATTAATGGCTATACAATAAAATGGTCGAAAATCAACCCCAACGAGGTCACCGGTAGGATTATCCAACAATCCCTTCCCTTAATATACAACGTTCTAGAGGTGACCTCATCCCCCCAGTTGATCCTGTCTAGTTTCGTTAAGATTCTAGAAATCATACGGCAGGAGCTTACCCGCCAGCATAAGAAGCATGACAGAGATACCCGGGGGTGGTTTGATTCCCACTGCCGTAAAGCCCTTAGCGCATTAAAACGAGCTCTCCATAGCCAAGATAGGGATACGGCCTTAATTACCCTACTAAGAAGACAATATAAGTTGGCCCTAAAAGCCCGAAAACGGGAAATAAAAAACAATCTCTGGGCCCAATTACACAAGAGTACAATGTCTAAGGACAGCACACTATTTTGGCGAACAGTCAAGTCCCCTTTTTTAGCGGATGCCACTGCTTTTTCCCATCTAGATGTGGCAGTTCCCGCAGAAAAATGGGTAACTCATTATTCTCAGATCTTCGGGGATCCCCTTCTAATGACTGAGGCCGCAAGATATGGGGAAGTAGCTTCCACCAGTGATAATATCTATCCCATCGACCTTCACTTCAATTTAGGGGAGGTGAACGCAGCATTGACTTCCTCAAAGACCGGGAAAGCTCCTGGTCCAGATGGAGTCCCACTCGACATTTTCGTGAATAATCCAGAATTATGGTCCCCAGTAGTCGTGCAAGTCATGTCTGCAGCTTCCCAGGTCGGCCTAATTGATTCTTGGTCTACCTCCGTGCTTCTCCCCATTTTTAAAAAGGGAGACCGCGATAACCCAGCCTGCTATAGACCAATTTCCCTCTTGGATTCGCTGGGCAAGGTCGCTGGGAAACTCATCCTGGAACGTCTCCAGGATTGGGCAAAGGAGAATAAGATCATTACCGACCTTCAGTTCGGGTTCCAAGAGGGATTGGGTACTGTAGAACAGGCTCTTAATCTATCACTACTTTTGGGTAAATATGTCTGTGCCAAAGGCGGTAACCTTTACCTGGTCTATGTGGACTTAAGTTCCGCATTCGACTGCGTAATCCACTCTAAGCTGTGGGAGATTCTGAGAAACTTGGGAGTAGATCCTTCAATTCTGAAATTTCTCCGCGAGCTCTTCTCGGGTGCCAAAGCACGAGTGAGATATGGCACCAATGGAGAGCTATCGGACTCATTCAGCATTACAAAAGGCGTCAGGCAGGGGTGCGTCCTTGCTCCATTTTTATTTAATATTTATACAAATGGACTGGAACAAGCGATGTTGGCAGGCAATAAGGACCTCCCTTGCATAAGTACCCGTCCAATCCCTGCATTATTATATGCTGACGACTCTGTCATTTTAGCGAGGACACCCAATCAGCTCCGGCTACAACTGGACAAGTATTGCCAATTTATGCTTTCTCTTGGCTTAAAAGTAAATAAATCCAAGACTTTCGTAATGCATATTGGCAAGAAAACCCAGAAGTGCAAACCCCTTTACATTGAGAATATTAGGTTGGAAACTGCTAGGTACTATCCATATTTAGGAATCCTTATTGATGACCATATGTCTTGGAAACCTGCCATTGCCAGTAAGAAACTGCAGTTTCAGCGCACTACATCTGCGCTGACCTCTTTTTCAAGAAAGCTAGGCAAGCCCGCTCCGGCTGTGATTTTGAAAATCTATCAAGCCAAATGTTTGAGTGTGGCGACCTATGGAGCAGGTGTATGGGGCTATGCTCCTACCACCGAGCTTCAAGTAATCGAAAATGATTTTCTGAAATATGTTTTAGCTCTCCCCCGCAGCGCTTCCAATTATGGTAGCCACATAGAGCTCGGCTGGGACTTTCTTTCTGACACCACTAGGTACCAGCCGATCCTCCTCTGGCACCGTATATGGACTAAGGAGCAGTGTTTCCTCACTCGGTCGCTAATAACAGACTGCCTGTCACTGACCCACTGGAAAAAGATTCCCTGGCTATTCTATGTTTTTAACTTTTTGAATGATTTGAATAGGTCATTGTTTTTTACCAATCCTGACTCACTAAAGGCCATATCCAGAAAGTCTCTAAAGAACTTATGTGTGTCCCATCTAAGAGATCTACGCATGTGTTCTGAAATTGGCAAACAGACAGCCACACACTTAGTGATGATTCAATCCTCGTATGGCATTCAACCCTACCTGTCTTTTTACCTGTCAAACTACGATAGGTATGTTTTAACTAGATTTCGTTTCGACTCATTTTATCGTCTTGTCTCGTTCCCTGAGCCTTCTGACTGGTCCCGTGAATTGAGTAAATGTCCTTGCGACAATTGTTCCTCTCAGTCTACATTGCATGTAATTTTATTTTGTACTTTTTACGAGACCCCACGTAAACGTTGGTTGGTCCCACTGCTAAGACAAATAGGACTGAGAAGATGTAGACCTGCTCTCTTGGCACTACAGCGTTTAGATGCCCCTTTCGTTGCCAAATCAGTGGCTTGCTTTTTAAAGACATGCATGAAAATTCGTTCCCAGATAGCAGCTTCTGTATAGAAAATTTTTTCTTCTGTCTCTGTGCATATAACTCTTTTCTTACTGTTATTTAAGGTACCATTGCATAGTCGACTTTTTAAGATTGATCTAATGCTTATTTTACTACTTAGTCAATTCTGCTTTCACAGAAACTTTTTATAAATCGTTGTATATATTTTTCTACAATGTACTTTTATGATTGTAAATTCAATCGAATAAAGTTTCTTGAACTTGAACTTGGATGGAAAGTTAAAGGATTGTTGAAATAATGAAAGAACAGATGAATGATGGAAAGGTGACAGGACCGGTGGATTAGTGGGTGGATGAATGATCCGATGGTTGTAAAGCTGAAGGGAAGTTTTCTAGGAAGGGCTGGGACTACTTGCTTTGCTCACTTGCTGTCATTAGAGGTTTGGTTCAGAGTGGGGGTATTATAATTTTCTGGTTATTCTTTTGTGACCAACTATAACCACGGGCTTAATCACTCGCCTTGGGTTCCAGAGGAGCGTCTGCTCGTCGAAGATCACCTCAACGCCTGGTTAGAGGTAGTAAGCGTTATCTAAAGGAATTACGATACAATTGACAGCAGGTTATAAAAATGTAACTGCTGGAGAAATGTCTATGAATCTTTTATATTACATACTCCAGCAAGACATCAGAGGCGTTAGTCGTGTCCTCTAGACATGGAGCGATATGGCACCCCAAAGTTCGCTAACACAAGGGCTACACTCCCATCTGTATCTAACCTAGGTGTAACAGGTTTGAATTTGAACTCCCTTGATAATTTTATGTAATTCAATTGAACGTGCCATATATATATATATATATATATTTTTAAAGCGCCTCTTCATTATATATGGAAAAAAATCCGCTAGTTTTCCGGAAGAAGATAGACAAAAAATCTTCGGGTGACTTGTTCATTTTCGGAAAAGGATCAGTTCCGTTTAGCTGTCTCTAATACTCGTGACCCCTTCCATTGCTCCCTTCCATAGTCATAGCTGTACCCTCCATCTGTTTCTTAAAGATAACACGGCGGACCCCCACCCGTGAGGCCCACGCCCCTCCGCCCCTTTCTTTCTCCCTTACCTGTCTACTTCTTTTGCTCTTCCTGCGTCGTTTGCATGGTTTCCAAGCAACGTGACGACAGAGCCAAGTGACTGTCAATAACCAGGTTGCGGCCCCGCCTTTTCCGGTCAGCACCCTCACAGAAGGCGGAGCTTTTGCTGTCAATCAACAAGTAATAGGCTACTATTTCTGACGGAGGAAGTAGCATTTGCACTACGTTCTATATCCGGAAACCTCGGCATGTTTTGAGTTAAGTAGCTTGGCTAGGGTGGTCATCTGTCTTTTATTTTACACGGACTGACCGTTGTCCGTGATTTATGATATAACGGATAGCATTTGCTGTGCTAGCGTGGCTATGTAAGTCAGCATTTTTTATATACCCTTTAAAGCTCTTTAGTGATCTTCGGTCAAGTTCTGCATACACATGCAACACATACTTTGTGTTTTTTTGCAGCTTTCTATAGCACAAACTTGGCCCAGCGGCATTAAAGCCGTTAACAAGAGTAACAGAAATTGTACACTTGAAGCATACTTTTTTGGGATTTTTTTATGTCACGAATAGAATAAGTGATTTGCCCAGAATCAGAGGAAGTTGATTCGACACTGGGATTCGACCTCCCCATGCCAGTTTTAATTTGTGCTGGTGGTTTATTTCCGGTTATCTGCATGGCAGTCAACACTGGCACGCATGGCAGTCTGCCATATGGTGGCGCTGTCTGTCTAGTTTAGAAATAACCAATACAACAGTCGTTTATTAATTCAATATACATTAAAAAGGACTAATACCTGTCCTCCAAGCCATCCGGGTAGTGTTGTGTGCATGGAAAAGACTGAATTGTCACACTTGTAGGAGTGTGTTGTTTATTAGTTATGTAGGAATTGTCACTTGCAGCACTGCAGGGGCAATGGGTGGTGCAAGCTGCAGTGGTCCTGACAAGGGCCCCGACACCTATTATTTCACAAATGAAGCACAACTTCATGCCTTAAAAACAAAAAAGTATGCTTTCATGTAGAGCGCTTTAATGTTGTTGGGTTAACTTCACACTATATAAAACTAGAAAACAAGTACCAATTACACACTCCACATATGACTCAAACTTGCCCGAAGGGCATCAGGGGCTCTGACAGACAATAGTAGTGTATTCTAACACTCAATGGAGCTACAGCCTTACACTGCAACTGAAAGCGTGACAGTTTGAATGTTGGGCGCCTTTTGCCGTTAGACCTCATCTCCACATTACTGATTCACTCCCAATTAGAATGTAAGGCTGCAGCAGCAACCTAGCACCACAATACTCTGACTATGGACAGTCAGAGAGGCTCATAGACACACTTCAATCGTTAAGCCTAGTTTTCAGCAGCACTTGAGGGCTGCATGTACCTGCACTACAGTACTCATACCTCAGAGCCTGAGCCCAGTTGCCACTCAGAGTAGCGTTACTCTCCTAGCAGAAAGAGAAGTTCTGGTACTCAAGGAGGGAACACTGAGAATTGCCGACACTTAGTACTAGCCCCTTTAAAGCAGCACCAGCACCAGGCATACTTTTGTGAACAGGGTAGTCCCGTCTGGGTGTGAGCTTAATGGCCAGAACACTCGTCTGCCTGACCTGGGACACCAAGGTCTGGCGCTTTCATTCTAATCTATTGCACTCTGGGATTTGCAGTCTTGGTTGATATTAATTAAAACACAGTGGCCTGAGGTGCCATTTCCATCAATCAAATCATTTGTAAAGCGCACTACTTACCCGTGAGGGTCTCAAGGCGCTAGGGGGGTGGAAAGTGCTGCTACTGCTCGAAAAGCCAGGTCTTGAGGAGTCTTTTGAAGGTCCATGGCTTTAAAAGGGAACACCAGGGGTGTGGAATGGTGATCCTGATGGCACAGTCATCTGGTATAATAACCCTGCAATAGTATTGCTAAGTGTTTTTCTAGTCATACCTCAATGTAGTAAATCTGGTTCCAGTTGGAGGCGGTGGGGAGGCTCCTCTTCAAAACGCTTCTCATGAGTGTAGATGCCCTCACCCTATAACCCCCTCCTAGGGCATTACCATTCTGTGCATGGAGGGATAAGGCCTGACTAGTCAGACCTTTTGTGACGCCCAGGACAAAAACTAATTAAGTGGCTGTCGCCTGACTCAAACAACCAGGTTTCAATCCCAGCTGGTTTTCCAGATTGACCAAACTGCGAGACGCTGGACAATTGCTTTTCTTCCTTGTGTTTCCTTTTCTGTAATCATCACATTTGAGAGCACCTTGAAATAATTCACTTCAGGATGTGCACTGTACAAACACCTCTCTTGTACATGGTTTAATTGACCATAATGTTGTTGTATCTGTTATAACAAGAAAGGCTTTACTTAGGAGGCATAAACCAATTGACTTGCCTCCTGGGTCACTAATTAAATATTCATCAGGGCAGAAGTTGGAAAGAATCCGATACCCATCCAGTGGCTCGAGTGCATATTGTGCAATCAGAAAACCTGGTTTTAATCCCAGCTTGACTAATCGGTGTGACCCTGAGCAGCTACCTTTCATCACTGTGCCTTCTTTTCCGTGACCATCATGTTTGAGAGAAACTTTCATTTATTACTATTTCAGTCCTGGATGTGCACTTTAAAAAATCTCTCTTGCAAATAGTTTAATAGACCACACTTTTTTTCTCCATCTGTAACAAACAAGCATTAAAAATGCAATAGGTTTCGCCATTCATTAAGTTAAAACCATTTGCTTTGCTATACAATACCATTAGCAAAGCAAATGGCTTTAACTTAACCCCTTTGACGCTCATGACGAGCTCAGCTCGTCATGAACCGCGGGTTTTTTAAAACTTCAGCGCACAGCGGGAAAATGCGCTGCACCGATGGTGTTAATCAAAGGCGAGACCTATTGCATTTTCAATGCTTGTTTATAAATGTTTCTATGGGGAGGTCCCACGTAGTATATACATGTGAAACTACTGTTAAAGCCGTGTGCAGAGTGAGAAATGGAAAGGGTCACACCCATATTTAATAGTGGAAGTGGATTCTCCAAAGGGAATTGGGAAAATACAGTTAACTGTTCAAACACACCTGGATGAAGGAGCGGCACCAAACAACTCCAGGGCCAAATGGGATACATTTTTAGCACAGCCGTTAACGGATGAGGAGTGGGAAGAAAGTTGTGGAATGACTGAGAGTTTTGCAGTGAATGGCAATTTTAAACTTCTCCATTATAAATATCTTCACCAAATGTACTACACCTCTGCGCAACTACATAAATATGGTCTGAGGGACTCGCATTGTTGTAAAAGATGTGGTGGGGATAACGCCGATTTTTTCCATTTGGCTTGAGACTGCCCAAAAATGTATGCCTTCTGGGATGAAGTGACGACAGCATTAACTGAAATGACGGAGGTGCAAATCATAAAATATGTAAGAGTGTGCTTGTTGGGTGTGGTCTCTCGTCTGCCGGCTGGAGTTCGTAAACTGGTGGTGCTCTCTCTGCAGCTGGCCAAGCGCAGAGTCGCTTTATGTTGGGATGGTAGGCCGGCACCCTTGCTGAAGCAATGGTTGCGCGACCTTGCTTACTGTCGGGATCAGCTCACCTGTTATGCTGAGGAGTTACCGAGGGCATCTAGACCCCGGGATGTGTAGGGCCTGTATACCGCATATATGTTGGCACGCTCTGTGGATGGAGAAGTAAATATTGAAGGGCTGAATTGATGGGAGGAAACTGTATGGGACCCTTGATTGTTTCCATATATGTCAATCTCTTTTGTGCTGCTCTATGCTTTATGACAAGTTGAAACCTGATGTACTATGGGGACGATGATTGTATACACATTTGACAGCTGCACTGTATTTTTTTGTTTGTAAAATGAAAAATAAACAAACAAAAAAAATGTTCAAACACACATGTGCAAACCAGAGGAGAACATTTGGGGAAGGAGGTGCCATTTGATCTTACTGTGTGCCAGAGGGTACCTGTACCACTCATCCACACTCTTAGACTGACAAAATTCCATTAGGAGTCCCATTGAACATGCTAATGTGGCCGGGGTGCAGTGATGACTAAGGACCTGTTTCCAATGTATTACTAACTTTCAGTTGCCATTGGGATGCATGTTTCTTAGATCTTACTAATCCTGGGCCAATTTCGTCTGTTTTTTGTTGGGTTGAGGTTCCAGACAGAGTTTCTTGAAGGCGTCCGGGGCTATTCCATCTCACTTAGTAATACAGCATTTAAACAGCCCAGGAGCCCCTTCTTAGGTGGCACCTTGTTGCCCCACTGGAGTTTTGTAGACAGAGCCTACTGTTTAAAGTAAAGCAGACTGGCTGTCCTTTCTTCTGCCAAAGGCTTGTATCTTAGAAGCATGACAATTAAGATATCATATATGTGCCCTCCAGAAGCTGGCAATGTTGTAAAGATGAGGGGAACAGCCATCACCTTGGGGCAAGGTACTGGACTAACCATTCTGCCACTCTGGCGTTTCCTGGGAGACTGATGGACAGGGTGTCTCCTTCTGAGCACGGTGGCCTGTCGTGACCCAGTAATGAATGCCCCATTCTACAGTCATGGGCTGTTTTGAACAGTTTTTGATTTTTTTTTTGCAGGCAGCCAACAGATCTGCCTTTCCATGTTAACAGCACCAGTGCTTAATTGTAGATAGGCAGATTTTCCTAGGACACCACCAGCACAGTCGAATACCACAATACCAAATATCAAGGTTGCCTAATCTTGATCCCACCTCCTCCTGCCTCTACCACTGTGAGAAGTTGGCCTAGTATGTGATGTTCACTATTCTAGTGAGCACCTTGCACCAGTCCAAACAACCCTTATGGTGATTGGTCGTAAGTCAACCTATAGACCAGCTATCCTAGGGGTAGCATGAACAAAAGCAGTCTTAGTCTAAACTCAAGAGGGCATGTGAAGCCAGCTGTTTTACCATATGCAATCCTTTTAATATCAAATGAAAGGACACCACACAAGTTATATATTATAAAAATATATGTATTTATTACTAGAATAATTCTCTGTACTCTTTATGAGGGCAGAAGCACAAGCTTTAAACAAAAGAACTTAATAACATACAATAAGCTGCACAATTATGGATAGGCCCTGGTGGCCCGTAAAACCATTTATTAAAATAGTGGTATAAGAACCACGTCACGAACAATGGTAGGGCCTAGGGCCTTGGGAATCGCTGGGGCTACACTGGACTAACAGCAGTTAGGACGTGGGAGGCCCACAGGATGCGGGTGCAGTGTCTAATTGCACACGCGTGCACCAATAGAAGTCAATGGTGCGTAAAAGTTAGAAAGTTGCAGATTTGGAAGTCTTCCGACTGGACTAGAACGTAACCACTTTAACCTAAGACACTAGGGATGTAAATCTCTACAGGAGCATCGTGATACTTGTGTTACCTCACCCACAGGAAGCGGGTGCATAGGTGTCAAAGTGTGTCGGGTTTTGTCGTGGAGTTCTATGGAGCCTTGGAGAAAAGATGCTGCAGGCGACCAGGATAGAAGAGTCCGGTTGGATCCAAGAGCGGATCGGGGATGTAGAGTACCTGAAAGCAGAGGGACAGAGTCTGGGTCACTAGCCAGTGACCAGAGTGGTACCAGGAAGGAACCAGGCGATGTCTGGCGCAATCAGGTGGTTGTCGCGAAGCTTGTCTCTGCTGCCACGTGGACCAGGAGGCATCGACGATGACCAGGAGTTGGGCACGGACTGTCCCACGAAGGCTCTCACTGTCGGCGGTGTCGGCTTCCGGATTGGAGTCAACAAGCCTTGGCAAATGCAACCCACGCAGGATCTGAATAGGGCTTCTTACTCAGGCCAGCAAGGACTGAGGGGCTTCTCCTTCGCAGGGAAGCAAGGGCCAGTCTGGAGCAACCAGACCAGCAGTGTAGATTTCGGGTTTCGTCGTCACAGAGGCCACTAGCCAACGGGCAAGTGACCGGACAGACGCGTCGAGCAGGAAAATGCAGAAGGGCCCCACGCAGCACTCGGTGAGTGTGGATGGGTGATCGTCGGTGCAGTTGATGCTCGGGGCTGGGGCTTCTCCATCCCCAATGCACAGCTTCGAGGGTGCCTCGGGTGCTGCACAGGAAGCGTCTCGCAGTCTTTTCAAGATGGCCGGTCCCACGTTACACGTCGCCTCCATGGGTCTCAGCTTTGCTGTGGCTGTGGATCGGGCTGAAGGAAGTCTGGAAGTCCGGGTCTTGTCAGGCTCTGTGGTCGGGCTCCGGCGGGAGCGTCGGACAAAGCAAGTCGTTAAGTGCTTGATGGGGCCTGCTTGCGCAGGATGGCCACTCCTTGGCCACAAGGGAGATTCTTCAGTATCTTCTTGTAAAGTAGATGGTAGAAGGTCCAGAGTTCTGTTTCAAAGTTTCAGTCAGGATAATCTGATGTCTTAGGACGCAGCTCCTACCTTTATTCCAAATCAAGGGGCTGGATTACCTGCTAGGTCCCTCCTATGGGTGGGACCAGGGAAGGGGGTGGTTACACCCCTTTCCCTTTGTCCAGTTTCGCGCCAGAGCTGGGGCTGGCGTGCCCCAGCACCGGTTTGAACTGGCCTATGCATGGGGCACCTTGTGCGCCCCAGGCATGTCTCGTTTCTTTCATCCCTCCCTGCCTCAATCCACTATCTCCTGTCTGGGGTGGTGCTAGCACCTCCCTGTGACAGGAAACCTTTTGTCCAAGCCTCCCGTGCTGGAAGGGCTCCCAGCAGCAGGAGGTCAGACTTGTGTCTGTGGCAGCAGCATCCATTTTGTGATGCTGGGGCTCTGGTTGATTTTAACCGCGTTTTAAGGAAAGTAACATGTCTTCTCCCTCTAGAAGGGTGGAATGCTACCCCCGTCGCCAGAACTAGCGAGGGGGTAGTATTCCAAAGTGTATGACACCTTACACAACATGTTTTGATAAAGCCAAACCAAAGTTAGCAATAACCGCAAGGATTATAATGCACTTAAGAGTATATGGTATGGCTATATCATAGAACAGCTATAAGGAGATGGTTCCGAAAGCTGCAGATGGCTCAGCTCATGCTAGAGCACCATCTCACATAAAACCAAGCACTCTGCCTTCAGGATTGTTAAGGCCTGCCATAGGAGTGACTTATAGGTGCATATGTGTCTATATGTAAAGGTAGATACAGGAATACTATATCTAAGCAAGGGGTGATTACACCACCTTGCCCCAGCTGAGTGATCAGCCAGTTGTGTCAAATTGGAAGGCCAGCCAGGGGTGGCAAAAGATATGCTGCAGCCCATGGTAGGCTTTGGATGCACCTATGCCCTGGGTGCCTATGGCACACTATACAGGGGCTGATAAGGTGACCCAAATACCAATTGGAGATGTACCTAGAGTACATAAAGTCCATTTTACAGTGAGAGCAGATAGCCTGGGGTCCTGATTAGCAGGATCCCAGGCCAACTAAGTCGAAAACCAGCTAAACACAAGGCAAACATTCTGGGGTAACCATAGTCCGATATCCATCCTCCTACAACCACCACTCTACACTTCCTCTCTCTTTCTATCTATCCCTTATCAGTTTTTTCATCTCTGTTTTCTCCTTCTGTCACAGTTTCCTCTTAATCCTTCTTTCTACCTTTTCGTCATTTCTGTTGCTTGTACTCAGTCACATTCCAATTAGAAAATTAAGTCTGGCCCGACGAATGAGCGCAAATTCCCCGCACTGGCAGCACCCCGAGTGCGCGCTCACCTCGATTCTAGCAGATCACGGTGAGGCAGACTTCCTTGTTTTACCATCAGGAATCCTTCATCTGAAACGTAAAAAAGATGCACTGCCATATGTAAGGGAGGGGGAAGGCGGATAGTCTGAAGAAGTTCCTTCGAGGGTTTGTGTCTGCTAGTCAACACGGCTAGTGGTGTCTGTAATGAGGGCTGCAGCAACAGGCAGACGTCAGGCTTTGGCGTGCCCAGTCCCGGCGAGTAAG
Organism: Lissotriton helveticus; assembly: GCF_964261635.1. Classification (NCBI taxonomy): domain Eukaryota; kingdom Metazoa; phylum Chordata; class Amphibia; order Caudata; family Salamandridae; genus Lissotriton; species Lissotriton helveticus. The sequence goes on from NC_136057.1 coordinate 1,450,572,920, forward strand.
TGAAAATACTTGCATAGTACCACCCACCAAACCCAAGTGCCTAGAGGAGTAACATGCACGTCTGAAAACAACTTTATGCACCAGTACAGAAACAAGCACCTAATACTGGCGCAAGGCCGCTAAATTATGAACATTGGCAATGCTCTCAGAGTTTGCCAATCACTGAACGTCCCCTAATGAAAAAACTCATGGCCTGCGTCGAGATAGAAGCGATCGGTGGAATGCCTGAATGAACCTCAGAAACTGGTAATTCCTCTGGGCTGTACTCCGGTCCACAGTTTTTCAGTTTACTGTTTGATGGAGTTCTGCTTCTAGGTGATTGGGGTTTGAAATTCATTGGCAAGGACTTTTCACCCCTGGTCCTATAGAACCCACGTTGTGCCCAGCACGGTAAGTGCTCAGTGTCTGCCTTCCCCCCAAGCGAACTTCAGTCAGCCTACTCCTCCCTGGCATTGGTAGGCGCATGTCCCTCACATGTTGACTTTATCTTTGATGCCGAGACGAATCTTGAAACTGATACACTTTCATCAAATAGCTAAAGCATCACAACTCTAAGCCTTTGTGCATCGCATGGGGGGGCGAGCGCTATACAAATACCAATAAAATATATACAAAGAGATCCCCGTGACTCGCTGTCATTTGCAGTACCAGTCATCTTGCTGAGTGTGAGAATGCACAGCAGCACAATCCACGTGCCTTGAGTCTGAGGCGCACTCCCGAATTAAAACAAGCATTTGAATGCACAAACAGGAAGGGTGGGGGCGACGGGCAAGCAAGAAGGCATCGGAAGGGGGGGGGGGGGGTTGGAGAGGAACGGGAAAAAATTGCCTAGCAAAACTCGAAACTGAAACGAGCAAGCAGCTGCGTCTCTGAGAGAGACATTGGGAAGGGTCTTCTCAGGGAGAGAGACAGAGGGAAGGGGAAACAAATAGTGCTTACCCAGTAATTAAAGGCCACAGTATCATGCCGCCAGTAAAAGATCAAATCCCAGTGGGTGGGGCCAAAAGGAGACAAGGCGGCAACAAGGAGGGACTAGAAGCCTCCTTTACAATCAGAAGCCAGTGTTTTGCATAGAAGATAATGCCAGCGAATGAGGAAGATGGGCGGGCCTTCAATTTCGCCTCAGAGAGCTTTGGAATCTGTATTGATTCCAAGAAGCTCTCATATGACGAGAGCAGCGCATGCGCGCTGCTTTCGCCAGCCTAGGCCTTAAAAGGTATATTATCAGACCCCTTTCGGGGGGCCACAGAGCAAGCAAGGGCTACTAGCATCAACCGTGGGGGTTGTGGTTGTTTGCCTATAATGTCCTATGGTCCGTCCTACTATGGCTCTGTAAACGTGTCCCAGAACTACTTCATCAATGCTATGGTAGCGATGAGTCTTCTCAGAGAGGTAGTGTAGGGCTGCAACTTCATAGTGGAATGTCCAACTCAGTGTTTATTGTATATTAAGAAAGAAGAGTATATCAGTACCCAAATAAACAGATAGGGAAGTGTAGAGGTATTGGTGATAGAATCACCCTCCTGAAATATGTATACAAACAATGGGATTCTATCAATGCGTGCAGAAAATTATAATTTTTGTTAATTAATTTTATTTATACAAAACAAATGGGGAGTGGAGGGCTAATCTTTGCTGATGGCAAAGGTAAGCACTATGTGTTTTTAAAATACCCCTCACACACTAAGAATCCCTTAGTGTCATGCTTCATCATGGGGTCTTCCCGTCCCTCTATGGGGCGGGCCTGATGCGACCTACGAACTACGCGGGAGCACTCTCTAGACCCCGCCATCTTAAAATTTTTTCGCCCTATATCTTTACTCCCTGCTCCCGCCAAAATGCTAGAGATCCACCTGAATTCACACCTGTCTGCTTTCCTTGACTCCACTGGGTTCTTAGATCGGACCCAGCACGGGTTCAGGAAGCTGCATAGCACAGAGTCTGCACTTACCATGGTGACAAATCACATCAGAGTGAAAGTGGATCAGGGACTGACAACGCTGCTGGTTTTACTCGATCTGACCGCAGCATTTGACACCCTATCTCCCTCAATTCTTACATCTCGTTTGAGGGAGATAGGAGTGGAGGGGCCCGCTTTGAGCCTCCTGTCCTCCTTCTTAGATCTTAGAGAACAGAGGGTCAAATTTGGAGAATACCTCTCCCCTGCTACTTCATTGCAATGTGGGGTACCACAGGGGTCGGCTCTAAGCCCTACCCTATTTAACATTTATGTGGCCCCACTAGCAAGACTAGTAAAAGCACATGGTTTGGAAGTAGTGTCATATGCAGACGACACTCAGGTCATGGTGTCACTGGCCCAACCGGCCAGCAACTCCGCATCCAGCTTCAGGAGTTGTATGCAATCAGTCTCTGACTGGATGAAACTCAACTCCTTGAGGCTGAATGGCGAAAAGACCGAGGTGCTGATATTTGGAAGGGACCAGGATGTATGGTCGAATGAATGGTGCCCGCCTTCTCTGGGAACATGCCCTGTCCCCTCTCATTCAGCCAGAAATTTAGGGGTTATTTTTGACACCTCGTTGGCAATGACCCTTCAGGTCAACAGAACGGTGACTACTTGCTGGGGAATCATCAAAATTCTCCGAAGAATAGTGCACTACCTTTCTCCCCAGGCTAGGAAACAGACAGTAGTCGCGCTGGTTGGGGCAAGATTGGATTACTGCAACTCTCTTTATGCAGAGATCAACAAGGGACTGATTCAGCAGATTTGTACTAGACATTCCCCGCTCCTCCTCTGCGACACTAGCCAGAAAGAGCCTTCATTGGCTTCCCATAGAGCATCGTATCTCCTTTAAGATCATCTGTCTTGTGCACAGGGCTCTGAAAGCGGGAACATCGGACGGGTTGGGATCTCTTCTCTTTGGCTATACCCCTAGCAGGTGTCTACGATCATCACAACACAATCTGCTGGTGATCCCTCGGACTAAGAAGTCCAGATGGGGTGGAAGAGCATTTTCCACAATTGCCCCGCGCCTTTGGAATGCACTTCCACTGGAACCCAAGTCCCTAACCTCCCTGCCCCTTTTTAAAAAGTCCCTAAAAACATGGTGTTTCAAGAAAGCCTACCAATAATTCAACTCTCTGGACATGAAAAATATACATTCCTCTGGTTAGGCGCCTTGATGCCCGATGGGCTGAGTCAGCGCGTTATAAATTTGCTTTCATTTCATTTCATTTCACTAGGTTTTATTGAGAATAGGCTATGTGTGATGTGATGGTTGTGTAAGTGATTAGGAATGTGTAGGGACTTAAGTGTGTGAATATAAAAGAACTTTAAACATTTCCTGGCTAGTAGAAAAAAATGATTTATTAGCTTCTCTTGCTGGAAATGTTAAAAAGGGGGTGTGATAGGGCTGTAATGCTCCCTACTTGGTCGACATGTTTCATAAGCAGTCCCCTACTGCTTACTCATCAGGACCTCTGTTAGTCCGTACTGGAAAAACTTAGGTAACTCACTAAATGTGGTATGCCTATTGTCCTAAAATAGGGTAGCAAAAATAGGCTACTCTATTTTGTACTAGGGCTTGAGTAGACCCTTTCGAAAGAAAAAGATGACCCAATATGGTCTCTAGAAGGAGAGGAGAAATGGGAAAAAAGGAAAAGAAAAAACACATATATAGTCAAAGCAATTTTTGACACACGGTAATCAGCAGGTAAGTTGTAAACATATTTGACCTGTGGGAAAAACGTGATATATTTTTCTCAGTCTTTTTTCTTTCGTTTCATGCTGTGTTTAGCCCTGGTGCAAAACACAATTTAGTAGTGGGTAATTATTACTCATTGGTATTGATACATTGTATCATATGATTCGCGTTCCACACACTCACAAACACACACTCGGGTGACAAAAATCGTAAAACAAACATTGGAAGATCCTGAATAGCGGCGGCTTAGAAATTCCAAAACCCATGTTTTCCCACAGGAGGGGGAGAAGCATACGAGATATGCTGGTACACACCAGACCACAAAAGAAGGGTAATGCTCCCTCTATATTGAATACGGCACCCGTCCGAGGTCACCATCCCTGTGGGAAATGTAAATAGTGCAGCCTCACTAAAAAAAACAAAGAACTGAAATTCCGCAACGGGAAGTCGCATTTCGAGCCCAATGATGACATCACAACCAGGAAGTAAGCTGTTCCCTCCCTCATTCAGACCACTGAGCCTGAAACTGGAAGCTGGACTGTGAAGAGCTCCACAACAGTGAAAATTCAGCAGCACAGCAGGACAACCACAACCTCCAAAATGTCACAGGAAGCAGCAGGGAGCAGTGGCTATGAGAGGAAGAGGAAAATTAAGTTCTCTGAACAAGAACTTGAGTACCTAATTGAAGGGGTCTGTAAGGACCATGTACGCCTGTTTGGCAAGGACTCCAGGAGGGTGCCAGAGGCTGACAAGCGCCGCATCTGGCTGCGCATCCGCGCCAAGGTAAATTCGGTCGGGGTGACCCAGCGGTCAATTGTTGCCTTGAAAAAGAGGTGGTACGACCTCAGAGGGCGTGCCAAGGAGCGAATTGCGGAGAGGCTGGGGGAGCGACTTGCCACCGGTGGAGGAGACCCCACTGCCACACCCAACACCCCACTGGAGGACCTCGTGGAGGATACCCTGACTCCTGAAGCCTGCGTGGGGGTCACCCAGCTGGACTTGTCCCGACCCACCCAACAATCCAAAGGTAAGTGCCATGTGACTGCGAGCCCGTCCCCTAACAATGCCCATGACCCCTGAGCTAGCAAATTGACAACCCCAGTAATGCAGGCCATGCACACCTGAAATGCTCTATTGCATTGTGGGGGTTGTAGTGTAATAAACATTCCCAGATAGCCCAACACAGGCAGACCTGTAAATTCATAGTAATTCCAAAACCCAGTCAGGGACAGCAGGCCTGCATGCATGTAGCAACATCTCATGTGCAAGCTACATATCATTAATCATGCACCCATTTACATCCCAGGTGCAGCAGAACAGGCCAGCACCGACAGCGAGGCACTACATATTGATGAGTACCAGGAGGACACCGAGGGTGAGGGCCAACCTGAACCAGGAACATCTCAGCCATCTGCACCAGTACCACCACCACGCCCCCATGTGGCCATGGCCAACCCTGCAGCCACAGGTGCCCAGCAACCACCCCCACCGACACCCACGGCAGTGGTACAGGCCACCCCACCAGCTGCCAGGAGGCAGACGAGACGCTTAGCCGCCATCAGGTCGCAGTCCAGCGGACTGTCGCGCCAGCTGCGTGACATCTCAACACGCGCGGGCAGGGCTGTCCATGCACGTGATCCTGGCCTGGCAATTGAATGCCGCATGCTTGCGGTACACCTGACGCAGGCGCGTCACCTGGCTGCGATACATCTGCAGCTCACCAATACCGCGCAGCATGTTGGACAGCTGACCGCAGCTGTGCGAGAGAACAACCAGATCCTGGTCTCTCAGCAGGACATCACCCGGCGGCGCCACCGCCAGCTGCTGACCCGCCTGTCCGCCTACACCAAGTCAAATGATATAATCGGCAACGCAACATCTCAGCTGTCCTGCCGGTCCCTTGCAATGCAGGTACAAATGGTTCAGTGTTGCTAGGACGTTGCAAGGGCACTTGATCATGTGACAGCAGCTGTGCTCAATATGCAGCCAACTGCCCATGTTGCACCAGGGGGTGGTGATGATGTCAGCGAGGGCAGGTCAAGCCACAGCAGCATGTCCTTGCCGCCGTTGACAGGCCCACTGCAGCATCACGAGCCAACACTGCAAATGAGGACAGCGAGAGGCGACTGGGTGCGTCTGGACGGAAGCGCCATTGACAATGTACCCTCTGCCTGCAGGGCCCTGCAGAATCTGCAAGCAAGCCCTCTACCCCAGCATGGGGACGTATGAAGCAATACTGTTCCCATGTGCACCCATGGACAAAAGAAATACCACATTATTGTGAATGAACAATAAGAATTTATGGTTGAACGTAAATCCGACTCATGTCATTATTACATTTGTCATGCATGAGTGCAGTGTTGGGTGAGGGGAGTGGGTGGACTAGAAAAAGTTATTAGTGATTTGGTTGCGGCGTCTGTGTCCTTCAGCTGGATTTTCCCCGCATGCATGATGCGTATGTGGAGGTGGGCGGTTGTCCCCTTCCGACTCACTGCCAGATATCTCAACAGGTATCCTGCGCTTGGTAGCAATGTTGTGGAGTATTGCACACATGGCAACAATGCGACAGCAGACCTCAGGCTCGTATTTGAGGGCCTCACCAGTCTTATGCAGTATGCGGAAGCGGCTCTTCAACAGGCCAAATGTCCTCTCAATGCAATTCCTAGTGCGGATGTGTGCTGCATTGTAACGCCGTTGCTGTGGTGTTGCAGGGTTGAGGTAAGGGGTGAGGAGGTACTCACGGAGACCGTAGGCGCTGTCACCTGAATGAAAGGAGCAGAGGGTGAGTGCATGTTCTCCCCTGGCCAGTCGTGTGTGTATGCCGCTGTGCCGGAATATGAAGGAGTTATGTGTGCTCCCCGGATATTGTGCCACTATGTCCGTTATGTAAGTCTTTGCGTTGCACACCATCTGGATATTGAGGGAGTAGTAGTTTTTGCGGTTGCGGTACATGTACTCCATTTGTGCTGGTGGGCAGATGTGGATGTGGGTACAGTCAATGCATCCAATGACCTGTGGAAATTGGGCAATGTTGTAGAACTGTAGCTTGGTGTCATTCAAGTCCTGTTGGGTGGTCGGGAATGAGATGTAGTGGTGAAGGCGGCTCAGCATTGCCTCAAGGAAACTCTTTAGGCAGCGGGATATGGTGCTCTGGGATATCCCCCCTGCAACAGCGACTATCCCCTGGAAGCTTCCGGAGGCCAGTAGGTGCAGGCAGCACAAGACCTGGACATGTGTAGGCACGGCATTGGTCCTCCTTGTTGGGTGCTGCATCAGGGGGTCAAGGTCCCGGATCAGCTCCAGAATCATTGGCCCATTCAGGCGGTACTTAGCATAAATTTGCCCTTGTTTGGCCCAGCAGGGTGACCCGCAAGCGGAATATTCTCTCCTGGATCCTGCGTCTGTTCCGTGCTGCAGCCTGGAGCCTGCGCCGCCTGACCACCATGTAGAGTCCTGGCATTGTGAGAGTCCTCATGCTACTACTGTGTTTCCTTAAGTGTGTTTGTTCAGGACAGCACCTGTGGCTCATTAGGTTTTTATTTTTATTTTATTTTTTTTCCTTTATGGTTACCACCTGCTTTTGGTTTTCCTTAAATTGCGGCTCGCAAATAGCGATTTTCGGGTTTTTCCGCTATTTGCGAGTTTTCATGAATAGCGTTTGCGGATATTTAGCGGAATCGCAAAATAAATTGCAGAATCCATGGATTCTCGCTATTTTCGATTCGCTATTGGGGGTCCTCCTAAATTCTGCGATTAATTTTGCGAACTCGCAAATACAGTATTTTTCACATGATGAATTGCTTTTCTGTAAATTGCGATCGTAATAGCTAATTCGCAGCTATTGCGATCGCAATTTTGCTTCACGAATCTGGCTGATAGTGCTTACCTTTGCCATCAGCAAAGATTAGCCCTCCACTCCCCATTTGTTTTGTATAAATAAAATTCATTAAAAAAAATTATAATTTTCTGCATATCAGTACACCAGAATGCAAACAATTTAATGTCTCTGAGCACTGTTCTGGCAGTGATACACATTTACTCACTTTTCCCCACTCCCCCCCCCCCCACCGTCCAGGCTCTCTCCCAGTTCTAGGTGTTCCCACCCTTCTCTGGAGTATGGATTAGTAGTGTGCATTAAGCTCAGGAGCATTTCCAAATCACCCCCCAAATATGAGTGTTCACAGTCTTAGTTCATTTGTTTTTAAAACATGTTGGTGGTTTTAATGCCCGGGCTTCAGATGCACCTAGCATACTCTTGGTGTGAGAGGGGTGCTTGCCAGTAGCTTCTCTGTGTTACTTTCTCAGGCACTTGGGCTGCACCTAGCAGTGCCACGGCCTGCAACCTCAGACCACATATGCAATATAATGGCAAATCTTTATTCTTTGACTCCCCAGACGAAGCATGGGACTGGGTCGGGGACAGAAAGGTGCTACGGCAGCTGGAGGAAAGAGCTACCCACTTGGCAGCATCACATGGCCTGTCTTGTCCCTTCAAGGCCTGGGGACAGGCGTGCTTGCTCCCAACCCAGAGACCCATTTCACAACAGTGTTCCTGAAGACACAACTCGTAATTCACCTGATAATGACCCAATAGGACTGCCTGCATCCGGTCGTACCTTACCAAACTTAATGGACAGAGAAGTATTCCCAGCACACTGAGAGCTATGAGGAGGCCCACCTCTTGCCACACAGAAAATATAAGCATTCCCATGTTTGCAACCCACTCCGCCAACTCTACCTGAACATTGACTTGGAATCTCATGTTTACTCTGACGTTCCACAGCCATCCTGGCGATACTGGGGGGAAGTGAAAGGATCATCTCTTCTCCCTCCTTTTATTCTATACAAGGTTTGTTTTAACTTAGCTTATTTGATCACACGTTTAACAATACAAAACGGTGACAGAGCACAGCACAAGCAAGTGTACAACTGACTATTCAGTCAGAAAAAGTTATTTAATACAAGGAACATAAGCAAAAATGTAACACTTTGTTCAGCACATTGATCTTCACCACTGTTGCTAGATTTTTACAGCAATGGCACAGCCGATACGTGTTTCGTTGCCATTTGCGACTTTTTCAATGCTTCTGTAAATGTAGTAAATGGTCTTATCTTTAAATCCACGATCGTTCAATTTGTTCTAAAACCATATGGGACATGGATGACGATTGTCCAGATCCCTGTTACGACATCCAATTGTAGACCGGCATTAATAGTCTCATGTACATGGTTCCCCAAATAGGAATAAATAAAGTAGCAGCTACAGCTGTGCGCGGTTGCTGTCCCCGTCATGTTTTCACGAGTATAGTAGCTCAGACGGACGGGTTCCAGCATATTAGCGGTTCCCAAAGTCTGTATAAGCAAGGGGCTGCACCCGCTGTTTTCCCGTTGTAGTTGACAAGTATGATAGCTCAGACGGATGGTCTCCAACCCAAAGCAAAAGTCGAGTGGGAAAAAAGAACTGTCTGGGTGGATGAATGTGTGTATGGGTGTGTTGGTGAGTTAAAGACTGTCTCATTAGTGTCTTTATGAGTAACTACATATGTTTTAAACTAGTTTATGTGAGTATTGGTGCATGTGAGAGTGAGAGATTGGAAGAGTTCCTGTATAAATAAGTATGTGTTTCTATAAGTGATTGTTTAAGAGAGTAAGTATGTGTAAGTTTCTGTTGAAGTAAGTGTGGTGGTGTGTGTATAACTGTATATGCAAGTAAATGGATGTTTGATACTTTGTTTGCATGTGTTACTATGTGTGTGAGTAACTATATGGATGAGTGTCGGTGTGTAACAGGATGTATAGGTGTATGAGTACCGTATTTTCCGGCGTATAAGACGACCCGGCGTATAAGACGACCCCCTACTTTTCTGGATAAAATGTAGGTTTCGTGCTATACTCGCCGTATAAGACTACCCCCACTTCCAACGCAGTGCACAGTGCCACCATCGCCATTATCCACATTAGTATTGTTACATACTCATATGCATGGTGGTTTGCCATTATCCGCATTAGGGTAGTTCAGTTCATAAACTTTTATTCGATTATAAAATTGCATAATCATAAAAAGTACAGTTATAAAAATTCGCGAGTTAATACATTGAGACACATATAATAGTTAAGAACCGATTTCATGACGAGTTTTTGTTACTAGTTTTAAAAAGATCGCTATCATTTTTGCTTCATGCGGATTTTTCGGTGACTGGAGATAAGCGAGAGCTGGGTATGTACATCTGAGTCCACTTAGGCGGAGAAGGGGAAGGATCCATTTTTTCCTAACTGCTCTGTAATACTTGCAGAACAAAACAACGTGGACCGTTGATTGGTTGGAAACCCCGTCACAAGGACAACATGACAGGCTCCTGGACCAGTTGTTCGGTTCTGGGAATGAGACCATTCGGAAGAAAAGGTCGAACCGTAGTCTTGTCAGTAGGAACTTTTCGTAGTTCGAGAGAAAAAATGACAGGTAGGGCTGCGGTAACTTCTCTGGCTGTAAGGAGCAGATTTTTTCGTTTTGTATTTTAACAATCTCCGCCTGGTGGCGAAGTTCTCTTAAGTGGCCCATACATAGTTCTTTCAGATGTTTCTTTGAAATGTCCTCTATTGATGGTGGTTCGAGAAAGTATTGCTCCCGATCAAGGTCTTGAAAGAATTTGTAGATGTAATTGAGCCAGGGTATTTTCCTCCAGTGGGCTAGACCAAGGCATTCGGTGATGATGGAACGCGTTATGTGGCTTTCAGGATTACACCATATGCGGTGCCAGAGTATAAGAGGCTGGCATCGTATGGTGTCTGTCACATATTCCATCCCTAGCTCCCGATGCGATGCAAAGGTTGGGGAGCTTTGGGGGAGGGCTAGAACGTATTTAATAAAAGCGTTCTCCGTTACCTGGAGTTGATCGATGTTTCCGTAGCCCCAGATGCCTGCTCCGTAAGTGGCCACGCTATGGCATTTTGCGTAGTATATTGTTAGCAATTCCGATGGAGCTGGTTTGCCAAGTTTTCTGGAGAAGGCACTTAGTGCTGATACTGCTCGGCGGAAATTGAGATTTCTAGTTTCGATAGCCTTGCGCCAGGTCATTGTGTCATCCACAAGTATACCCAAATAAGGGTATACCGATGTTTTTTCCAGTCGATTTTTATTAATATACATGGATTTTGAGACTCCGTGTTTTGGTCCGATGGTCATTGTGAATGTTTTTTTAATGTTGACTTTCAGACCCAGTGAATCCATGAATGCCACATATTTGTTCAGCTGCCGCTGAAGTTGATTAGCTGTCCGGGCCAGGATGACCGAGTCGTCGGCATACAGGAGGATGGGTATTGGGCGGCGTGCTATCTGTGGAAGGTCCTGGCTCCCTTCCAGCAATGCTTGTTCGATCCCGTTTGTGTATAGGTTGAACAGGAAGGGAGCCAGTACGCACCCTTGCCTTACTCCTCGTGTTATTTTAAAGGGGCGTGATAGTTCTCCTGCGATGCCATAACGAACTCGGCCTTCCGCGTTGGTGTAGAGTTCCCTGAGGAAGGCTAGTATGGATGGATCCACTCCAAGGTTTATCATGATCTCCCACAGCTTGGCATGCTGAACGCAGTCGAAGGCCGTGCTCAGGTCTACATAGACCAGATAGATTTTGCCTCCTTTCGCGCTGGTATATTTTCCGGCCAGGAGGGTCAGGTTTAGTGCCTGTTCCACCGTCCCGAGCCCCTTCTGGAAGCCATATTGCAGGTCTGTGATGATACTGTTCTCCTGGGCCCAAGATTGTAATCGGTCCAGGAGTAGTCGACCTGCAATCTTGCCTGTGGAATCCAGAAGGGAGATCGGCCGGTAGCACGCGGGATCGTTACGGTCCCCTTTCTTGAATATTGGCAGGAGGGTGGAAGTAGACCATGATGGAAGAAGTCCAGTCTCGGTGACTGCTGTCATTACCCGGGTAATTATTAGTGACCAGTAGTCGCTATTGTATAAGAACAAGTCCATAGGTACCCCGTCTGGGCCGGGAGCCTTGCCAGTTTTTGACGCAGTAATGGCCTTTCTAACCTCATTAACAGTGAAGCGTAGATTAATAGGATGGAAATTATTCTCTACTTGTGGTTGATCTTCTGTTTGAGAGAGGTCGGTTTGCGAGCCAAAATTTTTTATAAAATGATGGACCCAGTCATTCTCAGTTATTGCCACATCTAAATGATGTGGGTCTGTGGTATTATCTAGAAGGGGTGATCTGATGGTCTGCCAGAATGTCTTGCTTTATCTGGCGCTTTCGAGTTTTCCGGGCAGTGTTATACTTTTTCCTCAGAAGTGAAATTTTTTGGGCGTCTCTGGGTTTCTGTTGGAGAGCTTCTTTGAGGGACGTGAGGGCCTTTCTGCAGTCAGAGTCAAACCATCTCTTTGTTGGAGGTTTTGCTTTGTTTGCAGTGTGTTTAAATAGCTCGTCCCTTATTGCTCCTTGGATATTGTGAAAGGAGTTGACAATTAGTTCTGGAGAGGCCTCTGCAGACAGACAGTCCCTTACCCATGGTTGCGTTTTTGCAAGTATCCTTTGTGAAGTAACTTCAGGGTCTATTTTTGACCATTTAATGGCATACCCATTCTTCTTCTTTAATACTAGTGATTGCTGATCAAGAGGGCTGACTTTTGTTGTGGAGGGACCCGTTTTTACCATAAGGAGATCCACGCTCAGGGGGTAGTGGTCGCTAATCGGGCTGGACCCTACTTTATAATTTTTTAGTAATCCTTTACAGGTATTCGAGGCTAGGATAAAGTCAATTGTTGACATACAGCCGCGCCCATGAAAAGTAGGTAGAAATTTCTGGACCGGGTCAACTAGTTCGTTGGCGAAGTCTAGGTCCAAGGTGAAGAGAATTTCGTTGAGCTTGTTTCCACTCGGAGTGTGTGCAAAGTGTGGGATGGGATCTCCGAGTTCGGTCTGTAGACCGCAGATTCCACTTTCATGATTTGGACATGTTGTTTGATTGAAATCGCCTCCCCAAATATAGTTTATTGTCGTATTTAAGTTCACGTTTTGTAATGAAGATATGTGTGCTACCATTTCATCTAGGTACGTGCAACATTCCAGGGAGCCTGTGTTGTTATAATAATTTATGATTATGAGTAAATTTCTTGACGCTGCCGTCTGATGAGTGAGTTGGATGATTTGATAAGTGGGTGTTTCCTTTGTTAGTTTTGCTGTTAGTGGTAAGGTGTTGGAGAGATAGATCAGGAGCCCGCCTTTTGGTCTTCCCATTGTACTTGGCGTTGCTTTTGTAAAAAATGTCTTATAGCCCGGTAGATGGAGGGGGGATGTACGCCAGGTCTCTTGTAGGCACAAGATTTGATGGCTCCTTGCTATGCTCAGCCATAGGGGGCATGATATTTTTTCCGTTAGTCCTGCAACATTCCAGTAGGCTATGCCTATGCTCATGACCTCTTTATTTTCCGTGATAGCAGATACTGTCATCGCGTTGGTGTGGGTTCCAATAGTTGTGTCGGACTCGATATTTGATCTTTGGCTGGTATATGCTTCTACTGGGTGGGAACGGATCGGGAGATTGTTTAAATGAGTCAATGATGACTTTGGCGTGTAGGGCGGCTCTGGTGATGGTGTAGGATACTTGTCGGAAACAGAATGGTGTACGGAATCTGCATTGTGGTGGTTAGGTTTGTCCATGAATGGTCAGTCGACCACTTCAAGGCACTCAAATCGGTTTTGGGTCGGAAAGCCCTGCCATCCTTCATATGCTTGGTAGGGTCTGTCCTGCCAATAAGGTGTTTGGCGTTCAACATATCTACCTCTTGGTCCCCCCCTGTCTGAGTAGTCGCGTGGGTACTCCCTCTGATTCCATGGTGCTTGACACCAAGGGTCCTGATTTCGTAGATCTTTAAAATGATCTTTAGGATAGTGGTGCCATTCCCATGGTGGAAAGTTGGGATGTTGTTTTACTGGGGGGTAAAAAAAGGAGAGGTGGCGGGCGTCTATTCCCCCTTTTTTATCGAGTTGGGGCCATGCACAAATATGGTCTACAGTTGCGGGATCTCTACATGTTACGATGATACAATCACCGCGTATTGTTTTCTTTGTTTTGCCTATCCAGGCTACCCTACGGGCTGTAGTGATCCCTCCCGAGAGATGGGATTCAAGGGGTCTGTTTATGCTAAGCCACTGCATGGCCTTGTTTTTAATTGACCATGCAGTTTCTGAGATGTCATCTGTTAACTCGGGTACTCCTGTTAAAACTATTGTAAAGGGAGTAGCTTCCGGGGGCAAGTGAGCGGGGCGTCTGGCTGCCGGACGTTTATTCGGCGTGGTTTTAGGTGCGGGTGTGTTCTTGGATGTATTCTTGGGTGTTTTTTGAGAGAGCGATAAGTTCGATGACTGAGAGTCAGACTTTTCTGTGGTGGTTCTACTGGAATCTGGTTTGGCTGATGGACCTGGAGTGCCTGTCATGGCCTTGCCTGCGGTTAGTGTTTGCTGTACTTTGGAATGAGGTGGTTTCTCCTGCTGGGGAAGGGATGTGTTTACAGTGGGTTTGGGTATGGTAGACGGTTGTTTTAGAGTCTTTTGTACTGAAAGTGTTGTGTTGGAATGATTGACTCCTTTCTGTGCGTGTGATTGGTTTTGTTTTATTGGTGGGTGCGAAGTGTTACGTTGACCCCTTACATCGATCCGGGTATTCGTATCTAAGAGGGTAGCTGAAATTATTGTTAGTTGTGCTTCAAGATTTCTAATACTTAATTGGATAGGCTTTAAATACTGATATAGTAAGTCCTTAGTTGTGGTGAGAACTTGTGAGGTGATTCTGCAGGTCTTACATTGCTCCGGCATGTTATCATTAGAAATTGCCTTGTGGGGAAGAATTGAGTCAGAGATATGTAATATACTGTTAGAGGTTACGGAGTTTGAATAGATTGTTTTAGGTTCCTGGCAGGAAGAACTATGTGTTCCTTCATTGATTGGTGATCGGATTTTCGGTGTTGCCCCTTCTCTCCCGCCTTGCTGGGATGAGTTATTTATGGAATGGATGTCTCCTTCGATTTGGCAACCGGCTAGGTCGGGAGTTGCTTCCAGGTCATCCATTGTTATTGAGGGATCCGACTCAGAGTGCGTGACCGACAGGTCAACTACTGATGGAACAGTGTTTAGGTCTGAAGCAGAAAGAGTCACAGGAAGAGAGCTGTTTTGAGTGTTTAAATTGATTGGGGAGGTGGCGTTTGCTATAGCGCCTAGTGATGAGCGCTTTGCATTAGCGCTTATGAGATCCATTGAAACTCTCTTCTCCATTAAAGCTATGCTTTGGTTTATCGTGTCATTTACCCGCGATATAAATAGGTCGATAGGGCCTGTTACCTGTGCTACCTCCTGAGCGTGTTTAGATTTGGGTTTGGAGGTACTTCGTGTTTTGGCCGGCATGATTGTTTGTTGCTGGGTCGATGATGAAAGGGAATAAGCCCGGTCCGGTCCCTATCGGGCACTAACGGGCAACAACGGGCCCGCCCTTGGCCCGGGCTTGCCCCGGGCTGCGTCCCGCGCGCGTCCCGCTGCGCGCGTTACCTGGTAGGTTTATAGGATGTGAGGGATTGTGGAGGTGTGGCACTGGGAGGGGGCGCGGCTCTCACGGGAAGAGGACCAGCTAGAGATGGTGCATGCTGGTCCTCGCAGTCCCGGGGCCGGCGCCTCTCCCTCCTCTGCGGCCACACGGAGTCTTCCGGCGTCCCCGCCGCTCCAGCAACTGCAGGTGAAGGTCAGTTGGCTACTCCTGTAGCTTTAGGCAGTAATTGGGCTCCAGACGAGGGACAGCAGCAACAAAGTTAGTAGCGAGTGGCACCCGCGGAGCGGGTGCCGCGAGATGTTAAGGGCTTGGCTTGGAGGTGTGGCACTGGGAGGGGGCGCGGCTCTCACGGGAAGAGGACCAGCTAGAGATGGTGCATGCTGGTCCTCGCAGTCCCGGGGCCGGCGCCTCTCCCTCCTCTGCGGCCACACGGAGTCTTCCGGCGTCCCCGCCGCTCCAGCAACTGCAGGTGAAGGTCAGTTGGCTACTCCTGTAGCTTTAGGCAGTAATTGGGCTCCAGACGAGGGACAGCAGCAACAAAGTTAGTAGCGAGTGGCACCCGCGGAGCGGGTGCCGCGAGATGTTAAGGGCTTGGCTTGGAGGTGTGGCACTGGGAGGGGGCGCGGCTCTCACGGGAAGAGGACCAGCTAGAGATGGTGCATGCTGGTCCTCGCAGTCCCGGGGCCGGCGCCTCTCCCTCCTCTGCGGCCACACGGAGTCTTCCGGCGTCCCCGCCGCTCCAGCAACTGCAGGTGAAGGTCAGTTGGCTACTCCTGTAGCTTTAGGCAGTAATTGGGCTCCAGACGAGGGACAGCAGCAACAAAGTTAGTAGCGAGTGGCCGCATTAGGGTAGTTTTGTTACTCCAGTGCATGGTGGTTTGCGGTGGAAATTACTTCTGTTCATTAGCATAGCCTGTGGTGGAGCCAGATGATTTCCCCTGTGTCTCGAGAACAATAAATAGGGTGGATATGCTGCTAGATGCATTAAGGAAAATTTGATGTTTTTGGCAGATTACCGGTACCGTAACTGTAATTTATTTCCCTTTTTCAGATCCGCTTTCAGTGGGTTTGCTTTTGATACTTCCACAGTGCCACCATCGCCTACGTAACGTTAGTTCTTGTGTTTGAGTGCCCTCCTATACCGTACCTCTACTTGCACATATGTAACTTTTTCCTGTAATGCCCATTTCCTATTGAGAAGCGGTCTGAAACCTTCGGGTGAAGTCCGCGCTATGTAAAAACACATGAAAAAATACCTTCAAATTTTGTACCCGGCGTATAAGACGACCCCCGACTTTCCAGAACATTTTAAGGGGTTAAAAAGTCGTCTTATACGCCGGAAAATACGGTACATATGATGTGTGATTACATGTATGAGTGACTGTATAGGACTGTTGGTGAATGAGTGGATGTGTGCGTAGATCTTGAAATTACTGAATAGGTCTGTTGTAAGTGGTATTGGTATGTCCATTGTTTTGAAAATGTTAGTTTCTATTTTTGAGTGTGCGCATCAAAGGTTATCTTAGGGTAAGAGGAGGTCTACCACTCTATCACAAGGATGATGTAATCAGTGATGTCATGAGTGATGTCATTTGAAATGTCATCAGTGATGTCACTGACCATGTCATGCGTGATGTAATATGTGACATCATCAGCAGTACATTGCGGGCGCGCAAGTTATAGTTAGCGGAACTGACTATTTCTATGGTTTTGTACGAGTGAAATGTCCAACTAACTATAACGCCCCTGAAACCTATGGTTTTTTCAGTGAATTGCTAAGGTTTTTTAAATGCTAATTTCTAAATATAGTGTGCCTGAAACCCTATGTTTTTTCAGTGAATTTCAAAGGTTTTTTAAATGCTAATTTCTAACCATAACATGCCTGAAACCTATGGTTTTAAAGTAAATTTCAAAGGTTTTTTAAATGCTAGTTTCTAACTATGCCTACAGTGGTGGGACATGTGAAGAAAGAAGAAAAAATGCACAGAAAGAAAAAAAGAAATACAGAAAGAAGCAACAGAAGTCCACAAAGACGAAGAAAATTGCAGAAAGAAGAAGAGATTTACAGAAAGAATCAACAGAGGAGCAGAAAGTCCTCCTGTAACCACAACTTTTTCTGATGGGTACTGATGGTAACTGAATTTGACTAACCAGAAACTAGGAGACACAATTGGAACAGGAAGGACATTGTCTGGGAATGATACAGAAAGAATAGAGATGTCTACACGATATGCGAATAACGACCAGGAGCAGAGTCAAAGAGAAGAATCGACACCTCTCCCCAATGAAGGGACATCTCTTACGAGTAGGCCACTCAATGAGAACCTGGAAAGAATGAAGTTGAAATATATCAACCATTCCTTACCCCACTCTACTACAGCACAAGTGACCTCTAAAACCATACGAAATGCATACCCCCCAAACGTGGTACTAAGATCACAAAGCATAGATAGCGCATCCCACATCACAAATAGAAGTGGAGCAGACAACCAAACTAATGACAAAAAGAAAAGGATCTCGGTAAGGAGAACAGATCTAAAACACGGAAAAGCAAACGCGAACCCCGAAATAAGCAAGTAATCACTCATAATGGGTCATTCCAGACTCAGAGAGAAATCAAAGAGCTTCAAACACAAATTGGCAACGTGACACAAGACACACTAAGCACTCCGCAAGCGATGGAAAAGTTACTTGAAATCACGTTAATCACTCACTCCAAAGTCGTGCACATCCAAGAAATAGAGCACAACTCTCAGAGAAAGAGCAATGAGACGGCCATGCCATTATCAAGTAGGCATAATCGACCAGATAGGATTCGTAATTACTTGTCGGAAGAGGAAACCCTTTCCTTACTCCCGGCGTATGAGCCTACGGACCGCAGTAGAGGGGAGGAAATTAGAACAGTCCCGAGCGACGCTAATAGAACATACAGACAGAATGAAAGGAAACCCAACCGTAACAACTTATAACATGTCCAGCTAATCACAGACTCACAAAAACCGAACCCAAGTAGCTCAGGGAAACCTCTGATATGCCTACTGCTCAACTGTCGGTCCGCAGCAAAACATGCATCAGACATAGCTGACATCATCAGCAAGGAAATTGACATGACAATCCTTACAGAAACATGGCTTTCTGAAACCTCATCTCTATTCATGGATCTCCTAGTACCACCTCAGTATAACATTGTGAGACTGGATAGACTAAAAAAGACAGAAGGTGGTATAGCCTGTATTCCCCGATCTGATATAGAGGTCAAACAAATACAATCCGACCCACTCGAATCCTGTGAATATCTAGGTCTCAATATAAGATCGGCAGAGAGCCAAAGGTGCAACCTGCATGCGCTTTACCAGGAGATAACGCTACGTTCATAGACCAGTTAATGGAGATCATAACGGCTAACTCTAACACTGACGCCAATAACATATACCTAGGTGATTTTAATTTACACTGGGACGACTGCAATGACAAACAGGTCAACGCTCTCAAAGACTTTTTAGCGGAGCTAAACCTCACCCAGCATGCACACAGCCAACACACTTGAAAGGAGCTATGTTGGACAGGATAATATCAAGAAACAATGATACTTCAATCCTCTCAATTGCTCCGTGCAACTGGTCAGATCACCATGCCATAACCTTCCTGATACCCACATTGAAAAAGAACAAGACCACACAACCTTTGTGTGGTTGACTCAGGACACTAAAGATTTGAATATTGATCTACTAGTAGAAAGATGTGAGAAGGACCTAAATCCACTTAACAACTTGCAGAATGTGAATGATCTAACATATCACTACACTACATCAGTAGCAAATATAGTCAACGCCACTAAAACTGAAAAGAGTCACAGAGAAGGTTAAAAAATCCATGGTTTAATGGGACACTGAATAAAGACAGGCGGAAACTGAGACTTGCTAAAAGAAAATGGCGACAACACCCATCCTCCCCCGAACTAAAATCCCTCAGAAAAATCAGAAACGAATACAACAAAAAGATCCTCAACTCGAAAAAGGAATTTATTAGATCAGAATTGGTAACGCCAAAAACAGACCATGGAAACTATTTGAAATCTTAAAGCAACAATCCAATAAGCTGGCCAAATCTGCCCAAGAGACTACAAAAACGCAACTAATTTGCGAAGAATTCTCAACATTCTTCACCGATTAGGCCAACACGCTTGAAAGAGAGCTCCGGAGTGCAGCTGACAACCTTCCCAACCAACCACCGTCAACGATCAATACTACTTCCAAAATTGTCAATAATAGGGCAAAAAACAAGGCACAGTGGAATACCTTCAAACTATATGACCAGAATACCATTGCCAAAACGCTCTCCGATATCAAAACTAACAACCACTACAATGACCCACTCCATTCAAAATGCCTGAAAGAAATCAGCCATATTGTGATTCCAATTTGGACGAAAATAATAAATACTTCTCTATCCCAGGGGATCCTTCCAGAATGCAAAAACAACAGTTGATGGACAGAATGCAGAACAATGTCATACATTCACCCCAGTACAGAGATCTGGGCCTAAATCCATTGTTTTTTTGCAGGGTATGCTCAGACGTGAGTCCCTTGTTCACTTGGCCACTGGATTCAAGATAGCCTGGCTGATGAGGATTATGAATCCGAAACCGGTCCCAGGATGCTTGTTTCCGGTCCAGGGAAGACATGGCTTGGCAGTTCTGGCTGGACTGTTCCCAGGAGGCACAGGGTCAGACTGATTTGCATATAGCCATGTCTGAACTGGGGTGGCTGAGTGAACTAAAGAATGGTGATGGATTAAACCCAGATCAATTGACTGGGGGTGAGTGTTTGATTTGTACAAGCGCTCCGTCCATCATCCCCTTTTGTATCGCTTTGTTTGCCCTAAGTGTGGCAGGGTATGCTCAGACGTGAGTCCCTTGTTCACTTGGCCACTGGATTCAAGATAGCCTGGCTGATGAGGATTATAAATCCGAAACCGGTCCCAGGATGCTTGTTTCCGGTCCAGGGAAGACATGGCTTGGCAGTTCGGGCTGGTCTGTTCCCTGGAGGCACAGGGTCAGACTGATTTGCATATAGCCATGTCTGAACTGGGGTGGCTGAGTGAACTAAAGAATGGTGATGGATTAAACCCAGATCAATTGACTGGTGGTGAGTGTTTGATTTGTACAAGCGCTCCGTCCATCATCCCCTTTTGTATCGATCCTTCCAGAATGCCTAAAAACAGGTCAAGTCGTCCCCATCATCAAAAAACCTACAGCAGACCTGGCAGATCCTAATAATTTTCACCCAGTGACCAATATTCCATTACATGCCAAACTAATTGAGAAATGCATGCAAGGTCAACTGAGCCAGCACATCACCAAGTTCACACTACTGGACGACTGCCAGGCCCTAGACCAAAATCGAACATGCCTACTAATCCTCCTGGACCTGTCGTCTGCATTTGACACGGTAAATCACGAAACATTACTGACCAGTCTCCACGACAGGATGGGAATGTCTGGAAATGTGCTGAAATGGTTTGAATCCTTCCTTCAGAATAGAACGCAAAGATTCCTGGTCAACCAATCA